>NC_040906.2:122301811-122628061 GCF_004126475.2 Phyllostomus discolor
AATCAAACATGGTACTTAACTTTCCATGGGCCTTAGTCTCCGATTAAAACAAGTTTCAGAGCATTCCTATTTAAAACACAATTAGTATCATAATCAAATAATGAAAAATTAGTTAAGAGACCCGAGTCCCACCAAGTCATTTGTGTTGTCAGTAGACATAACACTTCTAATGGAATTCACCAAGAAAGAGAAGGTGTACAATAAGAGTAACATTCTAATGTCCACCATACAAAGCCTAGTAAGAGAACTGGAGGGCACTCAAAAGGAATCTTCCCCATCTTGTCTTTTTGTCACAAGCAGAAATCTGACATTCCTCCCCTAAAGCTAAATGGCTCTAATTATGAATAATGGCTTTTCTTCTGTTTATTTATTTACACCCTGCTAAATTAATTGCTTCAGAATATCTCTCCTCTACTTATCATCCATTCCATCATTTAGCCAACACAGTCCTCTCTAATAGGTATCCATCTTACCTTCTTCTTACTACCCTAACGCTCCTGACCTGACCTCTAAACAGGCATATAACACTTAGATAAATTTCAAATTTTAAGTCAAAAGATCTAGTTTCCCTCTGGCCTTTCCTGTTAGTAACAGGTAGAAGAATTGGAAGGAGACCAATAAAAAGCATATCAAATGTATATGTTGATTTAAAACTGTTAAAATGTATCTTAAGGGAAAACATGGCATATTATTTAATTCTTATGATAAACCATGTTGGAGGCAATAATTCTTTCCCCCATTTTAGAGATAATGTAAGATTTGATAGACAATTGGCCTGAGGTCTCATGGTTGGAACCTCAGCTCTTTCAAATGTGCTAAGCTTCCTGCTGTATGACACTGACTGTGGCTCCCAGTACTGCTTTTTCTTCTCCTCCTCCTTCTCCTCCTCCTTCTTTATTATCTTTCTAAGAGTAGAAGAGACTTTTCAATTCACCTTACCACTTTCCCAGCAGATCCAAGTTCCAAGGTTTAGACATATCTAAGCTTCTTTCTAGATTTAGCATCATGGATTTTTGAATCTGTGAGACCAGGGAGGTTTATTTTAGCCTCCGAGACATCTCTGAATAAAGATGCTCAGAGTTGATCCCAGAGAAAAGAGAATAAATACTTAACTGCATTATTTTCTTTTCAGTACCAAATCCTGCTCAATTTTTTTTTTTTTGCTGTATTTGGGTATATTTTAAAAACCTCAGTTTTTTCTTGTACACATAAAGAACTTCAACTCTAACTTTCTTGTATTCTGAAAACAGAATTACAAACCACATCATCTAATGAAGCTCTAACTAGTTTTACTCATCTTCTTAGTACTCTTACCCTATCCAAGCTAACAAAGTGCCAAGCATATACTAGGTGATCAATTAATGTTGTTTAAAGAATGGATGATCATCATACAACAAAGAGGATAAATTAGAGTTTATATATTCAGTAATATTATTTTTAAATTGTGCCAACTTTATCATTTGGATGGCAATAAGTGGTTCTTAACTGGGGGTGCTTTTGTACATACACACAGAGCAAAGAATTATTCAGAAAAAAAATATCAAGAGTGGCAATATTGAGGAACTCTAATATAAAGATATTGAAGTAAAGGGAGCCTATAAAGATTTAATCAGCTTTCCTTCAGTCCTGAATTGTGAGTCCTTGCTCTGTACTGAAACATACTACATTGAGCCCAGAGTCACTAACTGATCTTCTCTGGGCAGCACAGACATCTCATCTTCCCAGTCACTTCAGAATCAGGCTGTGACAGATGCAACAGATTGTGTTAAGAGCCCCTGGGATAAGGTGCCTGCCACACCTGCCACATCCTCTGAGGCAGTGTAGTGCATTCAGAAGAGTGAGCTATAAAACAGCATTGGGTTGAAACGTGGGTGCTACCACTTTTAGCCAAGCAGATTTGAGCCAAATACTGAAAGTTTCTAAGCCACAGTTTCAATAAAATGAGGATGATAACCCCAAAGTTTCAAGATTGTTATGAGGGTAAAAAGTAAAATTGTAAAATGCCTGGCACATAGTCAGTATTTGAAAATGGAAACAAGGCAGCTAGTACTATTTCATTTGACTCTTTTTAAAGCTATATCCATTCTTTTTGACAAATTGGTACTTGTATTCACATTACAGTAAGGATTGGCTCATTAAAAATGTATATAGATTCAGCAAGTCACTGCTGTTGATTTTATTATTATTCACAGTATTCACCTCCGTTCCTCAAGAAAGGATCATAAATTTCACCTCACTGATGTTGTGGGACATTAAGTTGTGTATAAGTGTAAAGGATGAAGACCACTCTCAAGGTTCTGCCATGTTGTATTCCCTTTGTCACAAGACAGGCAATGTTCCAGAGAGAGACAATTCTTTCTGCCTGAAGTTTGTGATGAAGACCATGTGAAGCCACAGTCAATCCACAAGACGTGCACTGTGAGTGAGAAATAAATTTTGTAAGCACCTGAGGTTATTATTTCTTCTATATATTTCTTTCACGAAGTCCACAACATAATCAGAAAAAAAGTTTTGTAGATGCTCTTTTTCCCTACTCTCTTCCAAAAAAAAAATCATTTTCCTCTTTGCCAACTGATTATGCAGCCACATTGTTTGAAAGCTTGCATAATTTACATTAGCATGCTTAAGATCTCAGGTGACTATGCGTTTGAGGGCAGCATGCTAACCCCAGTGGGCCGATTTGATATTCTTCCCAATATCTGACCCTTTTTTCCTTGTTAATTACAGGCAGACTTCCCTGGTCTGGCCCTGGATCTGCACCTGTTTCCCATCTTTGAGCAGCTGCTAATTAGGTTGAAAATGGTAGGGCTGGGCAATGCAGGCCACACATGCCTCATCAGGCTATTGATCAGGCTCATATACCACACATGCAGTAAGAGCATCTGCACAAACCAATTCCAAAATAAAAGCCATTTCTAGATTTGCATGTTTGAATCCACACATACTTTGGGCTGTACATCAAATATTAAAGTATGAAAAAACACTGCAGTTTTAAAATAGAATTTTTTTTTAAATGCCAGGTATGAGCCTAAGTACTATTTACTTCTCATTGGTTTCTTTTAATTTGGAGTAGAAAAAAACTTTAAAAAATATGTATATGTTTACATGGAAATAATTGAAAAGGTAAGTTATGTGAATATGAATTATATGTATGTAAACTATCCAAGCAAAATCTTCATTTTTAATCCCCATTTGGCCTTGTGCATAACATGGTTATAGTTTCACACTTTGCCATGGTTTGTGGTTTGGCTAACTATGAACATCTAGAACACTGATTATCAAAGGAAACATTACAGTGGTCTGTGGGTAGTTTCAGAAATTGGTATGGACTTGGAGTGGTCACGATGATTAAGGGATGCTACTGAAACTTGAAGAGTGAATAGTATAAGATGAGACTTTGGTTTGTAATTTTTTGAGTTATTACAGTTATATTATTATATTTTAATTACATGTATAGTTAAGTTACATTTTCTATGATTTTCATTCAAGAATAATAAAGTTTATGAAACATTAATTATGAAAAGAAGAGGTTGGTTTGACAGAGTAAGAATCACTATTCTGGGGGAATAGGCCTGAGCACCGTTTTCATTGGTACATACTTTTGACATAGACTTTGTACCTTTGGTTCCTGGTATGTGATAGATGGTCAATGATTTGTTTCTTAAAATCTTGTTTTTTTGTTCCCCTTCTGATGTTGTCATATATTCTACTATCGTCTATGACCCAAACACATTGCCCAGCAGAGCTGCCTACCAGAGCCACCCAATAGCAGAGATAGCAGAGATGCTATCCCAATAGCAGAGATGCCTCTGATATCCCAAAAATGAATCACAGTACCCATACGACTTGGGGCAAACTTCACACTCACTTTATGAACAAATTGCATAGAACAAAGAGATCGAATACTCATCTAACGTGCTTTAAAGATCTGTTACTCTTGATACCCACCTGAGTTCTCTTAAGACTACATAATTAGTTATAACATTCACTTTGTTTTTTTTTTTTAAAGACTAGGGTCTTCTTTTTTTAGGAAAGGTTTTCTTTTTTTCCTTTTTTAGAATATTTTATTTATTTATTTTTAGAGAGGGAAGGGAGGGAGAAAGAGAGAGAGAAACATCAATGTGTGGTTGCTGGGGGTCACGGCCTGCAACCCAGGCATGTACCCTGACTGGGAATTGAACCTGCAACACTTTGGTTCACAGCCTGCGCTCAGTCCACGGAGCTATGCCAGCCAGGGCTCATTTTGTTCTTACAAGAAAAAAATAGACTTCATAAAAGTCATAACATTCACCTTTTCTTGCTTCAATTACAAGTCTTAACAATTGGAGAAATTGTGCAATTAAGCACAAATTTTTTTAAAGCAGAATACATTATTAGCTTTCAAGGTTCCTGAGCTTTTTTTATAGACTCAAAGACATATACACACTGGCTCTCCCTCCCACTAATAAACTAAAACTTTATCAAATTTCCTGTAAAAGCACACCCATGATTTACCTTGATTATAATATTAAGAAGACTTTCTAATAATCCTTTGATATTCAGAATCTTCAGTGATCTGATAATGATGGACATGCTATGTTTAAATTAGTAGATAAACTACTTAAAGTTATTAAATATTAAAGTGCCCTATTGTCTCATGACACTCTTATGAAATACCAGTAGGATATTAGTTCTCAGCCACATTAGCTAACATATTTGGAAGTACAGGGAGAATGCAACTCAAACACTATCACAAAGATACTTCTCTGCTCAGTCTTTTGTAGAGTGAATGCCATCATTGGTTCTACACAGTGATTCCCACACGCCTCTTATACAAGCAAAAGGGATGTACTGATTCCAGTTCTCACATATTCCTACTCCATCAAAGACTGAGAATCACCTCACTTAGCTCCCTTAGGAGAGAGAGGAAGCCTTTCCAAGAATCCTCACCTAACACTTCTTTGCAGTTTAGGTTATGAGTCCAAACCTGAACTGAATCAGGAAGAAGCAGAAAACCTGAACAGGCCAATAACAACTAGCAAAATTGAAGCAGTGATCGAAAACTACTGACATTCAAAAGCCCTGGTCCAGGTGGCTTCACATTGTACTATCACTCTAAAGATAATTTATAGTAGATTTAAAAACTTTCCATTATATAAATAAATAAATAAATCTGAGAAGAACTCGAAAAAAAAAGATGTAAGTGAAATGATGAACACAGACAGGATTACCCTAGGAGAGTTAGAAACCCTGATCACACATGCCCTTTACTGCTTCAAATTCAACTTTGCATGCTTTATGAAGGAGGGTGGGGAGATGATGAGGCAAAGAAATCACAACTTAATAAATATAGTAACTCTACTTACCATTCCAAAGGAAATATACTCTCCTTCAGTCCCAGTTTCACTATTCTTATCCTATGATAAATATTTTACCTTGTTAGAAATGATTCTCATCTTTAAAGCTTTTGTTTCTCATGCAACATGGCCCAAGAGCAAGCCACTAGTTCATCTAGACCTCAGTAGTAACTGGAGTTTAAGTAATGAAGAAAAAGATAATTAAGACTTAGTGAGATATGCTATGTTGGTCTCCCATATGTCAACTTCTTCAGAGATTCTCATGGGTAACTTTGACTGCAGAGCAGTTTTTGTCTGAATGCTGCTGAATGTCACTCCAGTGCAGAGAGTGAGAAGCACAGGGTTCCAAGGACAAAACTGTGAACTACATTGAGAAAGAGAAGCCACCAGAGACTAAAGAAAAATAGCCAGAGAATTGCAAGAAGAATCAGTAAATGTCAGTGTCATCAAACCAAAAACTGGAGAATTTCTAGAAACAAAATGATTAATTAGTTTCAAATACAGCAGAGTCTGGTTAGTATATTAAGATTACCAAATTGTACTCAAAGCAAAGTTCTGATTAATCTTGCTAATTATAGTATAAGTAAAACTAAAGTATTTTTTTTTTCATTTTTCTTTACAGATGGGAACATGAGACTAATACATATGTACTAGAAAGATTATTTCCATAAATATCTTACTTCAACAGTAGGATACTGTCATTATTTTTTTTTCATTAACATGAAAATATAATAATTTCTGTCTGGAAAAAAAACATTCCTGAATTTCTTAAGGTAGGAGTCAGATCAGCACAAAGAAATATAAGGCAGTTTCAGGGACATTTATGATAAACTAGACATAGAGTGAGCTGAGACCTGAGAAGTGGAATTGTAATAAGAAACAACTCCCCCTACCAATAACCTGGTCCTGAGAAAAGGTTTGAAGAATTCATAGAGAAAGGGGACTTAGAGGGCTGGAAATAAAAATGTCTTTTCAAACTTCTATAGAGCCATGACTGAAGCTTAGAAAGTGACCTAAGATTGTTAAAAATTAGTGCATGGTCAGACCAGGAGGCAATATCCTTATAAATAAATTACACAGCCATTAGATGTCAGTGAAGATAACTGTAATCAATTAAAAAAATATTTTAAAAAAGAAGTCACTTTTGGACGTACTGGACTCAGAAATGAAGCAAGAAAAAATAAAGTGAAGGAGAAAGCTGAATTTGAAAACATTGCTGTCATATCCTTAGTATTGAGAAAAATGTGCTAAGTTGAAAGTGCCCTGAAGGTGGTTTTAACTTACCTGACCACCAGACTTTACCCCAGGGATCCCCTCCGGTCCTACTGACCTAGGCCACCATTTGAGGTTCAACCTTCTATGCAGTGGGAGTACCCTTGAAGAAGGCCTCCTATGTATTCAAGATGGACAACATTGCTTTCCTCTCAGCTTGTCTTTCTCCCACAGTTGTTTGGTCCTTCATGTCTGTGACTCAATATGCGCTGCTAGCAAAGGTAGCTCCTTGGGAAGGTAAATTAGGGCAAAACAGTGGCATTCAGCATGTTCCTCCCAAGGCACTCACAGGTGCCTCTCTGTTTGTCATTTTCGTGGTTGTACTCTGCCAAAGTCTAGCTTTAAAACTTGTCAAATTGACCCTGTATGTTCACTGAAATCAGAATTCCAATCAATAGCACATTTTTAGAAATAATACTATTAGAGCTGTTGGGGAGTGTTTATTTGTTTGGTTGGTTAGTAGGGAACTATAATGAAAGAAAATTTGAAAAAGGGGGTAGATTAGGGCAAGAAACTTTGCATGGGAGAGTCTGATTTAGAAATCTCAATCCCTAAAATGCTAACTAGTCCCTTTGCACATTTCCATAATACTAAGCACTCTGACATAAATTATTTTTTGAATATACATATTTTGGGCACAACACATATGTATATAACACTGTAATAGCCACTTTTGGACTGGAGATATAATAATACCAAAAGCAATACAGCATCTACAAAATCTTTAAAATGTAGACATTGTATAAAATCTAACACCCAAGATGCACCTCACCAGTGAGCTGGGAAAACAACACAATTTACTTTAAAAGCTAAGATTCATTCCCTATGCATATCTGTTATTTTGGCTCTGTCTTGAGGGAATTGACCCAACCCCTGACTTTATCCAACATGTGTATCCATGTACCTTTGCTTACAATTGTGAGATGAATACACATATACCACATCTGCTAAGAGCAAAAATAAGTTAAAAATGAAGTATAAATATATATATATATATATATTTTTTTTTTTTTTTCAAATGGTGGTAAGTCTATAATAAGGACTTTCACTATGCATAGGATGACCCCATGTCCCAATGTACCCAAGACAGCCTCGACTTACTCTTGGTGTGCCAGCATCATTACAGACAGAGCCCCTTTTTAGTGTGTTGTGGTTGGAACACTAAATTATATGCTCATCTTATAATATATAGCATGTTAAATGACTGTAGACATCAAATTGTCCAAAGTAGAAGTGTAATTTGGGTGCTTCATCCTTAATCTTATATAGTTTGTATGAATACCTTAAAATTCTAAGAACTAACCATATCTTCTATCAATTTAAGTCCTTGTAAAGTTTTTGTAGACTTAAGTTATGATCATTTCATTTTTAAGAAAGTAGGACTCTACCAGTAACTGTGGAGAAATCAAGACCCTTGTACATTACTAGTACAAATTTAAAAATAGTGAAGCTGCTTTGGAAAATAGTCCAGAAGTTGCTCAAATGATTAAGCATAGAGTTACATACAAGCCAAAATTCTACTCTTAGGTATCTAGCTAAAAGAAATGAAAACATATATTCACAGAAAAAATGTTTATGGAAGCATTATTTATAATAGCCAAAAGGTGGAAAAAATCTGTCACCTGATAAGTAACAAAATGTATATCCTCACAATGAAATATTATTCAGCTATAAAAAGAAAAAAAAGTACTGATACATGCTACCTTGAACACATGATGCTAAATAAAAGAAACCAAAATAATATATGTCAGTACCAAATAATATGTGGTCTCAAAAGACAACATATTACATTGTTCCATTCATAGGAAATGTTCAGAAAAGGCAAATCTACAGAAACAAAAGATTTTCTCTTCTGCTGGCCATGTATTAGTGTTGCATAGAAAGTCCTGCAATTCAGGTCTCAGCTTTAGGTTTGGTCTTTGATCCAGGGATACATACATATATTTGTGAATATTTAAGATATTTATTTGTAGCAAATACCTTCAGTTAACTTAAATAAAATGAAACAATGGAGCAAAAGATAAAATAAGAATACACAATAGGTGGAATTTTTTCTTAAGTGACTAGTAAGAAACTTAATACATATATATTTGTATACTATTAAATACTGTCTTTTCTTGTTTTAGGAACAGTAATATATGCACATGATGAGAATATAATCAGGAAAGGCATGAGTTTTAAACAGTTAAACATCACTGATAATTTGAGTTTGTAAATAAGAATTGAGATAAACAACCTCACCTAACTTTGCATGCTAGACTTTATCCCAGGAGAGACCTCAGCCCCCTTGGCAATTAGTTCCCATACACAAATTCAATAAATGGGGTGCTCAGGCACAAATGGGAAATTTAAAGGCTATTCTACTGGTAATCAAAAACCAGTCAGAACATACTGGTGTTCACTGTCCATGAAAAGTGTGAGTGTATGTGTCAGAGAAAGAGAGAGAGAGACACAGAGAAGAGAGGAGAGAGAAGAGAGAAGAGAAACAGTATTCTGATCCACTTCCTGAATACATTTCCACTTGATCATCATAGATGGACCTTTAAGTTATGGGTCTAATAGTGCTGCTGACCTGAGCAATTGGTACTTCCTTCACAATGGAAAACTGGTACTTCCTTCACTATGGAAAAATGTTATAAGAACTATAACATTTCTTAAAATGGTATATTTACCATACCACCACCAATTAAACTCCTATGTGTCTAGTTGAGAGAAATAAATACATTTGTCTATATAAACATGTGTATTTAAATGGTCAGAGCTACATTGTTTATCACAGCCACAAACCAGAAACCACCCAAATGCCAATCAACTCGTGAAGGGATAAATAGAATGGGATATATCCACAATGAAATATTATTCAGCAATAAAAAGGAATGAAGAACTGACACATTCTGCAATGTGGAAGAACCTTGACAACATGATGCTAGATCAAAGATACCAGTCATAGTAATACCACATATTATAGGCTTCATTTATATAAAATGTCCAGAAAAGGCACATCTGCAAAGCCCGAAAGTGGGTCAGTGGTCGGCCAGGACTACAGATGGAAATAGGGAATGGATGCATATAGGCATTATATTACCTTGGCTATACCTGAGTAGAGAGCAGGCTAGCCCAGAACCCACTGACAAAGAACATGGTAGATTAATAAAGGTATGTATGTTGGGTTTGGGAGCCAAAATATCAGTACTTAAATTTAACAAGTGGATCTTTTAAAGGAAAATCAGGAATGCATAGTTAGGCCCTAGATATTAAAGATTTAAAGAACCATTTTAAGACTTAGGAAATCTTAGGACTTGAAAGTTATGTTTCTGTAGTTGTTAAGACTTTAATGGAAAAAATTTCTACACTATTAATGGAAAAGATATCACTGGAGAAAACTGTGCTTTTTCCCAAGCTGAGGCCTGGTCAGATAAAAAATTAGGGTTATAAAAATAGCAGGAGAATCCAGAACTTTGTTGAAACATTAAAATCATTCAATAAATGTTGAATTTAATCACACAAATGTTTATAGCCTATACCTCTTAAAAATGTCATATGAATTTATATCTCTATTTTCTTAACTATTTGATATTGGTGATCTACTTATTCCAAGTAGCACCTGTGAAATAAAAATTGCATGTGTGCTTATTTTAGCATTCAGGAAAATAAATATGAACTAAAAAGACAAAGAAATTTAATACTAACTAGAAAAATAAGTTAAAGCACTTTTTCCTACAACAGTGATGAAATGGGGGCTGTAATGTAAGGGTACATTTTCTAAAGTAATTGGTAAAATGCAAAATGAACATAGAGTGCAAAGTGACATCAAACTGTCATCTTTTTACAAATTTGATTGTCAATGATTTATTCTAGTAATTCATGTCAAGCAATATTTTAGACATAGGGTGATAGTTGGCAAATTATCAGTCAGATTATCATAGATGTCTCCAGAACTGTCGTTGTTACTTTTTGTGACTGGGTAGTGGTTTGACAGGTTTTAATTTTGTTTCACACACCCTTTTCCCAAATAACACTATATATGTTATTATTGTATCTTTAGAGTTCTTCAAAGGCTCCACAGAAATTTTAGAAGTTTCCCTCAGACATTTAAATTAGATTATATTTAAGGGGAAAAAAAGGACAAGATAGTGTGATTTTAAGTCATTTGGCAAACTGATTCTGTCAAGAAAGCTTAGTTTCATTCTGTTTGCTGCAACAGCTTTTTTTTTCATAACTCCACTCTTCTTGTTCTTGTAATACATTTGGGAGGCCTGTCAAGGACTATCCACTCTCTAAATAGCTTTGCAGATTAAATTTTTAACTCTCTTCTCTTCATGCAGATGTATATTCCTGACAAAGAATTGCCCTGAGATGTCAGCTTCCATTTTTTTCCACTGAAGAGAAGGCATATAGGTACAAGTGTGCATTCCTAAGTCTCAGCTTCATTGGGAAATGCATGCACACGTGCACATGCCTCTCTCTGAGACCACGTGTCTGTTCACCACCATTGCATCGTTCACCCACTTCAGACTTCCTCCTCTTACTTTATCACCTCTACTTCCTTCAGTGGAAGAGACTAAAATTAAAAAAATAGAGTTCTTACTTTTGTAATTTATGATATTAATAGTTAGAATATGCCATGGTGATAAATAGAACAAAAATAGCAGATAATCAAACCTGGACTACAGTATGTAGGGCTAGTATTCTTGAGCAGATGTCAGAGATGAACCACAAAGAATGAGTTTCCAGGGTAGAAAAGAGAGAAAAGACTTACAATGTCACTCCAAGTAAAGGAAACAACAGAAGTAAAACCATGAATTCATGGAAACAACATAGTATGTATAAAGATCTTCAAACACATGGTCAATACTCATAAAAAAGAAGGAAATCTTCCCTTTTGCAACAGAATGGATAGACCTGGAGATTATTTTGCTAAGTGAAATAAGTCAGAAACAGACAATTATTGTACCATATCATCTCACTTATACATGGAATCTAATGAACAAAATAAACTCATTAACAAAATAGAAACAGAGGCATGGATACATGGAACAGACTGACAGCTATCAGAGGGGAGGGGAGAAAAAGGGGGACTAGATGAAAAAAGGTGAAGGGATTAGCCAATAACATATATGCATCACCCATAGACACAGACAATAGTGTGGTGATGACCAGAGGGAAGGTGAGTGGGAGCTGGGCTGGGGGTAGGCAGAAGGGGTGGGGACATCTGTAATAGTTTCAACAATAACAATGTATATAAATGGGCAATACCAAATTCCAAACAATGAGGTAGAAATGGGCATTTTCTGTAATGTTCTCTTTAGCTAAACTGCATTCAGCCCTAGGAGAGGGGATGACATTTTACTAGCCAATGGCAGGATCTGCTTTAGGCCACATGGTTTGGCATTTGTCCACTCTTCTCTGTTCATGTAGCTTAGTATCCAAATTGTAGAAAGAGTCCATCTGGCACAAGGGTATTTAAAGAAAGCACCTCCATTACTCATAAGTGGAAAGAAAGCAAGGAGTTTTATTGGTCCCAGTCTGACTTTTACTCCAAAATTAACCTAAAACTGACAAAAGAGGCAGACTGATACATAAAATAGGTACTTCATTTATTATATGACACATGACCTAGTCTGATCTTAGTCAACAACTAGTTATAACACCTCGAACAAATCATTCTAATCTCATTGCCCCTCAGCTTCCCTCTCCATAAAATAATAAATTACATGATTTCTAAAGTCTATCCAATTTGAAATCTCACTGTGCCATGCAGGGTGTGAATATCTAACTTGTGGGCATAGGAAAGATATCCAAGCAAAAATACAATGGAATACATACAAATAATAAAAGAAATTCCCAATCAGAAAGTTTGTATATATTTATAAAAATTTACATAAAAAACATCATGCTAATAATTTTGGGCGTATGTATTTAAGAAGATTCTTTTCCATTTAGAAGTGAATAATGAAGTAGTTATGGATTAAGTTATATGATATCCAATATTGACTTCACAGTAATCAAACAGTTTGAGGACATAAGTGGTAGAAGACAGAAAGATAAATGAAACAAGAAAGCCATTAATGGATAATTGCTGTGGTTGGGTGATGAGCACTTGGGAGTTCATTGCTCTCTGATTTTGAGCATATTTATCTTCAAATAAACATTTGAGGATCAGGGTGGAAAGAAGGGGAAGGGCCTACTTAAAGAACAGGTATAAGTGACCCAAGGACATAGACAACAGGGTGGGGTTGACTGTAGGAGCAGGGGGAGAAGGGCAGGGGAGACCAATGGGGGAAAATTGGGACAACCATAATAGAAATTACACACACACACACACACACATATATATAAAATATGGAACAATCATATAGTAGAATACTACACAATAATAAAAAAGAAAAAAACTGACATTATACACAATGTAAGTGGATATGTTACATAAAATTGAATGAAAGAAGCCAGAAGTACAATGTATGATTCAATTTAAATGAATTTAAAAACAGGCAAAACAAATTTATGATGATAAGGTAATTACTTTAAAATATAAAAGTTCTTACCAATCAATATTAAAAAATGTGGCAACCCAAATTTTAAAAGTGGCAAAAGATATTAAAGGACAGCACTAAGAAATGTTGAAATGCATAACACATATAATTTAAAAGTTGTCCAAGCTGTGTAATAAAACACTGTTTCAGCAGAGTCAGCAAGGCTCCATGAGAATCACGTGGGAAGTTACACAACACAATGTCCATGAAACGCCAGCAGATGGCCGTCAAGAATACAATGGGCAGGGAACTTCTCATTCTCAGGAAATGTTCAGATGGACCAGAAGAAAAGTGCACATATGAGCCTGACTTACATGGAAGGCTGGATATCTGTGGAGCAAACTGAAGCCACATCTGAGGTTCATACTGTATGAAGCAGTGTCATTGATTGAAAAATAAAACCAGGGGAAAGATTAAAGTTCTGCTAACCAAATTAGTACTGATATTTGAGGTATTGTTGTAATTTTGACTCTTTCTTAATACATGAAACCTGGGATCTATTGGTTAAAGCAATCAGGGGAATGCTCATTTGAGGACCAGTAAGACATCATTTGTTTCCTGTCAAATTGGCAAAGATTTGTTCAACTGTAACCCCAATGTTGGTGATGGTGCAGTGAAATGAGTACCCAAACATGACTGGTAGAGTATAATATTTTTTCTAGAACCAACTTAATAATATGCACAAATAACCATAATAATATTCCTACCCTCTGTTTAGGGTAAATGCACATCAACTGTCCTATGTAAATAAGTAAGAATTTAGGGAACTATTTAGTTATTAATACATCATTTGTAATAGAAAAATGATTAAGCAAACAAAAAAACTACATTACTGACAGTGGCAGAACCATGCAACAGAATACTACAAAGGCATTAAAGATGGTGTTTTCCAAGAACACCTAATGACAAGTGGAGATACTCATTACATAAACCCTTAGGGACTGTTGAAGCCCATCAATCAAAAACTGCCAGGAATACACAAAGTTACATTCATTTAGCTTGCTGCAGCAAAGAAGAATGCACTGCAAAAAAACTTAGGAGTACTTCAGCAATGAGGCACTGAGGGGATGTGCATTGAATTTGAGCTGGTGCTAGATGGTTTTTAAAAAGAATGACATTTTGTTCCATGTTTGTCAGTTTATTTTGTTCATTAGATTTCACATATAAGTAGGATCATATGGTATTTACCTTTCTCTGACTGGTTTACTTCACTTAGGATAATGTTCTCCAGATCTATCCATGATATTGCAAAGATTAAGAGTTCCTTCTCTTGATAGCCACATAGTATTCCCTTGTGGATGTACCACATATTTTCTATCTACTTCCCTACTGATGGGCAGACAGACAGATCTCAGGGTTGGTAATTGGTGCAGGGATGGGGGGATGGAAGAGATTAGCCAAAGAACATATGTGTATATATGTATAGCCCACAGAGACAGACAACAATGTGGTGAAGGCCAGGGGTGAGGGCACAGGCTGGGTGGAGGGAAGCATGGGTGGCAAATGGGGGACATCTGTAATAGTGTCGACAATAAAAAAGTAAAAACATCTCATTGCTGAAGCAGAGGTTAGTATTTTCCACTCAAATTTTGTACAACTATCAGGCAGATTACTGTAGAGGGCATCTTTATTAATGTCCTCATTCTGTTGTCCAACATCGAAATACATATTTTAAAATATGTATTTCTGTGTAAGATTTAAAAAAAAAAAGACTGACAGAATCCAGAGCCAGTTCTGAATAGAATGTTGTCAAGTAGTGTGAACAATTTGGTGAGTGGGTATCTTCATTTCTACCCAGGAAGTGGGAAGACCAAAATGTAGCTGTATTTGTCATTTTCAAGGAAGCAGTGATCCCTCAAAATAGGAATAGTAGTCATTATTTTTTTGGTCACAATGTGCCCTTGTCTTTGTCTTGTTATGAACATCTGTATCTTGTGTAGAACATTTGTTTCATTGTAAAAGTCTCATGTGTGTTTCTTTTTGTTTTGTTTTGTTTTGTTTTTTACCAAAGCTTTCACATTCTTTGGTTGTCAGTAGAATCAGTTGTCACTTTCTCATTGCAATGTAAATCCTGGTTATATAAAAGAGGAAATCCATACAGAAATAGCAAAAATTCTAAAAAGAAATAAATCAAAACATTAAAAATGATAAATTATGGATTGTGGAATGTTAAAAATGTTGTTTCATCTTTTTCTGTAGTGTGTTTCCATTTTTTACACTAAGCATATATCACTTAACAATCAAAAAGTTAAAATAAGAATTTTTAGAAAATGTATGTGCCATGCTACAAGAACAAATTCAGTAGATTATTCCATAAGAGAATCTTATTTCACTACCATCCTGAGTAACTGATATGTGATAGCAAAGCTTGAACGAGGCTTTTTCCCTGTCACTTTTCAATAGTATTAAGGCTACCTTCTCCTTGCAAAAAGATAATTACTTAGAGAAGATGACTGATTTATCTTGATCTTCAGTGACTTATACAAACTGAATGGAAATGGAAGAGGTTTCCTTTGAGCCAATCCTGATAACAATTCATCTTCTATGCTGTTGGGTTTGGCACAGAGAGTAAATAGTGGCTGTATGAAGGCCAAAGGCATGGATCTTCAAGCAGTCTCACCCAATCTACCCACTCCAGGACCTCCCATCCCATGGACAGGTCAGCTCCCTCTGGCCATTGGTGATTCAATCAGATGTTCTCACCCGTGTTCCTCCATTACACACATGGTGGAGTTTGTTCACATTTATCATAAGCTCTCATGATTATAATAGAATTTCACTGAAATTATTTTTCTGGTAAAGTCTAACACTAAAATAATTTATAATCCCCAAAACTATAAAACTCTTTAAAAATTATAACTAACCTCTTCATCATGGCCACAGCAAATACATGAATGGCTTCAAGCCTTTCCCTCACATTTAAGACAAAATATGGCAATGCAAATGGATGAGAAGTAAATGATAGTGCAAATCATTGACTTCATTCTTCTTCATGCTTAAAATAAGCCACATACAAATTTTAGTATTTTACACAATAGTTGAAGTGGCATACTTCACAAATGACCGTGACCATTTAGTGTGACTGAAACATCACCAAATTCATTATAAAAGTGCCAATATTGCCTTTAAAGAGTAATTTTTAATATTCCTGGAGAAATGGCTTTGGATTCTAGTTGTAAAGAATAAACATGAGATGGCCAGATAGGAAGTGAATGGAAATATGGCATTCCAGAAGGAAGAAACAAAATGTGTAAGGTAGAAAGGTATAGATAAGCATGATGGCTTGAAAGATATAAGAAGTTTAATGTAGCTAAAGCAGGGAGGGGAGCAGCATGACAGAAAAGCCAAAATTAATTCTTTCTGTAAACCTCAGTTAAATATCATAGTAAGTGGTATTAATAAAAAAAGAATTTTATATCCTTATACACTGTTAGTGGGAATGAAAATTATGGAAAACAATATGGAGATGCCTCGAAACATTAAAAATAGAACTACCATATGATTCAGCAATTCCACTTCTGGTTATATGTCAAAAAAATCAGTATCTCAAAGAGATGTCTGCACACCCATGTTCACTGCAGCATCATTCATATTAGCCAAGTTGTGGAAACATCCCAGGTGTCCACTGGTAGACAAATAGGTAAAGAAGATGTGGTACATATATGCACAGTAGAATATATTCCATGAGAAAGAGGAAATCCTACCATTTTCTGTAGCTTGGATAAACCTGGAGGGCATTATGGTAAGAGAAATGAGCAAAACAAAGACAAATACTGCCTGATCTCACCTATATGTGGAATCCAAAAACGAAGAAGAACTTGAAAAGCAAAGAGCAGAATGGTAATTATGGGGGCAGAGTGGGAGGTGGAAAATCAGTTAGTATTGGTCAAAGGGCACAAGATTGCAGTTACATAAAATGAGTAAGCCTGGAGAAACATTGTACAACATGGTGACTATAGTGAATACCATATTGAACATTGCAAATATGCTAGGTGAGTAGATATACTGGTGTTCTTAACAAACACAAAGAAATGGTAACTATGTGAGGAAATGACTTTAATTGGCTTGATTATAATAATCATTTTACTATGTATATATACATACACACATATATATTGAATCATTACTTTGTATACCTTAAATATATATAATTGTTTAAATAAATTTTATTAACGTAGAGGAGTAAAAGTTAAAGATTAATTAATACATAAAGTAGGAGTTCAAAGATATGATCATGTATTTTGGAAATTGTCATTTTAACAGAAGTAATATATATGTTATGTTATTATGATACATAAGTTACATGAAGACGAAAGTAAAAGAAGGTAGAGGAAACTGAAGATTTTACATCTCTGAAATCACAGAATTGGAGCAGGCAGGAAGGAGCTGGAGCCTGACTTATTGAGGCAGAAATGTTACTAAAACCAGTTTGTGAACATGGTGATTCTGGTGCCCAGTTATAGAAATTCCTCCTCATGCTGTAACATTAAAATGGGGAAAGCTGTATGCAAATTAAGTATGCTACGGAAACCCATCCAAATTTCTCTCAAAACCACACATAGTTTACTCCTGATATTTTACCCAATGGTGTCATCCTGACCACAATATTAATATTGTAAAAATAATCAGTAATACCAGCTAAAATTCACTAGAAGTTATTATTCACCGGGCACTATTTTAAACACTTTACATTGATTAACCCATTTGATCCTCAAAATAATCCAATACATAATTTTATTGTTCTTCATTTTAGAGATGAAGGAATTAACAAAGGAGTTAAGTAATTTTCCAAAGATCACACAAATAACGAGTGGTAGAGCTGGATTCTAACTTTGGTATTCTGGCTCCAGAACATAAATAATTAAACTATTCACTCATGCAGCTTATCTATATTTCCAGTGGCCCTCAACTTGTGAAAGGAGAATGCAGGATATGGGACTCAGCAGGTCTGTGTGCCAAAGGAGTACACGTCTCAGTATTCATATTGTCCATGCTATTTTCTCTTGTCCACTGCCCTAGTTTCAGGAAGAGCCCTAGGAAGCCACATCTCTATAAGGGGAGTCACTACATCTGACCACAGTTGATAGGAACTAGTAGGCACACCTAAACTAATGGCAGCCAGTGTGTAAATGACCAGCAACCAGATGACCTTATTGGAGTTTGAACAAAAGGACATGTAAGGTCATGAACTCAGACTGCTGGCCAAGGGCAAGCACAGAAAACTGGAATATCAGTAAGTGTTCTGTGGTTGTTAGCAACTGAGACTGACTAAATTAAATGTCAGGAAGAGAATTAGTTGTAAGGGGACAGGCTCTGGCGTCTCGTTACAAAGACCCAAGTATATTCTCTAAGTAAGGACTCAGTCTCTCTGTAATGTTACTGAGGAGTTTATCAGCTTAATCATATTTTGTTTTATTCCCCAAAATTCAAGTTCCTGTGCCCTGGTTGGTGTGTCTCAGTTGTTTGGAGCTCATCCTGTAAACCAAAAGGTCATGGGTTCAATTCCTGGTCAGGGCATGTGCCTAGGTTGTAGGTTTGGTGCCCAGTTGGGATGTGTACAAGAGGCAACCAATTGATGTTTCTTTCTTGCATCAATGTTTCTCTGTCTCTCTCTCTCTCTCCCTCCCTTCTCCTCTCTCTAAAATCAATAAACATGTCCTTGGGCATGAATAATAAAAAAAAAACAAATTATTGAGAAAATAGCATATTATGGCCTTATTTGAACCACATGCCAACCCCTTGTCTGGAGCTGGGAGATACCGACTATTTTTAGCTGGGAAAAAGAATTGCCAAAAGGGGAGGTGCTTCATTATTAAAGGGAAGAGGTTTGGGTTAAAAACAAAAATAAATAAATAAATAAAAGCAGATTCCTTTATTTTTGGTCTAGAGAAAAAGGAGAGAGAATGCAAAAGTGAAAAAATCATGTTCGTGTGTCACTTGAAAATCAGTAAGAGATGAAAAATAATTCAGACCATGAGAGAGAGAGAAAGTATTTCATTTCATTTCCAACTCCATTTCCTGTAAGGTCTGGGTGTGCTTCTTTTTTGATGTCTGTGAACTACCTTTATCCTTGCGATGAGGCCCATATCACTTGATCAAGCCTGAGTAGGTTTCTGGTCCCTGCACACACAAGTCCTGACTGAAAGAACCAGCCCCACATTAACATGAGGGAGACAGACAAAAATCTGTTTTAGAGGGACTCATCTTCTAATGAGGGAAATTATTATGAATGCCGAGATCAAAAGAAATACAGAGGTTAATTAAGCATGTTGGATCATCTCTTAAACAGATTTAGTTTTGAAGAATGTCTTAGCGTGAAGCAGCTAAAGAAGGAGATAACAGAGCACCCAGAAAAAAAAAATGTGAATAGACCAGAAACCTGAGGGAGTATGGCATATGGAAGGGGCAAGGAGTTCAGCACGGACTTAAAGAAAGGGTGAGATGGAGGAAAGAAGGTTGCCATGAGCTGGGGCCTGCTGAGGAGCTTGAACACTGTGATTGAGAAGTGCAGGAGACACTGAAGGATTTTAGTATGACAGCCGTATCGGATACACATATCTTGTAACTATTTCCTATTGAAGGTGTTGACTGACTGCTGGATAGGATCTCCAACAAGGAAGGATTGGTCACTTGTCCTGGGAGTACTGCATGAGCAGTTTCCAGCACTTTCTGCCACTTCCCCACTTGGATTCAAACAATGCATTGCAGGCATGGAATATGGCAACTGTAGTGACCACAAAGTTTCTGAATGAAAACAACTATTAAGTTCAGGGAAGTTGGCTTTTTGTGGATGGAACTGAACAATTGGAGACAAGAATGCGGGGCAGTTAAAATTTCCCTTTTTCCCTCTTCCAATGAACCAACCACAGAACAATTCGCATATCTCATATAGCTGGTAACTATGTAATGTATCATTTTGATGTTTCATATTTTCTCCTGATCACTTCCCTTTTCTCCTTCTTCCCACTAGGCTTGTACCTCTCACATAAATTATTTCTAAAAAGTTTGTTTCAGTCTACAATTTTTAGAGGTTTATAAAAAGTAAGGTAATCAGCCCTGGCTGGCATAGCTCAGTGGATTGAGCGTGGGCTGCGAACCAAAGTGTCATGGTTCGATTCCCAGTCAGGGTACATGCCTGGGTTGCAGGCCATGATCCCCAGCAACTGCACATTGATGTTTCTTTCTCTCTCTCGTTTTCCCTCCCTTCCCTCTCTAAAAATAAATAAATAAAATCTTAAAAAAAAAAAAAGTAAGGTAATCTATTTGTATTTTAGAAAGATCAGACTGTAAGTAGGGCCCTGACTTGGATGTGGGGAAGACGAGAACTGATTATAGTAACACAGGTAATAACTGATGAGTTATTTGAAGTACTTGGTGGTAGAACTGTAAGAGAAAAGAAAGATTCCTTTCAACTTGTTGAATTCACAGCACTTGATAACAGATGAGATATAAGGGATAGGAGAGATAATGAAGGACAACTAGGTAGACTAGGGTGGCTTGGATAGATGGAGATGTCGTTCTTCGAGACAGGGTAAATTGAAAGGGTGTGATGTAATGTCTAAGGACCACGGTAGTCCATACACAGGGCACTGTGGCAGAATGGAGAAGGAATGCTAACTTTGCCTTCTGAGAGGGATAGATAGTAATCAAAATAATCTTTCACCCTTTTACTGAGTCTTGTAATTACAAATTTTATAGCCTGAGAATTGGGGAAAAAAAGCATTTTAAGCATTGTAATATATACTGATATAGTTTTAAAATATTATTTTCAAATAAGTAATATATGAATATTGTTCAAAACTCAAAAGTTATAGAACAACATGTCTTCTCCCTTAAAGACTAATTTCCTGTTTCTATATATCCTATCAGACATATTTGTACATAGACAAATACATACACATTATTATACTTGTTTTTTTACACAAATGGCACAACATCAAGAGGTTCATGCTGCCGTTTTTTACTTAACAACATATCAGCATTTAAGATCTTGCTCATTTTATGGCTGTATAGTATTCCATTGTGCCATTATAACATAATTTATTTAACCAGATCCCCACTTATTATCATTTATGTTATTTCTATCTTCCTCTGTTCCTATGAATTTATAACTTATAATCCTGTTTGCAAAGGCTATAGATACACAAAAAGAAACCCAGTCAATACAGGGTGGTATAAAGAGAAAATAAATTCTCCCAAAATTTCAACACCCAGAGTTAACAATTTCCGCACAGATCCAACAGAATATATATCAGAGTAAACTTTTCTACCTCCTGGCCTAGTCGTGGGGAAAGCATACACATTAAGGCAAAACAATTTAGGCCTGGTTCTATCGTAGGAGATATTTGGCAATGTAACCCAAGGCAGAATGACAAAAAGATGCTTTTAATATCATGATCCAATTTGCCAGAAGTAGAATGAAAACCATGTAAACAGAGATATATGAATTTTTTGTATAATCCATGTTTGGGAGGTTAAAGGGAAAATTTACATTGCAACTTTGCTTAACTGATGTTATGGGCTAAACCCACAGTTTTCTATTTCCTATATCCTCCTATTCCTTGATTTACTCCTAGAATTTGCTAAAACATATCCACAAGTAACTACCTATAACAGTACTTGGGGAGTAAATTTTCTGACTATTGTGGGTCAGAAAATGCCTTAAAATGGTCTGATAACAGCATTTGTCTGATTTTATACTTTAAGATTAAAAATTATTTTTCTTAGAATTTTGAAGGTTTCATTTTATTAACCTGTAGCTTCCTGTTTTATTTTGGACAGTCTGTGCCTGTGTAATTCATGTTGCTTTATTGGTAACACGTCTGGATTCTGTTTTGGGTATGTGTGTGTGACTGTCTGCAGTGGGTGGCTGCTTCACCGGGCAGCACAGACCCACAGCCTCCTGGCCTTCGGGTCTAGGAACTTTTCTTCTATTACTTCTTTGATGATTTCTTTCCCTAGGTTTCTCTCTTCCCCCCTTTGAGAATTCCCATTTTCCAGGTATTGAACTTTAAAGACAATCTTTTATGTATCTTTTATTTCTTCTCCTGTTTATTGTGCTGCTGTCTTTTTCTTCTACATATAGATAGATTTCTTATTCCATATATTACCACTTATTTGAATTTGTATTTCAGGAATTATTCTTTGAATGTTTTCCTTGTCACAACTTCTTGATCTTTTAAAATTGTGATTCAATAGGTTTACATGTGTCTTTTACTAGAACTTCGTTATGCCTTGTTTCTCTACTAATATATTCCTCCCTTTACATCTCTGTCTTTCCTCTTTCATATTGAAGAATTCCTCAAATGT
Source organism: Phyllostomus discolor (assembly GCF_004126475.2). Classification (NCBI taxonomy): domain Eukaryota; kingdom Metazoa; phylum Chordata; class Mammalia; order Chiroptera; family Phyllostomidae; genus Phyllostomus; species Phyllostomus discolor. The sequence goes on from NC_040906.2 coordinate 122,324,262, forward strand.
TTGATAATCCTTGATTGAGTAGCCCTTATTGCAATATACTGCAACAGCAGTTGATTAGGAGCTTTCTGTCTCTGAATTACTGAATTAACCCTTGGTTTTAGGTTCATCAGAATGTCAGTCAAGTTGCTTAGAAAGCACTAAAATACAGAATGTGGAGTTCTTTTCTCTGCAGAACAAACCTCCACTTACTTTCTCCACAGAACAAACCTCTAATCTCTTGCCTATAATGTTTGGGGGCTGGAGGGAGTAAACAGATGACTATACTATCATATATTTTGGATGAGGGAGGGGCTGTGACTGAACTATTTCATACATACATTTTCAACAACTCCTCCTGTCTTTATACACATTTCTCACCTTGCACTCTGGTTTCTCCTACATATAAGCCTTTGTAAGATTCTAAGAGGCAAATTAATTCCCTTGCCCATATTCTCCTTTATGAATATCAAAGTTTTGTCTTTCTTTGTCCTACTACGTGAATTATCATGCTTGCATCTGCTTTTCATCTTCTGGAATTACTGAGACCTCTTGATGCCTGAAGCACACTCTCTTGTTCTTCAACTTTTATCTACTATTATCCATGTTTATCTATTATCTACTTCTATAGATTTATATTTGTCTATTCCTTTTATAGTATTTCAGAGGAGTCTTTAGAGGAGTAGAGATAAACATGTTCTATTTCCCATTTTCAAACAGAAGCTTCTGGTTTTCTTTTTCAAACATACAGTTTAGAGCTAATTATCACTAATTTTCTAGATCCCTCTTGGTCAAAAATAATGTAAATGTCTAACCCAAATTCCCAGGTAGCACCCTAAAAAATTATGATTTGGAATGAATACATTAGGTAAGGTAATAAGAATATTCATGTTTAACAAATACTTCCCACATTTATTCCAATAAAATTGTCTTTGAATACATTGAGGAAAACTGCCCTAGATAGACTGAAGTTTGACAGAGGATTGTTCAGAGCAGCCGAGTGAACAAAGGTGGGAGCTGCCAGGTGGCTGAGAGGTTTTCAATTGTTTCCAAATTGCATACTTACCGTCCTTGTGTTGGGGCACAAAAGTTCATATGGAAAATAATACAATAATAAATAAATAATAATACAAAAATAAACTCTATTTTGCATGTTCACAACTGCAAACCTACTTTTGTCTCACCGTGTGTACAGATAATTGTGGTTTTCAATATTTCTGCTTTTAAGTTTGCCTTTGTGGCTCAATATATGGTCATTTTTTAATGGCGTGTAAAAAATATGTTCTCTGTAATATAATTTTAATATGCTTAATGATGTTAATTTTATTGATTAAATTATTTAAGGTGCTTATGTCATTATTTATAATTTTTGTTCTATAATTATTAAGAAGTATGATAATATTACCATTATTATCATTGTACATTCAATTCTTCTTAAAATACCAGAATATAGTTTCAAATATATCTTAGCTGTGAATTTTTTTTACTGACCTTTTATTTTTGTTTAAAATCTAATAGATGCTCTAAATCCTATTTTGAAAAGAATGCCATAGATATTTCTCAAAAATAAAGATATCTCATAGTAGGTATTAATATTGCCACAAAAGTTAAACAGAATTCTTCTAAAATATCAATTTCTGCTGTGTAATTTGAAGCTGTAAATTCATTATACTTTGTATAATTGTTTTTATCATACTTTTTATCATTCTAAAGTGATTGTGTTTTTTTCCTACATTTTATGCTTTTAAGTGGAACTCAACTTGTAATGATATTCCTTGATTACTGATTATCTGCTTTGTTAATAGTTCTTTTTTTAAAATTATAAAATTGATTTATTTTATTTTGGATGATAATGACTTTTGTTTTCACCCAATTTTATTTTATCTTTTTTAAACTATGAGGGGGGAACCACAAAAACCCAAACTTACTTATTAAAAAATTGTGTATTTATTCTCTCATGTTTAAACTCTAGTCACCTTCAAAGACCTCTCCATTTGATACAATGCACCTATTAAGACATTTTTCCGCTGCTCAAAAGTTTCTGAAATCATTGATTTTGATGCCTTTTAGTGCTTCTGCCATTTTTTGTTTTACCTTTCACACAACAGCAAAACTTTTTCCTTTGAAGACTTTTTTCAACTGGGGAAACAAAAGTTGGTTGGGGTAAGATCAGGTGAATAGGGAGGGTGGGGCATGGGGGTCATGCCATTTTTGGTCAAAACTTCTGAATACTCAGCGTCTGTGTGGGCAGGTGTGTTCATAAATCATCCATCGGTGAAATGGGCAAGTACATCAAGAGTCTTCAAAAAATTTCACTGAAGTGGAAGAGAGCCTCTCACAACAACACCAGCTGGTATGCTGATATAGGTGGGTTCCTAGAACACTAACCTCATGGGGGAAGCCTGTACTATAAGGGGCCCACCCTCTGGGAGATAATTCCAGTTTTTTTGAGCCCCCCTTCATACATAACCATAATAAAGCTTAATTTTTTAAAAATTAGGCACAGCAAGAGATTAACAACAATAACTAATAATAAAATAGAATATTTTTTAAAGATTTTATTTATTTATTTTTAGAGAGGGAAGGGAAAGAGAAAGAGAGACAGAAACATCAATGTGCAGTTGCTAGGGGTCATGGCCTGCAACCCAAGCATGTGCCCTGACTGAGAATCGAACCTGCGACACTTTGGTTCACAGCCCAAGCTCAGTCCACTGAGCTATGCCAGCCAGAACTCAAACAGAATATTTTTAACAGTATAGCGTAATAAAAATTATGCGAATGTGGCCTCTCTCAAAATATCTCACTGTACTGTGCATACAGCATAGAAACACTGGACAAGTGGGTGGTGCAGGTCTCGGGTCAGACAGAACAGGACAGTGAAAGATTTCAGCAGCACGGCACTCAATTTAAAAACTTATAAATTATTTCTGGAATTTTCCACTTAATATTTTTGGACCATGGTCAACCACAGGTAACTGAAACCACAGATAAGAGATACTAAGACATTAAGTATCAGATGGTAACTATCCTGGCCACTAAGCATCTAATGAGAACCAGAAGGCAAACACTCACAAGAAGTTAACAAACAACCCAAAATAATATGGGATAAATATCAAGTATGCAGTCTAGAAAACATAGTCTCAAAGATCTTATCATCTTTATATCCTAACTTATTAAAATGTAAAATATAATTATGCTATAAAATCTCAATCTATATTCTGTTAATGACTGACAATTTAATCAACTTCTTAGTTACTGCAGGCTTTTATGTTTTTTGTGGGGGGTTTTTTGTGTGTTTTGCATGTTACCTATGTGACTGCTGAAATCATTCATGCCACCTTTGTGTTAGGCATAGATCAGTTTATGAAACTAGCTCTGTAAAAACATATGTACGCTTCATCATGCCTGGTAGTTTTATAATTTATAGCCTTTGTAAACTAAGCATCCAAATGATATCTTGACAGCCTTTATAATAATGAACCAAATACAGTTACAATTGATATTTTTGCCGGATTAATTTGTATAGTCCATGATCTGTATCTCACTCTTATCTGTTCCATGTCAGAATCCTTTGTTCTACAAGATTTCTTTTCTTGCAGTATTGATCCTTATTGATCTTAACCTAGTACAATAGTGAATAATTAAATATTTTCTCAAAGAAACAAGTCTTTTCCTCTTTTCAATATGACCTTCACCTGATGTTCAAATAGTTCTAGCATTATTGAATAATCTTTTTGGTGTAAACTTGACCTCTGTTGTCCTACTTTGAAAATGCACTTGATTGCTAACAAGAGCTTTTAGAAATGTAACAGTGCTGATTTGTTAGATAATGAAATCCAAATTGTTCTAGAAAAAGGTGCAATTATACAGCATGTAATACACAAATAAATTGACTTAATGTTACATTATAATGAAAACTGTGTAAAATCCTCTACACAAGCACAATAAAATAATAAAAAGTAATAGAACAGGTAATAGATGTAAAATAAATGCTAAAAAAGTAGTTCAAATCATTTTCATACCAGTCAAAAGATACTGAGGAGGGCGCATCCAATCACAATAAAACACCAGAATGAAACACTTCTAAATAGTAATATAAATTTTTGTGGACACTTCATGTCCCATGATGTGGAATTGACATATAGTTTGATTTTCTTTTTCCTAATGTAAGCCACAGTTTTACAGTCCTAGTGAAAACATTTTATTGCTGGGGATGTATTAGACATGGTTCATTTCCCTTCTCAGTATGGCTTTAATTTTCCACATCCATGGCTTGACACAGACCCAAACACCAGAAGATGGTTGTCTGCTATAAACTGTTTGGTTTTCTTTGATTGCTTTACAATTTAATCTATAGTTCATTCCATTAACTCTTTCCATTTTAATGCTGCCAAGTCCCCCCAGCTCCTTAATATAAAGATAAACTTCCCCAAACATTTATGTTTATGCTGGTTTTTCTTGCCCAGAGAATTACGTGCTGGGGTGGGGGAGGGGGGAAAGGAAATGTTTCTTTCCTATTTAACTTTTTCGGGGCCCTGGGTAATTGCAAAATAATTGACATTTTGCAATGGGGGGGGGTTCCCTTTTGCTTCATAATACATTCATCATTATTCACTCACTGGGTTCGGCTGTATTAATACCGATCTGCTGAGCCAAGAAAGTGCCACTGTCATCCTAACTTTCTCCTCAAATCCCTCATCTTTCGGAGGGTGTGGGGTGGACGTGGAGGAGGGGGGAATCCTTTCCCAAGCTGCGGTGTTGTCACATCCGATATCCTGTTCCTTCCGGCGGAGATAGTGTATCTGGGAGGGTCACCGGATCAGCCTGTGCCTCGGGGCGGCTCGCCTCGAGTACAAAAGACTGGACTCAACTCACGTTAGTCTTCTCGGTGGCCTATCGGCGGTGACGGTCTGCCAGCTCGGGCTGTGGGCGAGCAGTGATGACTGCCTTGAAATGCTAAGTGCTTAATTAAGGACCTTTCATATCAGTTATTGAGGCCTCCATCTCCCATAGCCCTGGGCATTGTACTTTACCAAGGGCTCCCTGGAGCCAGAGTCAACTTTATTGCAGTGACAAGTAGAGAAAAAGAAAGAGAGAAACAAGTGGTTTCAATTCTCTCACAGCCTTCCCCAAATCTAAATACAATCCGACAGGAGACTAGTCATAGTTGGCTGACTCCTAAAAATATACTTTTTCATGTTCATGGAAATAGAGCAAACTTGTGTCTCACTGCAGTGATGCATCCTGGTATCCTCTTCTGAGAACAGTCTCCTTGTCGGCAGCCAGGTATCCAGCACCGGGGGCAAAAGTCTTTCCTTCCCCTCCTCACCAAGACAGCTGCACCCCACAGAAGTATTTTAAAAGATGGAAAAATGTTTTGTTTTGTCTGATGCCTTTTGCCCCCCACCCCGTTTTCAAGTCCTGATACTACTTTAAAAGTTCTTCTTAAGTAGTGTATGATGTTGATAAATTCTGCTTACAGCTTGTAACTATTGCTCTTTTACAGTGGAACCTCTAAGTTAACTACCAGAGAGGACTTCTGTGTATCTCCATTGCCAAATATGTTTGAAGTTACTAAATAATGTGAGATAAGTTTTTTTAAAAAATGCTACAGCTGCTGCTGCTGTCTGTTATCTTGGTTAATGGTAAAATGACTGACTGACCACCGACAGGGGTGATGCAATTAATTTTAAAGCAAAATAGAGGAAGATATATATAGGTTGCCTACAACTACCTGACCAGGTAAAAATACAATCCTCACTTGTATGTAAAAAAAAAACAACACCACTACTCTTGACTAGCACATGTGAAAGAATACAAAAGTATATATTTTTAAAACTAAAATAGAAGAACCATTAGCAAATGATTTTTGACTGTGATTTGAAATGAACATTATCTAGCAAAGAGAGCATCTATGAAACAATGTGTTAGACATTACACTGCAGTGTTGATGTAGCATAGCCAAGAAAGTTGATTGTGAAAGTTCTCATGAGGAAAAAAAATTGTATGTGTGATACTGGATATTAACTAAATGGATCAATGGTAACCATTTCACAATATAGACATGTATATCAAACCAGTATGTCACACACCTAAGACCAATCCAATGTCCTCAATAATAATAATAATAATAATAAAAACGTTTGGGGACCACTCCTTCTACTATTTGTATAGAAACTACATAAAAAGACATTTCTTCATGTCAAAATGTTTCCAAATCAAATGCTAACCACCACTAGCTCTTCCTAATACAATTTAGATTCATTTACTAATTTAATTTGTTATGCTTTCATTGAGAAATGTTTTGTGTAATATGTGTATAGATATTATTGTTATATTTATATACTTAAGTGGGTACATATTAATATCTAAAAGGCAATCATAGATATGGATTATATTTTATTCAGGCAAAGTCAGTAGACTTGTAAACAACAGCTCATGACATTCAGCCTCTAGAGACAGATGGAATTTCAGTGTTAACCTAAATGATCAGGTTAATAGAAGAATTTCAGTGGAGGCTCATAGCATTATCTCTTTTGTTTCCAGAGTGACCAAGACAGGACATGTTGGTGATTTACCATTTATGAATCAGAACTGGGTTTTAACTCTTAAGATATCAGCTTTCAGCTCTGTGAACACCTGTCATATTTCAATATTTCTACCTCTGATGCTGAGAAGAAACTGTCCACTTTAGATGTTACTTTTATGTAAAATTATACCTCAGCACTTAAATCTCGACATCTGCTCCTCTATACATCTCCATACTAGAATTCCAGATAATTAAATGGTTGAAGCAACTGCCTTGAATATTAAACAATAGAAATATCCATAGTTTAACATCTACAGAGAAGGGCAAGTAGAAAAATCATTCCAGGGAAGAAATATAAACAAAATATTATAATATACTTGTTTACAGTAATTTACTTTTACAGTATTTTTTTGTTGTTGTTGCTGTGGAATCTGTTTTTTAAATATGTCAGCCTATAGATACTATTGCTCTGCTAGGAAACATGGGGAATCCCTGGACTTGTAGCTGAGGACCTAACCCTACCTACCTTCTAAGGCGATACAGCCAAGCAGCATAAATGACACTGAAGGGTTGCTGAGAACATCTAAAACTAAAGATAAAAATAAAATGTGAAAATCTCTGAGACACACACAATTAGCAAACATTACCTCTCCTCTTTCTATTCTTAATGGATAAAAATATATATACTAAATAATCTAAGGTCTTTCAAATTTGATCCTATCTACTAGGGAGGTGAGTAGCTGTCTCAAGCAATTCAAGCAATATAGGTAGTCTATCTCAATTATATGGACCTTAAAGGGGATATCTTAGAATTTGAAAAATCCACCTTTATTGTCTGTCTTGCTATTAGAATTCAGCAGATAATAGTTCAACTTTGTGCATCTCTGGTTAAGTTTAGAGACATGGATATATGGGGCTGAATAGTAAATAGTAGCTGATTTAGCCATGACTTAGCTTTACAGCAAAGAACATAAATACTGGTCCTAGTGTTCCAACACAGAAACAATCTGGCTGCATTTGAATTTAGCCGTGCAGATATTACCTTAGCCACAGGTTTGAAATATTTTTATCAAATACCTAAGTATTCACTTTCCCCTCAGGGGAGTCGGGGGGTCCCACTGATGCCACAGGAGGTGGATATAGACAAGATTTAATTAGAGAAATTAGGTATTTCAGTGGGGTGTGGTAGTGAGGAAACAATAGAACTTTACAAGAAAAGAGTAGATTTTAAATTTGTTTCAAGAATTCAGATCTCCTTTTTTAGCATTAACATCTGACATCTGTATACTTGTATCAGTCTTGGGAACTTCAGCATTTGCCTGTCTGTGATAGAAAGCTCACACCACAATCTGATATTAGAATTTAATTAGAAGCAAAGGAATTTTATTTGTATCACAAAGTCAAATGGGTAGCAATAAGTCAGAAATATTTATATGATTTTAAAACACTAAATTATTAAATCAAGAGTACAAAATTAATAAAATAATTTGCAAAGTCCAAATTATACTGATTTTCTCCATCTTCAATTCACTTATACCTCACTTTACAGAATGACAGCCTGCTTTTTCATATGTGAATGTACAATACTAAATATATAGCTATATGTTTATTTTGTTGTATATTATTTTATTTGCATATAAAGTGCTTACTTTTAAGTTAAATTATTTGCATAAAATTTAACCTGACTCTCTAAAATAATCTGTATGTATCTAGTTGGCAGGAAACATGTAAAATACTTTGAAGCATTATTCATTTGCAATTAATGAACTTTGGTAATCACATATAAAGAGAAATCCAAAAACCTCAAATACTTTTTATTATACTCATAAGCTTTAATATGGCAGAAAATGTTGTGAGATGTTGCAATACACAGAAATAAGGGCATTTTTAGTTTAGATTTGTTTTTGTTGTTGTTTTATGTTGTTTGGTATGTAAAGAAATACCGATTCATTAAATGAAACAAAATAGAAAATGGATGGAGTAGTAGTTTTAAATGAGGTCAAATTCTGGCAGATAAACATAAGTCTGGGGTACAATTTAATTCCAGGGGAAAGAGAGCAAAAGAAAAAAAGGGGAAGAGCGATCACTAAAAAGATATCGGTAATTCAAAGGCCCAGCATCTGCACTCACTCAGCAGTGTGATACCGACAATTATTAACTACAAAACTGTGGTCTAAGCGCAAGGGTAAATAAGCTATCACCATGGAGCTGAGTGGTGGGACGCGTTCTGCCGGAATGTATTTTCCGGCAGCAGGCGCTACCTGATGACAGCTACAATCAAGAGTGGCTGCAGGCAGCTGCTTTGCTCCAGGCCACATTCAATTATGTCGGACTGCATTAGTCCCTGGCGGAGCTGTCACCTTCTAGCCTGTGAAGTGATAGCGTGAAGAGGCTCCCGAAGTCTCTCCAGTCCCTTGCTTCATGTTTCAGGGGGGAGGAAGGGAAACAATGTAGGGGAAAAAAAAAAGACCATTAGTCTTCTGACTGCAGCATTCATTTTGCTCTCAGAGTAGGGGGGAAAAAAGCTTAGGTGAGCTGGATTCAAGAAGTCTAGCATTGAATAATTGCAGGGCTATTTTTTTCCTCCTCCAACAAGTAGCTCTTTTTTCAGGGGGTAGTGCCAGGAGAGTGTCCTATTTTCAGGATTTGAGAGTCACTGTGTCTCACCCTCCTCAGAAAATAGCATTGCATTGGAATATATTTTCTAACATATAATATCCCCAAAGATTCTCTAGCAATCAAGATATTTCTCAGAGTCTGATCTGGAAGCGTGGAATACTTGACTTCTTTTCTAAGCTTTCCAGAACTTTAGGTTGGGTGAATTTTGAGATTTCTTTCCTAAGGGATCACTTGACTTTCAGAGCTAAAGAGAAGTAAACCCAGTTTATTCTGGGAAGTTATTGGGCACATTATGTATTTTTAACGATTGACCTGCCCAGAACAGTTTGTAACCTTTACCACACTATAACCAATGAGTGAAGGATGGTTAAGATTAGAGATTTTCAAGGTCGTCAGTATTTTCACTTGTACACAGAGCATGTAAATTCTCAAATGGAGTTGAGTGGAGCTATAACAACTCATGATATTTCATTAAAATACCTAATCAAATGCCACTACCTAGTGAAATTCACAGAGCAGTGGGAGTTATCTACCGAAGGCACTAAATAAATTCCAAGTATCATGGTATTAAGAAATGAGGTCCATCTGGCTGGTTTGGCTCAGTGGATTGAGCACCGGCCTGCAAACCACAGGGTCGCTGGTTCGATTCCCAGTCAGGGCAAATGCCTGGGTTGCAGGCCAGGTCCCCAGTAGGGGGTGTGCAAGTGACAGCCACACATTGATATTTTTCTCCCTGTCTACCTCCCTTCCTCTCTCTCTCTCTCTAAAAATAAATAAATAAAATCTTCTTTTAAAAAAAGAAATGAGGTCCATTCTCAAGATATTATTTAGTTGCTGAAAAAAAAACATGTAAGGCACTGAGCATGAATTCTAGAACATAGAGGACCATTCCCTATGACTCACTGAATACTAGACAAATCACTTACCTCTCTTTGAGTTTTCACATTGGGAAAAAAAGGTACTAGGATGTCTCCACATAGAGAATGTGTTTTACAGCACATTCAAATAAATTTAACCAAGGTATAGCAAGTCAATTTTATAAAATATTTTGTTAATTTACAGCTTTTTGTTCATCTGAAAAGATTTTACATTTTTTCACTTTATAGTGGTAACTTTGGGTATTTTGTGGCTCTGCAGCATAGCAAATAATTAGTTAGTGATTGTTTACTGAATGCTCAGGATCACCATGATCATAAGTGGACAAACTTCTTAACATTGATGGTTGTAAATTGGTATTCTTTAAATGAGGGATCTGCTGTGTTGCTCAGATTACATTGGTCAGAGGGGCTCCCTTAGCTTTGAGAAGATGCAGCAATTTGGCTTCTTAGTGACTCAGATAAATAACTAAGTAAATAAATAAAATAAACAAGAAAACAAACAACTGAAGCAGCAGAGGCTCCTGGGCTAGGCTGTGCTTATTCCCCTGGCATGCTGTGAAGTCCTGTGCAAAACCATCCCTCCCCAGAGACTGAGTGTCTGGCTTAATGAGTCCTTTTCTGTGCCTAGTCCTCCACATTAAGAAGGAGTTGGTAATATATCATCCTTCTGAAGAGAAAGAACTTCCTTCTGGCCCCACTTCTCAAGGTTTAGGAGAAACTTCACTCAGTACCTGAAAGTGATTTGGTGACATTCAAAACCAAATTCATAACTAAGAGGAAGAAGCCTTCATTTTCTGCAGTAGCAGTAGCAACTGTAGTACTAGTGATGGTGGTCCTTGTAGTGATGTATAGACCATTGGAAGAGCCTCTTTTCTTTAAGATTTTATTTATTTATATTTAGAGAGAGGGGAAGGGAGGGTGAAAAATATCAATGTGTGGTTGCCTCTCATGTAGCCCCCACCTGGCCCACAACTCAGGCATGTGCCCTGACTGGGAATCGAACTGGCAACCCTTTGGTTCACAGCCCATGCTCAATGCACTGAGCTACACCAACCAGGCCCCACTGGAAGAGTTTCTTAAGTTGAGTGTTTCCTATATATGGCTCTCTGTACCTTTCTTTCCTTAGTGTATGGCCTTGGAGTTCTATTGGTAGGGTAGTTATGTGCAGTGCCACACTGATTTTTCAAATTGAAAAGAAAATATACAGCCCAGTCTATTGGTGAAAAGAACAATGTCCTGTTTTCCTAAAGGAAAACCACCCTAGCCATATTGAATCTCTAAAATCTTCTTCCCTTAAGAGTCAAAGAGTAAAAATAAACAAGTTGGAAAAAATATTTTCCCTTTTGGAAACAAATTCCTGTTATTTAAATACAAAGAATTCTGTTCTCTTTCTTATATCCAGATGGTGGTGACAATGGAGGCTTAGAGAGACCATTCATCCCCACTTCAGCTAACATTTATTTCTACAGGCCAAGGCATCCTTAGCTGAAGTTAAATGCAGTGCTGCAGGAGGATTGGAAGAGAGAGAAGGGCCACAAGGATCCAGATGTACAACATGGTACATTAAGGCCAAGAGAGGAAGACAAAGAGAGTGGGGAAGGGGGTAGAGAGAAATGGGAGAACCAGTCTGTCTACACTGGAAAAGCCATGGCAAGCAAATTAAACCTGAGGACATTATAAGGGGTAGTAAACAGCCCTGGCCAGGTGGCTCAATTTGTTAGAGTGTCGTCCCAACAAACCAAGGTTATAGGTTTGATTCCCCAGTCAGGGCACATACAAGAATCAACCAATGAATGGATAAAGAAGTGGAACAACATATTGATGTTTCTCTCTCTCTCTCCCTCAAATCAATAAAAAATGTTTGTTTTTTTTTAAAAAGAGGTAGTGAGGAGAGGGGAGGCAAAATGAGGCCAACAGGTGATTAACAGAAACCACTGGATCCCTTATGATCTTCACTTACAGCAAGCACTTTACTCTCTGGCTAGCTTTGTTCATTTTTTATTGTATATATTTAAGAGAGCTGTCTATCTTTGACCAAAAGCATCTCAAAAGATCTTTTTGAAAAAAGAAGGAAGTGAGGAAGAATATAATTTACAAAATTTATTGCACTTGATGGTAATTTCTTCATTGGCATGGATAATATTTATACATATATACATATATAGACTCACATACCCATATATCCACATTCTTATATGTGTGCACCAACTAGGTATATATCCATTCAAGTGTACTGACTAGATATCACCCACATAAATCATTTTTCATGTTTATTAAGATATTTGGACAAATAAAGATTCTTGTTAATATTTTACTTTAGAATATTCAAAATAATTATTATATTTTAAAACAAATGAAAATTAAATATTAATTTAATATGAATTAGATAATATAGAATTAAAACCAAAAAGAGAGAGTCTTAGAGATGAATAGTGTGCAGAATTTTCATGATGAGCAACAATATGCTTTTAAATTAAAAATATTACCTTGAAAATGATATTTCTACATGCACTGGTATCTCATATGCATAAATATGTGGTATTGAGTATCCAAAAGCTAAGGACAGTGATTTTTAGGGTCATTAAACCTCTTCTTCCCTGGTTTTCTTCAGATGTATATGAAGGGAAGTATAGATAGAGTATTGATATGTATCTGCAGCAAAGTATTAAACTCAGCAGAGCACATGGAGATCAAACCCTGCTTTTGCCCAGATGAGCAGCAGTCAGAGGTTTTCATAATTGGATTTTGTGAAGAGAGGCCCTTGATTAATCATGTGAAGATTCCTATAGTCTTAGCAAATGGCTGAAGAAGTAAGCCAGGATGATTAGAGCAATGTGCACCTCCCAGGGAATTTCAAAGACGTGCTTAATAAAAGCACTTTGACAAGAGTAAATATACAATTTAGCAAAAGTAGGTTTACAGTTGCAAAGATGCAAAAAACAGTTTATTCTTATATTATTACTTATTAATTATTGTATTATTTTCTATATGAACGACTATAAACCTACTTTTGCTCACCTTGTATATTAATAAAATTTAAAAAATAGATCAGGTAGCAGAGTTTCTTATGTTTGCTTTGCCTTTTCTTTCTTTTTTAAGGTGATTTACTAGTATATACACTGAAGGTAATTCATCTAATTGTCAACTTGGCTACAACAATGCTACAATGTGCTAACAGGTCACAATGGTTTACTTAATGGATATGGCAGGAAAATAAATTGCATTTTTAAAATATTTCTCAGTGACCAACCCACAATATCCTTTTCTTAATGTGATTTGTTCCCTTTAGATTCAAATAAGAACTACAATCTACTTTAATAATACAATTCACATACAAGTACATAGTTCCTTATCCCAAACATGTGGCCAGGTAGATTTTATAATTCAGAATTTTATAAAATTTAAAAGATTATACACTGTAAAACCCTCAGCAGAGCCTAAGGCTGGATCATCATTGAACACATTAACATTTCAGTAGTGAAATATATGAATATTCATAATAAGTAGGATGTATAAAGTCCATAAATAGCCTTCTCTGTTCAGGTCAATTTTTTATGCCAAATTAATTGTTTAAAACTTAGGGTTTCTGGATTTTACGGTGAAGACAAGGAAATAGGAACATGTATTTAGAAATTTTTTACCATTTTTGAGTTAGCCATTACAAAAGTGAACAAAAGAATTTTAAAATTCTATAAGCTGTTGTCAGTAAAATACTATTTCATGTTTTAAAAAATATTACTTATGGGATTTAGTGATTTAAGACTCACTACATTATGTCTCTATTTACAACATGTCAAATAAATATTTTCTATATTTCTATAATTATTTTAAGATTATATTTATAAGCAGAAGCTTCATACAGATTATTAAATATTTATGATAGAATCAAATGTGAAGGCAAAAGGATATGTCCATAAACACTAAAAAGTACGGTAAGTATTAAGTTTGAGAAACTATTCTTTATATTTATTTGGTTTCATCTACAGCTTTTTTCTTGAGAGCAAATTTTCTATTCTTAACCCAGAACCTCCCCCAAATCTGGGCCCTGCATCTTTGGCTAACTTTAGGTACTAGAAGATTTATTTCAGTAGGATTATATTTTACTTAGAAGATAAATAGAAAAGAGGGGACTTTTATTGGTTACATTTAAGTTAGATGATTAGAATTCTCATCCATAATGTCATATACCCTGACAATTAGGTAAGTGCCAAATAGCACATTCTGGAATTTTTAACATACACATCTGAACTGAAGAGAAAAAGAAATTTAAAGAGAGAAAAAAGAAGGAAAAAAAGGATAAAAGAAAGAAGGAAGAAGCAGAAAAGACAGCCCAATTTCTCGCTGAGACAGTGGTGCTTTGGCACCTGAATCCTGACTCCTCAGAGGTCAAGAATAGGAATCTCACCTAGACAAACTGGATTGCAAAACTCAGGAATACTCAGAAATGGGCTCCAAAGAAATAGGGTTGGAGATAATTCCCAGATACATGATGTAAAATAGGGCCTAGAGCAGATATTTATAAAACACATCACACTAATAAAGCAGGCCAGGTGCTGAGGACATAGAGCAGAGTGCACCATGAGGGAAATATAGACTGAGAGGTAGCTGGGGTCAAATGAGAGGCTCTTAGACCCAGCTTGAGAACCTAAAGCCAGGGTCTCAAATGAGAACCCAAGTCAAACCCTGGCTGGTATGGCTCAGTGGACTGAGTGCTGGCCTGCGAAGCAAAGTGTCACTGGTTCAGTTCCTAGCCAGGGCTCATGCCTCTGTTGCTAGCCAGGTCCCTGGAAAGGAATGCATGAGAGGCAACCACACACTGATGTTTCTCTCTCTGTTTCTCCCTCCCTTCCCATCTAAAAATAAAATAAATAAAATCTTAAAAAACCTAACCAGAGTTGAAATAAGGAATGAACACAATCCACATAAGCTGAAAACTGCATCAGACATGGTCTTTTCTTACAGAGAAGGAAATCCAGGTGCCCAGGCTTACAAACACACCAAGCCTAGGCAGCAAGGTATTGGGCCTTTATCCAGTTAAAAGGCCAGATGCACAGCCAGACCTGGCGAAAATTCAGTCACATATGTACTTATGCTTTGCAGGGGTTTATAGCACATGCACAGTACATCAGGACAATAATAAGTAAAAAAGACAACCTGAGATACAGAACATAACAGCAGCTCCCACATATTAATATGTATTAATACACATTCAGCAGAGAAACATAGCTAGATAGAGTGCCCTCTTGAAGGTTTCATTAAAAAACTGCCAGTAAGTCTCTATCCTACCATCCCCCATCCTCACATCCCCCTCTTGGGCGATGGAATGACTGTGGGTAGGAAAAGAGTGAGAAAGAAATAGAAAAATAAAGGAAATAAAAACAAAAAAAGGAAAGAAGCTCCCCCCAGAGACATGTCATGCATACAAGCTCTGTTTCACAAGTTGCTCATACAAACCCTGTCGATGGCTATGTTTGCTCGGGTTCCTCAGTTCCCAATGTCTTTCAAAGGCAAAATAATAATAGTAATAACTATAGTCCTATTTATTCTTGGTCACAGAGTTAATCAGTTTCTATGGTGCATGAGTGTCATGGGCTGTGGACTGAGGACATTTTTCATCGGATATTTTCATTTTTTGCCTTTGGCAAAAATTCCACCAGTAGTGATAAATAATTCCATACCCCTAAGTGGATATTATTATTATTTTCAAATGTAAGCCACAGGTGGCTTCTAGCCTGTCAGCTCTGCTGGAGTCACAGATGCTGTGTGTATACCTGTTGATAATTCTGTGGGTGGAAACAGTTCATCATTCCCATATCCACACTTCTGATCTTTCATCCTAACACAGCCGGGGAAGGAAAGAGGGACAGACTGAGGCAAAGGTGCAAATAGTGTGGATTTTGCCTCGGGTTTAGAATATACACCAACATTTAGATGTTTGATTTCAAAGCCAACTCACTTGTTATACTAGGGGATTAAATGAAAATACAAACTAACCTCTGTTTTAAAGGACTAACAATGTCTTGTACATAGTAGGGGACTAGAAATGTCTGAATAAAGAAAAAAGAGAATGGGGTTTGGTTTGTTTTGCTTTTTTAAAAATCTATGGGCCTCTTCTTTTCCATGTTATTATCTTCCTACTCTCTTTTGATTCTCCTATTTCCCTGTCCCCTGGTGCCTACTAGCTTTGCAAAGCCCCCTGGATGACCACAATGCAATAGTCCACCTCTCCTGAGGTATTATTTTCAACTCTTACCTCTCTCCCTCTATCAAACTGTGCTCTCCTAGCCAACCCAAGCTCCCGTAACAATCAGTCCCAATGACTTAATTGGATAACAAAATATTTTTAAACGTGTTTCCTAACAATGGGGTTGCCCCTTGTCTATATACACATCCTAAACTTAGCTAAGGAACTGTGAAATAATGGGAAATCCCAACATAAACTTGCTGGAGGCTAATTGGACAGGGCAGTTATTTGGAAATATTACTGGACTTGAATTATGCACTGTTTGCCTTCCCCTGTTGTGCAGAGCTGGCCTTGTGTGAAGGCTTCAACACTGAATGCACACCTTATTTTTGAAATAATAATATCTCTACTAATTATCAAAAAGTGAAGCAGTTATAGGAGATTAAAATGAGGGAAAGGGAGAGTGAAATATACCTAAGAAAAACTGTTTTTGAGTAAATTTATAATATGGAAAAACCAATTCTGTGATTCCTGAGCTAATCACAGGCCTCCAAACTAAAAGGCTTCCTCTAGACATGTTTCAAGACAGTTAATCAGGAATTTCACCTGAACATTGAAGAACAGCTCTCCCCAAAAAATGCTTTTTCAACCTACATTAAAACACTAAACAAGTCAAGCCAAAGACTCAAGATTTGTTTAATATTGACAACAACACAGTCGGTAGTTTTATGGGAAGCTTTGTGGCTAAGAAAAAACACTAGACTTTGACTAAAGAAAACTAGGTTTTATTCCCACCTGTGCCACCCTTTGAAGAGAAAATATTTTTTTAAATACCATGTTTAACAAACAGTAAATAAGTGGGAGGATGCCCTTGGTCACTCATTTTAATCACTGTGTATCCATAAAATGGAGGCGTTGAGCATAAAGTCTCTACAGTTTTTTCTCATACTGAAATTTCAAATTTCACCAAACTCACCCCCAAGGGGGTCATTAAGTATGTTCTGAAATAGAGATTGGAGAAAAGCACTTGGCCACAGGAAATTAGAGATCAAAGAAGTCTCTTTGTACTCTCCTCTTCCTCTCTCTTCTTTCGATGGGAAGAAAGGAATAAAAGGAGTAAGGCGATCCTGACAGCAACCCATGTTGGTGGCACTGCTCCGGACACCAGTGCCAGCACCACTTTGTGTCCATTACAACACTGAGGTCACAGCACAGCAAAACAGAGGAAAAAATCTGTCATTCATTACCAGTGAGCCAAGTGCCCTAAACCGCCATTCCCAAAGCAGTTATAGCTCATCCATCTAAGTTCAATGGTTTGCATAACAGCAGCAGCCCTTACTTCACCGAGTATTAGAATTCATAAAAATAGAATGAAAAAGTTGTTAAAAGATATGAGAAAAGTTTTCTTGCACTATAAGTGAACATAAAAATTCCATCACATACCAAGACACCATTAAAAGCAACCATGTTCGGAAATGAATTTCATAAATTCCAAAGTGCTATGGAAATAAATGTACATTCAGTCTGGGGCATTTCACCACCTTCCATCTATGCAGAAATTCATTTTAATTTTCTAAATCAAACAAGAAAATGATCAATTCCCAATTTGAGTTTTAAAATGATTCTGAGAGAGGAGGACAGAGACATGAATGGTTCAGTTCACAAAGAGCTTTGAGACCCTGGACAGACATTTAACTCCCCTAGTCCTCAGGTTCCATTTGTCTGAGGCATTTGAGCAAAATAATTTCTAAGACCATATTCCAGATTGAATATTTTCATGACTCTGATAGATGGCACATGATGATTATTCTCTTCAGAGCTTTTTTTAACTGATGACAAAATTTATATCACCATAGAATTAAATATTAGTTTTCTTAACTATTCTGATGTTTGTCAGAGATACTGACAGCCTACCAAAACCAAGGCAAAAGAAGTACCAATCTACAACATTTTACTGTGTCAGAGTAGAAAGCAGATCAGGAAAGGAGCAGCCAGTTTCTTTGGCCAGTGTGGCTCACCTCTCTGGCCAGTGTGGCTCAGCGGGTTGGAGTATCATCTGTCACAGGTTCAATTCCCCATCAGTGCACATGCCTGACTTACATGTTCAATCCCTGGTCTGAGTGCATGTGGGAGGCAACTGATGTATGTTTCCCTCTCCCCTTTCCTCTTTCTCCCTAAAAAAGCAATGAAAAAATGTCCTTGGGTGAGTATAAAAAAATTTTTTTAATCTACTAACCTTTATTGGGCACAGCTGAGCATCATGGTAAGAATTTAGGATAGGTTGTTTTTATTTAATCCAATACCACAGGGTATTTTACTAACTTTTTGAGAATTAAACTGAAAAATTGTATTTTTGCCATGCTATAAATTTAGGAAGTATAGAAGTTTAAAGAGAGACGTTGATTTGGACTCTCTCCAGACAAGCTTTTCCTAGTTGATAGGATCCACACACTCAAGATGTGACATCTTCCCACAGCAAACAATGCCTCTGTCATATCAGCATTGTTCATTGTTAGGGAAGCTTTGTAAGTGAATATGACTTATTAAGAGAAATAAACATAATAAAATGCAGCATTAAATCAATAGTTATATTAAAGCTATGATGCTTGAAAATTTTTGGTTCTACTCTCATTTTCTTCATAAAGATTAATTATATATAAATGACACATTTTTCTATTACCCTTAAAATATTTTTTACTCTGATGAACTCTAGTTAAGACCATGCCTGTGCCTTGGGTAAATTCAATCTGACAACTAGAGAATAAGCCTTGTCTCTCGGTTGCTTATGTAATGATAAGAGTCGCTAAAGAAAAGTCACATGCGTGAAACATCTCGTCTTGACTTCAGATTTCAGCAGTCATAATAGAAGCCTATGAAATCCTATCTATATTTAACCATGAATTTTTGCTCTTTTGGCTGAAACTTAACTGTAGCACATTAACATTAAAATAAGAAACTGAAGATAATGGAAGTATTATAAAGACCTAAAGATTGTTCCATATGGCATATTTAATGCTCCCCTGTAACTTCCTCAAAATATTTCTGTCCAGGAATGAGAAAAGGAAAACGGTGAGTCTTTTTCACCTCTGAAAGACAGAAAAAGTTAGTCTCGGTTAAGCTTGCTTCTTGTTTTACCAGTGCCCCCTCTAGTGGAATTTTTTGGACAATGCAGGCCCCCCAAAAATGAGGTGGGGGGATTTGTGACACCAAGCACATATTTTGTTTGGTTTTTACGTTTCCTTTTTAGAAACATTCTAAACAAAATGATGTGAAATAAACAAACATGATAGTGCAGAATAGACATACAATAGTTTAGCCAGCAATTGTAATTAAACAAGGCAGTGATAAAAATCTGTGCTATATTCAGAACACAAAACGATTTCAGATGCAATGTGACAGACAGACATGAAAACATGTTTTGCCAGAATTCCTTGTCATTCATTTTGTGACTTGACTTTTTTCCATGCATCAACCTATTTAGCCAAGAGCCTATAACTTGGCTACCAGTCACTTTCTTCTCATTTACTTCAAAATTTGTCTTTCCCCTCCCTATTATTTGATATCATTCCTCTTTTATATCATTATTATGCAGGCAATAAGTACCCTTTGTCTCTAACTTTTCAACTCTTTTTCTGTCTGTAAATTGCATTGATTCCTCAGAATCAAGGCATATAAGCTCATTTGTTTACAATTCCTGAGCAGTCTTTTTCTAATCATTTTCTTGCACAATTTTTTTCTTTGATAATTTTATGTTTGTACCAGTAGGGGGTGAAAAGGAGGAAAACTACCCCCACTCCAAAAGACCATCCTCAACAGGGCTTCATAGGATTCTTCCTGGAGAAGTCTTGAGCTTGGTAGATGCATCTTGTTCTACAGGGATCTCTGTCAACTTCTCTTTTTATGCATTTAATGTGCTTCCCTGGTGATAGCCTAAGGGGGCTTTCACTAAACAATTAATGTAAGGCACCTCCTGGGAACCTAATGGGTATTTAGCAAGTAAGTTCACTTCCAGCGAATTCAATAATGTGATATTTTGACAATGCATGTAGAAAAGATGCAGAAAGGTGGACTTTTTTCCAAACATGTAATAAACTATCTACCTAAAGTTCTCATCCTTTTGCTATTGTTTGGGGATGAAGGAGGACCAAGCTATATTTTAGGATATTGTTATATGTGCCAGCCTTTGCCATTTGGGCATAATACCACACTACTGTTCACTTTTACTAATGTAATGAACAAGTCTCAATCTATTAGTGAAAGTAAAATTTGCTGTGACATTTTGACTCCGAAGCCGCAAGCAATGAAAGGTGTAGCAGTGCACAGGATATTTGTATTATGTTAATAAAAAATGATACTACCATATGATACTAATACTGAGCAGAGAACACTCATTAGAATTTTCCAGACCAAAGTCACAGTCTAATTTTAAAGTGGTCAAACACTAGTGTTTTAGATTTACTGACCTCATCATCTTAATAAATATTCTTCTAAAATATCGCTTGAGTTGCCTTTTGTTAACCAGGAAAACTAAAACAATAAGATGAATACCTAGCTTTTTGCCTTCTTTAAGAGTTCCTAAAAATAAAGATCATTTGTATTGGAGAAGTTTTTCTCAAAATAACACATTTTCCTGTCTCAGAATAGGTTCTTTATGAAAAGTAAAATTATAAGCAAAAATAAACAGATTACAATAATAAAATATTTCTAAACAAATAGTGGATTGTGATACAGTATATAGTAAATTGAAAATTTATATAGCATTTTAACTTTAGAACATATTTTAAAAGGTGTTTTCTTGTAATTTTTTATCCTGCTTGCCTGAAATGTTCAGGTAATATATGTAGTTATGACCATATGTGTGTATAAACACATACATTCATACAGATGTTTCCTTTTATAAATCCAACAATTTGCAAAGTTAACAGAAAGCCACCATTGCAAATGCTTATCCTTAAATACACATATCACATACTTTCTCTTCAATTTTGCCTGCTATTCCAATGAAGTTTGCCTCTACACTTTTATTTCATACTGATATGTTCTTGTTGTCAGAAAAATATCAGGTGAAAAATCCGTGACACAATAAAAGACACATGCATAGCAAACAGCCCTCCAAGGAAGGAGAAATTATTTTTGTGTTACAGTTGATGTTACTATTCCTGTATTTTCATGTCCAGAGCGATCTATGAATATTTTTGTGGTATCTTTAAGAAAATGAACTCCAACTCTGCAAATACCTTCTTCAAATCAGAATTCAAACGATTTTAGTGATTATCCTCAACAATTGTTATTTCCCAAGGAGACCAAGTGCAGGCAGTAACAATTACAAGTCAATCACCATAAAAACATTTTATCACTTTTGCCCTCCTCTTCCACATCCTTGGAGGCTCTCAACGGATCCTACGTACAGCAGGCTCCATGTCCCTGCCTGGTAAGCTTATTAAGCAGTGGGCCTGTTTGAATTATCATTGCACTTGTGTAGCAAACTCACATGTTGTGAAAAGAATTGCACAAACAGCTGCATCAATCTAGTAAGCATAGCACTTATATTATGAGGTCAATAAAAGATTGTAGACAAGATATCTAGAAAGTAATTACTTCTCCTTAATGAATATATAGCCTAGTAATTTCTGAGTGCTGTAAGCATAGCAGTGTTGTATGTGTTACAGTTTATAAATAAATAGTTATTACCTTATACAAAGGGTAGAAATACACCCTTCGAAGAAAAGTTAATTTGTTGTAAAGAGACACATTGTGTTTAAGCACTTATATGATGGAATATCAAGTAATTCCAACATGCTGTAATTGAGAATTACCTCTCTTAACGTGGAATGTTCAATTGTGTTTTGTACATCTGTGAGAAAACTATATTTGTACTTCAGTTATTCTCCTCTACATTAAAAGTATGATTTATATCATATATTTTATATAGGGAATAATGGCAATGCAAAGTCAACCTTATGCTGTGAATAACTTAGAGTTATTTCTTTAGTTTAAATACATTTGCATGCAAATGGCATGACACAATTATTCTCACATAGCAGTCTGGCTTGCCTATTTTTTTTTTTTCTTAGAAGCCCATTTCTCAAGTTGTAACCACCACATTTATTGTGAATTGCCAATTTAAGTGTGTATATTTTATGTGCACTGTCTCTCTCACCTAAGCTGTATTCAGATGAGAATGTCATGTTATAATATCATTTATTAGATGGCATTATGAGACATGATTTCACCTAGGTATTTGTTTCCCCTTTTGTTCAGTAAAACCATCACAAACCCCTCTTGATACTTTGACAGAGAATCTGAAGTTCATTTTGCAAGTATCACAACACTCTGCTGCCTTCAAGATCCTTGAAATGTTGCCTAGGAATCACAGAGGAAGAGAATTTTTTTATTAACAACAACTGTTACAAAGCAGTAGCAATTGCTAATGCTCTATTGTTATCACCTGCTTCAAGCACCAGGCAAGAAATCACTAATGTTAGAATTAAGTTCTGCAGAGAATTTTGAAACTGCAAAGACTCAGTTTTAACTTTTCTATTTATCTTCTAACTTTTTCATATTGTCTATATGCAATTGAAAAAACAATACCCCTCCGTGTTTGAAGATGGCATTACATATAGAATTACATAGTTCACCTAATTCACACAACTGGGCATTTCTTGTGCCTGATTTTTTAAAATCAACCAACGATGTTAAGAGGAGCATCAATATCTGTTGCAAAGCTGACCAGGACCCTAAATCACCAATGCAAGTTACTAGATGTGGGGAGTTGCAAGGCTCCCCCTAGGGACAAGAAGGGAGGAGACAGAGGGAAGGAAGGAGCCCCTTGCTCCAAGCTTCCCCATCCACCCATTGAAATCTCATGTGTTCTGCAAGGGAATTACCTTCTAACGCCATTTCTGTCTCTAACTGCAAATCTAGGCTTCAGTTTCTCTACATGTAAAAGTTCCCTTTGAAGACTCACAGGCTATTTCAATTTTAACTTTCCATTATTTTAACTTGTGGAAGACAGTAACAATGGCAGAGGGATGTGAGGGCAGAAAATCAGTCAATATTTATTAAATAACTGACATATTCCTGGTTCTGTTTTAAGTGCTTTATATTTTTAGCTCATTTATTCCTCACAACAACCCTTGAGGCAGGCACTATTATCACTCCCTTTCAAGCACTGAGGAAATTGAGGTACAAAGTAAAAAGCACAGAACCAGAAAGTGTCAGAAGCAGGATATAAAACCACATATGGGGGGCAAGCACACTCTTGATGCTTGCCTCTCGATCTCAGTGGAGTGTCACAGAGAATCGGTGCCATGGGAGAATGAGGGGTCTCAAACCAGGAAGAGAAACCTCAACTAAGGGAGCCATTGTCCCTACAATTGGCAAGAATAGGCTTTGAGGACATACTGAAAGGTCATACAGACAATTGTTCATTTACCTTCATCTTGGATTTACCGATCAGATACCATTTACAGGTATCAAACTTTCTTTAAAATATTAAACAATACAAAGCTATACAAAGTCAACATGACTTATTTTTCATAAATGTGCAATTTAACAAAATAATAGACTACTCATACTGGCACTTACAAAAAGAATGCTAGTTTAACTAGACTTAAGTATCCTTCCATTAAGCATCAAAAAATGAAAGATATCTGAGAAGTTATAGTAAAAGAGGAATAATCTAGGAGTTTGAAGCATAAATTCCATTCCTGGGTCTATAGCTTACTAGCTTTGATAGCTTGACTGAGTCTCAACAAGTGTAGGTGTAAGTTTCCTCATCAGTAAAATGAAAGGGTGGTTCCAGTTTCTGATCTACCTCTAATATTTCATAATTATTTTCTTAGCTCCAGGACCATTGTAACAGAAGATGACAAGCCGTACTCATGTGCTTTCCAACCATTTAGTCTCCTAGTTGACAAAGGTGGATCACTGGGTTGCCCTAGGTATTCCTTGGTAGATTCAGTTTAATATACATGTCTAAAATATTTATTGAGTACATGTCTAAAATATTTATTGAGTATCCAAAGTACCTACTTTGGACACAAATAAATAAGCTATGTCTTCTGTTCTAGAAGAGCTCACATTCTAGTATGATTTAATATACTAATCACATACAAAATTCTTATTGCTATTTTAGAAATAAGCATAATTCTTTGATGATTCCAACACTGACAACAATGTTCATCAAAATTTAGTTTTCACACAAAATCCACAGGGAGAGCTTGTTAAAAATGCAGATTCTGACTAGGGAGGTCTTCAGCCCAGTACTCCAGATGATTCTGAAGAAAATGGTCTAACTTTAAGACACACTAACAGAGGGACTCCTGGTCAAGATGGCAGTGTAGGCAGACATGGCTCACCTCTTCACACAACCACATAAAAATTACAACTAAAATATAGAACAACCATCACTCAAAACCATCACAAATCAAGTTGAATGGAAGTCTGACAACTACAGAATTAAAGAAACCACATATATCTAGACTGGTCAGAGGGGCACAGACACGGAGTGGGCTGGTTCCACTCCCACATGTGGTGGATAAAAATCCAGGAGGGATATCTCAGAAGTGAGGAGTCCCAGCCCCACACCAGGCTCCCTGGCCCAGGGTTCCAGTGACAGAAAGATAAGACCCCACAACTTCTAGCTACAAAAATCAGCAGGGATACAGTCAGTGGAAGAAACTGCTACAACCCTAAGCAGTTCCTCTTAAGAACACACACAGGGACTCACCTACTCAGATTCACTCCCTCTGAGCTCCCGCACTGCGATTACAGCTTGAAATGCATCAGTGGTATACAAGGAGAAACTGAAGTATCTGCCATAAAGGTGAGGAGAGGCCATTGTCTCTTCCAAACCCTCCCTCCATGGAGCCAGCAAGCTGGTACCATATATGAGACTCCATCAACCTGGCTAACATTGTTTGACCTGCCTTGGAGATCCCCAGATACTCTGCCCCACCCAATTTATTGGCCCACCCAAGCTGCTTTTCCAAATGAATGGCTGGTCTTGGCTCGTGCTTCACAACTTCCTACATCTTATTAAACAAATAGCAGTTGGCTTCAGTGAGCCCCAGTCCCAGGACTAGCAGCAGCCAGCCAAGATT
This sequence comes from Phyllostomus discolor, assembly GCF_004126475.2. NCBI lineage: Eukaryota > Metazoa > Chordata > Mammalia > Chiroptera > Phyllostomidae > Phyllostomus > Phyllostomus discolor. The sequence continues at coordinate 122,349,552 of NC_040906.2, forward strand.
TACTGCTTGGCTTCACCTGGGAATCTCCAAGACCAGCACAAGTAGCAACCGCATCAGATTGCTTTGCAGCTCAGGCAGGGTGCCCTGTGCAAAACAAGGTGGGGGCTGACTTTGGCCTGCACCACCTGGGAAACCTCAGGCCCAGCACACCCAGTGGACAGCTACAGATGACACCAAAACACCAACACCCTGCCCCTGCACAACTGATCCTCCACAGAGGACGGAGGTTGGTGGTCAGTGGTCACAGCCAGTCCTGGCAGCTGACTGGCCTGGGTAAATCCCTCTCATTGATCTAGCAACAGCAACCAAGGCTCAACTCTAAGAGTGGTGTGTACTCAGCTCACACAAAGGGTGTACCTCAAGTACCCAGCTTGGGTGATAAGGAAGGCTGTGCTACTGGACCCAACAGGACACCTACTACTTTAGGCCACACACTGCGGAGTCAAAGCAGCTCTACCTAATACATAGAAACAAACACAGACAGGCTGCCAAAATGAGGAGACATAGAAACATGGCCTAAATGAAACAACAGATCAAAACTCTGGGAAAAGAGCTAAACGAAATGGAGATAAGCAATCTATCCATTGAAAATACTGGTTACAAAAATGAGCAAGGAACTCAGTGAGGACCTCAACAGCGTAAAAAAGATCCAGTCAGAAACTAAGGGTACACTAATTGAAATAAAGAACAATTTATAAGGAAACAACAATACAGTGGGTGAAGCTGAGAATCAAATCAATGATTTGGAACATAAGGAAGCAAAAAGCAACCAATCACAACAACAAGAAGAAAAAAGAAAAAAAAAATGAGGATAATACAAGTAGCCTCTGGGAAAACTTGAAGAGGTCCAACATTCATATCATAGTGGGGCCAGAAGAAGAGAAAGAGCAAGAAATTGGAAATCTATTTGAAAAAATAGTGAAAGAAAATTTCCTTAATTTGGTGAATGGGTGAAAAGGTGAGAGGATTCAGAAGTACAAATAGGTAGTTACAGAATAGCCATGGGGATGTACAGTATAGGAAATGGAGTATCCAAAGAACCTATACACATGACCCATGGACGTAAACAATAGTAGGGGGATTGCTTGAGGGAGTGCAGGGTGCTGGTGGTGGGGGGCAAAAGGGGAAAAATCAGGACAACTGTAATGGCATAATTAATAAAGTATAATTTTTAAAAAGAAACACTAATAGAGAACCCTGTCTTAAGTGCATTTAATGAGACCTGTGTGCATTATTCCAATATTTTAAAAATCCAATTTGCAACTATAATAACTCTATTTAACAGGTCTAAAAATTAACAGTGTGATAAAGCTATTTCCAAATCACTTGGAAGAGATGTTAAACCAAGCCCTTTCAGTCAATGTAGGCAAATGGGAAGATGCATAAGATTAAGGAGGAGCCAGTCCAAAGAAAAACCATACAAGGAGCAAGTGAGCCTAAAGTAGAAAGGATGTTAAATTAACAATGTAAGAATACTTTGTCAAGTTTGAACAAGCTGTAAGTGAGCAAAAAATCAACTTTCAATTACCTTCCCAAGTTTCAGGATTTGACAAACAGCACAATTTCTACAAAAAAAAAAAAAGTGAAAGTCTGGAAGAAATTTGGATTGGAATACAAATGGCTCACTTTCTTCTAATTTACCTGTGAATGTATAATATTAAAATGAGAAAGAAATCAGGATTCCTAAACAATTGTGTTTAAGCAAAATATTTCAAAATGTCATGTTCCCTCCATGATTACATGGTGATACTTTCAGGAAAGAGCAAGAGGCATATGGCATTCTCTGCTTAAGAACAATGGCTATAATCTACTACCCCGTCCATTCCTGAGAGAAGATTGTTGTATGAAGGTACCAGGTCCTCGGACTCCATTTGAGCATTTTCCCAAGAATTCCATGACAAGGAATATTGCAATCTATATCTGATTGAAATATAGAGCAGAACCAGAGCAAAATTATTCCAGTATACCACAAATGCAAGTTACTTGGGCATTTCCCTTCCTTATGATGAATCCTAAGTTTAATGGAAATGAGCATACACTCAACCCACACAACTCTGTTCCTATAGGAAGTGTTGGAAGTCTTCATTCCCTTTTTATCACTCATGACATAGAGGTAGTAACTGCTTTCAGCAGTTGGAATTTCACTTTCCAGGTGAATGGAATATTCCCTGCACTTTAAAGTTACAGAATCAAGATGATTACAAAGGGAAAGAACAAAATGTAGTATACATTTATTCCAGCTTCTTCCATTTATAGATAAGAAAACCAAAGCCAGGAGAAAAGTATGTCAATCAACAGCACTGCTTCATTCCCCACGTCTGTTTTGTAGAGGAATAAGATTGGTACATGTGACAATCTTGGAATGCCTAATGCAAAGGCAAATTTTTAAAAAATTTCAACCAGATAGTTGTAAATCACAAACCATACACGTGGTAGCAATTAAGATTCAGCTTGGTCTAGGACATGTTTTCTTATTGCCTGTTTTACCTTAATATTACTTTAGTGCTTAGTAAAGATCTCATCTATCTTTGCACTCAAAACCTACACCCAAGCTGAGTACAACATGTGTGAGGGTAAGGTGCTCAGGCTCTGTGGGCAGACGATTGGGTTGCAAACCCTGGTTCTACCACTTGTTAAGTAAATGACCTTTCGGATAATAATAGCAAAATATTTGCTGGATGTTCCTAATGATTTATGTTCTAATATTTAAAAAGTATACAATGTTCTAAAGAATACCTTAAATTTAGATATCGCTTTCTCCATTTTATCTAGGACATTTTGTATCCAGAACATTTTTACAGAGATGGTCTAACTTGTCATGCTGCTCTCTAGTGAGGTAAGGTATTAATCAAATCTCATTTTAGTAAGATTAGTTTTTATTCTAGATTTAAATATATCAGGCATCATATCATGATTGAAGATATAACATCTATAAAAAGTCCTTTTAGCTTAATTAAAATGCAGACTAAATGTCTGTCATTTTCCTTAATACTAGTTAATAAATGTTCTCTGCAATATTTTCCAAATATAGTGAATTAAGTTTAAAAAAATAAAAGGACTTTTTTCCTAAGTTGCAGCAAAATTAGACTAGGAGCCAGATGCCTTTTCTTTATCTTTTGCACAATTTCTGCAACACCACACTATGGCCTTTTAAGTTATCACCTTTAAGTTATATATCCCCAGTGGGGGTCCTTTGGAAGGAAAGAATAAAGCAGTTATCAGGCTACTTTTAAATACTGTAATATATACTGTAACCTCCAAGCATAATAAAGATTTCTCTGTCTTTATAATTACTACATAAGAGCTATTTGAAACACAAAAGCGTATTGCTTTACACTATTGGCTTTTGAGCTCATAAGTTTATGAAAACTTCCTTTGTGGAAGAAGAAGCCCTTTCTATGCATCATTTATTTCTTGAGCCAGTCCAAGAAAGGGAGATCTAAGTAACTTTTGATACAACTCAACTCTATATTTAAAAACAATGCATTCTTTGTAGCATCTAAAAGATGAATGTGGCCTCTGAGATATGTGTGATGTTTGTTTTTTTAAGGCTGCCAATATCCATTTGAACAGTAAGTTCAATAAAAGGTACAAATACATATTCTGGTTCCTTTCTTCTTTTTTATATCATTGCTTACTAAATTCCATTCTCCCATTCAAAATAAAGTTGGCTGTTAGAACATGAAATATGTATAGAGATGTTATAAGCAAATGATAGGATTTCAGTAGTCTCTGGCCAGCTGCTCTCACACTCCTTCCCTAAACTTGAGCATAAAGTGGGTATGGTGGTGGTTATTACTGTGTCGGTGTCTCATCCCACAAGAGAAGTCTTGTCGAAGACCATATTTAGAAATATACTTCACTAATGGGGTTATTCAACCAGGAATCAGACTCCTTGCATCATGTGATAGGCAAGTCAAGTAGTAGAATCAGCAATAAAAGAGCATTCAAGAAAAGGCAGAAACACCTTTAAAGGTGCCTATCAGAAAGCTCAAGGAATCTCAAGAGGATCAATGGAATGACTCTGATAAATATTTTCTTACACGTGTTGTAACTATCTTTTATTCACCTACCCCCTGATATTTAACAGGTTTCTTCTCATGTGCTTATTAGAGGCACCTAGTGCCGGAACTTAGATCCAGCCAAATGGATGGAAAAAACAATGTGTGATAATGATATTTATGCACATTATCCATGAAATGTGCATATAGGAGATAGAAGAAGGGGAATCACTATGCCTATGATAAGAGGATGGCTGATACTTGGCTCCTACAGTTGACCTAGGTTGACTGAACTGTAGATAGATTTCCTGACTATAGGCCTCTACCTCCCTTTTCTTAGAACATTTACTTTAGAAAATGTGTAATAATAAATTCTGCCTGTACTCCTTGAGATTTAAGTCTTTTGCAGTTTCTTGACAGTTGAAAAACCCAGGAATGTTTTCTAAAAGACCTGGGAACCATCTCTTTGAAATGCAATCATCTAGGAAGACAGTACTCATATCTTTCAGTTTATATGGGAGGATAGGATGCTAACTTCAGTGGTTTCCTTGCTCCAAGCTATCAAATAACTTCCTGTTATAAAGATATCAGAATGCTTTATTTTGCTTAGATTATGCCAATGAGCAAACACAGATGTCCTACTATTTTCCCCACCCCAGCTCTTAAAAGTTCTACAGTGGAATGGAGCTCTCACTAACTTCTGGCCTCTCTCCCTCACTGCAGTAGCCTTGAATAATTTCTTCCTTGACTGTTTAACTCTGTCCCATGCAATTTTAGCTTTGTCATAGAACAACTGGGAAAATACATTTTTAAATTCATCCTTATGGGAAGATGGAATATATGTACTTTTCCTGCTAAATGCAGATGGGGGAAGAAGGTAGACCAGCTGGGCATCTTAGATTTCAAGGAATACATGATCATGACTTTCCTGCATTTTCTTTTTGCCTCATATCCCAAACTTGGAGTGGAAGCAGCCAGCAACCCGGAAATGCCAAAAGCCACAGATGAAATAAACTCTAATAATTTTTTTTTCAGAACTCTCTTTCTCTATCCAAGGGATCAAGAAAAACACCAGCCTAACAAGACATAAAACTCTTAGGTAATAATTGCTCCAGCCAAATGCCACAGGGAAAAAATAAGTGCAACACCACCCCACACAGGTGAAGAAAGGCTAAGCTGGGAGTCTATACCTCCTAGGCAATAACATAACACTTTAAATTCCCATGCACCCCTCCTCTGTCACCACCAGGGTGGCATCAGAGAGGGCCAAGTCGGAAGCCAGGAGATTTCTTCCTTGATAGAGTCTCCCTCATACACCTCAACCCCTGCAACATCTGCAGAAACCACATAGGGAACTAGACTTCTATCCACACTCAGCAGTATTGAGGTGCACTTCTGCTTCCTTACTAGAATGATGTCTGAGGAGCCTATTGGAAAGTCAGGACTTTAACCACCACAAGTGGTAATACCTTTTACTTATGATGTCAGCAACAATTCAGGAAGCAGTAATAAGGTACTCCTAACCCTGTCAAGCAGTGAGATGTTACTACTGCAGAGCCAGAATTCATACCCCTTACTTAACAGTAACAACAGAGTTCTCTCTTGCTCAGGTGTCAGTGGCATACGAACACCTGGCAGTAGTGAGGTGGTTCCAGAGTAATGTTAGAGGAACACAGCTAAAGCTGAAGACTTACACAGCAACAGAATCTCCTAACATAATACACAAATTGTACAGATTTTAATAGAAAATGACTTGTCATACAAAGAGCCAGAAATATCTTGTCTTGAATTTTAAAAGGACAATCAATAAACACCATACCAAGATGACAGAAATGTTAGAATTGTTTGACAATGAATTTAAAGCAGCCACCATGAAAATGCTTCACAAGCAATTATGACCATGGTTGAAACAAATGAAAAAACACAAATTCTCAGGGGAAAAAAAAAATCAAATGGAAATTCCACAACAAAAAAAAATAACCATAATAAGAAGAAGTTAACATCTCAATGAAGCCTTTGCCAGTGTGGTTCAGTTGGTTTAAGCATTGTCCCATAACCAAAAGGATGGGGGTTCAATTTCCAGTTGGTGCACATTCTTAGGTTGTGGGTTCAATCCCTGGTTGGAGCATGTATGGGAAGCAACCAATTGATGTTTCTCTCCCACATCAATGTTTCTTTTACTCTCTTACTAACTCTCTCTAAAATCAATAAACATATTTTTTTTAAATCAGCAGATGGCCTCAATGGTAGTATGAAGGTAAAAGAGAAAGAAATAAGTTAACTGGAAGAAAAAAAAAGTGGAAATCATCCAGTCTGAACGGCAGAGAGAAAATAAACTAAAAAAAGATGAACAGTGCCTCAGGGAACAGTAAGATTATAACAAAATATTCAACTGTGTCCTTGGAGTCCCGTAAGGAAAGTAGAAAAAAAAGGTAAAATTAAAAAACAAACAAACAAAAAACAAAGAACTGCTGAAAATTTCTAAATATAGCAAAAGAAATAAATTTGCAAATTCAAATTCCTGATATATCTCAAACAGAATAAACTCAACAACACCTACAGCAGGACACATCACAGTCAAATTCTGAAAGCTAAAGACAGAAAAAAAATCTTAAAGGGAAAGATCATTTGAATAGTAGCAGACTTCTCATGAGAAACCACGGAGCCCAGAAGAAAGAGGAGCAAGATTTCCTAGTAGGGAAAGAAAAGAACTGTCAGTTCAGAATTCTACACTGAATGAAAATATTCATTTCCCATAAAAGGAAATCAAAATATTCTCAAATAAAACTTTAAAAAATTATCTCAAGCATATGTACCCTAAGAGAATGACTAAGCAAAGTTTCTCTAACCAAAAGGAAAATATAAAAAGGAATCTTAGAACATCAGGAAGGTAGGAAAAGATACAAAAAATGTGGGTAAACACAAGAAACTTGCCTTCTCCTACTGAGTTTTCTAAATTATGTTTGAGGGTTAAAGATAAATTATAACACTAATGTTGTTCTAAATGTTATTCTCACTTAAAACAATTATAAGTGAGAGAGGGAGAGGGGATATAAAAGGAGATTAAGTTTTTACACTTCAGTGAAACTGGTAAAATTATGACACAAGTAGTCTGGGATAAGTGATGTATACTTCATGTAATACTTGTACAACCACTATAAAGTTATACAAAGAGATAGTCAAAAACAGAATAGATGTATCAAAATGGAATTCTTATTTTAAAAAGATTTTATTTATTTCTAGAAAAAGGGGAAAGGAGAGAGAAAGAGAGGGAGAGAAATATCAATGTGTAACTGCCTCTTGTGCCCCTCCCCCCCTTACTGGGTACCTGGCCCTCAACCCAGGCATGTGCCCTGACTGGGAATTGAACCAGCAACCCTTTGGTTCACAGGCCAGCACTCAATCCACTGAGCCACACCAGGCAGGGCTCAAAATGAAATTCTTAAATTTATTCACAATGCCTTACAGGAAGGCAAGGAAGTCTTAACCAGAGTAATTTGGCAAAAAAAGAGATTAAAGGTATTCAAATTGGAAAGGAGGAAGTTAAATTGTCTCTGATTGTAGATGACAAGATCTTATATAGAAAAAACCCTAACAACTCCACATACACACACACACAAACTGTTAGAACTAATAAACAAATTCAGTAAATTTTCAGGATACAAAATCAACACGCAAAAATGAGTTGCATTTCTAAACACTAGCTACAAATTTTTTTAAAAAAATATTAAAAAGTCTCATTTAAAATAACATCAAAAACAATAAAATACTTAGGAATAAATTTAACCAAGAAGGTGAAAGACCTCTGCATTTAAAATGATAAAACATTGATGAAAAAATTGAAGAAGACAAATAAATGGAAAGAAATGTTCATGAATTAAAAAACATCATATTGTGAAAACATCCATATACCCAAGTGACCTACAGGTTCAGTGCAATCCCTATCAATATAAATAGAGAATCTAATTATTTCTATCAACAAAACATGGCCTAATTGTCATTTATACAACAATCTATCCAACAACAGCAGAACACTCATTTTCTTCAAAAACACATGCAACATTCACCAAGATCAAGAATATTGTAAGCTGAAAAAAAAAAACCTTCAACAAATTTAAAAGTATTAAAATCACACAGAGAATATATTCTGGCCATGGCTTAAAGATTAATTTTTTAAAAAAAAAACAGAGATATAACTAGGAAATCCCCATATATTTGGAAAGCAAACAACACATTTTTAAATGTCTCAAGAGTTAAATGAGAACACATAAGATGTTAGAATACATTTTGAATTAAATAAAAATGAAAACACTCCATACCAAAATGTGTGGGATGCATTAAAACAGTGCTTAGAGAAAAATTTACAGCATTAAATGCTTATGTTAACAATGAAAGATCTCAAATCAGTTAATCTACTATTCCACTTTAATAGCTAGAAAAAAGATAAAATTAAATGCAAAGCAAGAACAAAGGAAGAAAATAATAAAGAGAAAAATGAGAGCAGATAAATAATAGAAAAAAATAATGAAACAAAATGCTAGATATTTGAGAAGATCTATAAAATCTTAACTTCTAGCTAGGGAGATAACCTTATTAACCTCCAGTCTGATTTCTAAAGAATGAAACAGGGAAGACCCAATTACCAAAATCAGATATGAATGAAGGTACATCACTGAAGATGCTACATATAGTTTATGGTTAGTAAAGGTGTTTTAGTTGTCAGTCACTGGAATAGCTTCTCATCACAAACTTAGTGACTCAAACAAGACTCTTATTATCTCCCAGTTCTGTAGGTCAGAAATTCAGATGGGCTCAAATGAGTTTTCTCCTTAGAGTTTCACAAGACGGAATTGAAGGTGTTGACTAGGTTGCTTCTTATCTGGAAGCTCTGGGGAAGAACCTCCTACCAGCTCATTATAGTTGCCAGAATTCAGCTCCTTGAGTTTATAGGACTGAGGTCGCTGTTTCTTTCCTAACTATCATAGGGGTTTCTTGCAGCTCCTGGAGACCACCCACATTTCTTCTCACATGAGCCCAGCCCATCTTCAAGCCAGTAATAATGTAACAGTGGGGAATTGTAACCCACCCCACCATTCTTTTGACATTTTTTCCATAAATGCTGACTCTGACTAATATGTTGCTTTTAGATAAATATCATGTTTTTATAAGAACCCTACCAATTAACTTCAAAAAATACAGACTTAAACCTTCAGCCATCCCAGTTTTGAGAGATTTGCTGACCTTCAGCTGTAAAACCAGGATGATGCACTCGAGATCACAGCTTGACCAGTTTTGAGATCCTTATCAGAAGGGACTGTGCTGGTCTGCACACAGAAAACTTTTCAGCTCCCTCTCCTCGATCTCTTTATTCTGTTTTCCCTCTCCCTCCATATAAAAACGTCTGCCTGCATTGAGATGTTAAATGGGCTTTGGGATGTGAGTCCCACATCTTCTCAGATGAACAGCACCTGAATAAACCACTTTCCTTCTCACCAGCACCTGTCTCACAAGTTTAGCTTTTATTGTGGCAGGCAGCCCAACCTGAGTTTGGTTACTATAATTCAGAGTCCTTCTGATGTTTCAAATATCCCTGACTTTGTCTTCTGCTACTAGCCAGTGGAAAATGTCCTTATTTTAGGGGGTGCACCTACGCAGGACTGATTGACCCACATAATCTTCTTATCTTCAGATCAATTTACTAATAACCTTAATTTTATCTGCAAAATCCATTTTGTTATGTAATATAACATAATCATGAGAACAATGCTTATTACTGTATATTCACAGGGGAGGCTTACCACAGGTGAATATTATAAACAATTATCTGCCCATAAATTTGACAATTTAGATAAATGGATAAATTCCTTAAGATAGAAGGTGCTAAAGATCTATGATGAGTAAATAGATAACCTGAATATCCCAATATTTATTAGAAATAGAACTTATAGCTTAAAACAATTTGAAAAGAAAATCTCAAGCCCAGATAACTTTAGTGACATATTCTACCAAACATATGAGAAACACATAACACCGACCCGCACAAGCTTTTTCCGAATACAAGTGAACAGGACACACTGCAACTCATTTTATGAAGCAAGTATTCCCCTTATATCAAACCAGACAAAAACATTATAACAAAACAAAACTACAGTTCAATAGCTTTAATAAATACAGACACAAAACCCTCAATAAAGTACTGGCAAACTGATTTCAACAGTATTTAAAAAGAAATTACATATCCTGACCAAGCAGGTGTTAGTCTAAGAAAAAGCAGGGTTTATCAAAGCAGGTTCACCATTTTTTTTAATCTGTCAATGTAAATTACCTGCCACCAGGCTAGTGATGAAAAAGTACATAGTCACCTGAACAGATGCAGAAAACATTTAACAAAATCCAATATCTATTCGTAATGAAAACTTTTAGCAAACTAAAAAGAGAAAGGAAATTCTTCAATCTGCTTCAGATCATCTGTACAGTACCTGCAGCTAACATTATATTTAATGGTTAAAATCTGAATGCTTTTCCCTAAAGACCAGAAACAAGGGAAGGATCTGCATTCTCACCACCCATACTCATCATTGTACTGGATATCCTAGATAAGGCAACTAGGTATAAAAAAATTAAAAGGCTACAGTTTAGAAAATAAAAAACAAAACTCTCTTTATCCTCTGGAAACATGCTCATCTACATAGAGGAATCTATGGAGTACACAAGTCTATTAAAGTGAATAAATGGATTTAATAAAGTCATTATATAAATATCAACTATAGTTCTTTTTTATGTCCGATAAAATTTATTTATAGCACTGAAACTTGAATTTCATGTAATTTTGTCACAAATTATTTTCTTTAAATTACCATTCATTATAATAGGTCAAAACAAAAATATTTAGGTTTAGTGTAGTGTTACTATATGCTAAAACAAAAAGAAAACTGCTAAAAAACCCTTGAAAATTAAAATAATAAATAAATATAGAATATTCATAGAATGGGTGAGTCAGTAAAGATGTCAATTTTCCCTAAATTATTCTATTGATGGAATAAAATTATAATGATATACCTCAGTGGGATTTTTTTGGTCAAAATCAATTAGCTGATTCTAAAATTTATCTGGAAAGGCAAAGAATCTATGAGAGCCACATTTTTCTGAAAAAATAAGAACAAAATTGGAAGACAAGGCCTCATTTACTTACTATAAAGCTAGATTATAAGGAGGCTGTGACGTTGGAGAAGGGCCAGGCTTACAGACCCTGTAGAAGAGCAGAGTCCAAAAATTGATCCATATATAAACAGCCAGTGGAGAACAATGAAGAATTGAAAGTCTTATCAACAAATGGTTCTGGAAAAAGTGAATATCCATATGCTGTACCCCCCAAAAAAATGTAAAATTAACCACACATTATACAAAATAACTAACTCAACAATGAATTACAGGAGTACTTGTAAAATATAAAACTTTAAGATATAGAGGAAAATCTTTGTGACTTTGAGTTAGGAAAAGTTTTGTTAGATATAAGACCAAAAACTACAATCCATTTTTAAAAATCAATAATTGAACTTCATCAATGTTAAGTGCTACTCCTGAAAGATTTTGTAAAGGAAAATTGAAAAATAAGCCATGAGTTGGGATAAATTTTTTGTAAATCACAGTCCTGGTAAAGGACTTTTATCTAGAATATGTACAGTTCTCTCTAAACCCAATAGTAAGGAAACAACCCCATTTTTAAAAAGAAGGGCAAAAGATTTAAACAGATACTTTATCAAAAAAAGTTATATGGAATATAAATCAGCACATGCAAAGAGGCCAACAAAGTTAGTCATTAGGAAAATGAAAATTTAAACCACAATGGGATATTACCACTACACACATGTTATAGTGGGGAAAACAAAACAATCTCATATTGGAAAGGATATAATATAAAACAATCACTTTGGAAAATAATTCTGCATTTTTTAAAAAGTTAAGCTGACAGCCCACATTTCTATCAAGTGGAGACTGGATGAAGAAATGATGGCATTAGCACAGGCTCTGAGACATTGCAAACAACTGAGAAATGGTACAAACTGCTACTTTTATTTCCATTAGCAACACTCACTCTGATTAAGTACCACTAGTCACTACACATGTTTACAGGCCTCACTAAATGAAGATGAAGCTACTCACCATGGAAAAACAATTTAAAAAGTCAAAATTCTCATTGTTAAAAGGGTTTCTTTCTAATATACATAAAGTAGAAATAGTGATTGCTAATGTGACTTAGTTCACGAGACACTTCATTGATGCCTAAATGCCACATTTGCAAATGTTATATTATAGACAGAATACTTCATCCCCCTCAGATATTTAAGCTAGTATTACCTCAATATTCACAAATACTTTAATGGTGTTAGTCTCTTCATACTCATGAAATTTGTTTAGTTCAAAAAAATGGCAGCCAGAATAGCATGTTTCATTACTATTTCATTATTTAACTTGGGAACTCAGTCCAGCAGGCATAGGCCACTGCTAAGAGTGACTATGGCAACCATGCTAGTACCCCAATCTTGACAACTTAACAGGAGACATTGTGACAGGAGGTATCAGGAGATACAGTTGCTGCAGACACTCTTAGAGATAGCTAGTCGTTGCTTGGTAACCTGCTCTAAGGTATGGGGTTAACACAAGATAAAGTAAGGAACTAACAAGGGCTGACAAGATTTTATACTTCATTGAGAGAAGGAGAGAGAGTATGATGCAGCCAAACATTTCCAACAATGAAAAGAGCTCAAAACCCATTATATTCTCAGAGATTACATTATAATTTCTGCCAGAATCACTTGTAAAACATAACTGACATTTTTCTAGGGAAAGGAGTAACTTACAAAGTTAATTTCTATTGATAATTTTGTATTCATTAATTTCTCTACAAATTCTTTATGAGCATTCCTACAATTGCACCAATTCACTTAGTGGCTCCTAATATTACTAATTGATAGACTCTTTGAGAGCTATAACATTAAATTTCATGTGTAAGAACAATGGGGTGGCACCCACAAGCAATGTTGAACAGCCTTAGATTAATAAGGGGGTCTAATTATGAGTGAATCCATGGCAGTGTATTTTCCCTATTTAAATCCATCTGGTTGTACTACATTGCAATTTTAATAGTACCACTGAGAGTCAGCCCATGAAAACTTATTTTTTAAGAGAAATTAACAAATCCTTTCAAGAGTATTAACTGTCACTAGTAATACAAAACAGACTAAAATCACAATCACCTAGAATTCTTTGTAACTTATAATATGAGCTTGTTGAAGAAAATAAATGGTTTTATTTCTTTTCCTGGAAATATATTTTTGCTTTATTGATTCTTTCTCATAGTTAATTTTTGTCATGTCTATAAGTATTATACTACATAGTATTTCTATCATTTCTATCTATCTTATTCCAGGGCTTAGGAGATGCTTGTTTGATCTCAGTATAGAACCCTTCTGTCCATATTTTTGCTGTGTTGTGCCAGTCGTACTTCCAGACAGGCAAAAGGATCATGGTAATGAGTGAGAAGGCGTATTTCCAACCCACATACATGTACAATATTGTGAGTAACTCCTTGGTGATATCATCTAGACACTTCACAGAGAACTCATCTCCCTGCAAAAATGAGGGAGGCATATTCTTCACAGCCCATGCAAATCTGCTTCCCCAAAAGAGCAAGATGTCTCAGTTATCTGTCCTGTGGTTCAAGGGACTTAGATTATGTAACATAAGTGAAAAACAATAAAGTATAATGTGGATGCAGACATAGATTGAGTTGACTGTCATAAACATGGGTTAATCAACGCAGTAAAACAAAAGGAAAAGTAGAAATGTGCCAAACAAGGTGAGAGTCAGGGAAAAGTCCTCTTGACAGTCATTATAGTTATGCTCTGAGTATATAATAATTTGCATGGAGAAACTTGAATTAAGTTTCATCTAAAAAATATTTTGAATTCTTTGTTCTGTCTTGATAATCATGAATCTCAAATCAGTTTTAGAATACTACATGGTATATAATAGCTACTAAATAAAAGTTTGTTGGATGAATGGATTCATTAAAAAAGAGACAATGTAGACAACACTTTGTGAAGTCTATATTTGAAGAGAAAAAGGTAGATTGGCTGCTAAAGAAAAAAAAGAAGTATTCAGTAACTTATTTTTCATGGGCGATATGTTGATTTTTAAAAAGCAACAGGAATGGCCTCACCAGTGTGGATCAGTTGGTTAAACTTGTCCCACAAAGTGAAAGGTCGCCAGTTCGATTCCCAGTGAGGGCACATGCCTGGGTTAAGGGTTCAGTTCTCCATCCAGTTCCCTGTGGAGGATACTGACCAACAGTATCCATCTTGGCTGAGGATGTTCGTCGAAACATGCTAAAAACATACACAGAGACAACCAGGCCCTGTGGGGGAATAGGAACAGCAGGGCCACTCTTCACGTGGGGAGCGCCTTGGCCACCCTCTCTCCTGGAGGGTGCCATGGCCACTCCTCACATAGGGAGTAGGGAGTGCCACGTGTCCATACTCAAGCAGATTTTTATTGAGAAAACAGACTTAATTTGTGGATTCACAGTCTGGCAGAAAAGATCAAAAGATGTAAACAACTTACAAAGGTGGGGACAGCACTCCTGCTGAGATTCCAGGGAAGGTTTGGGGTTTTAACACATGAAAAAGGTACAGGTTTGTACAGGTTCCAAAAGTTTCCTGCCTGTGTTTTTAAATTCCAAGATAATAACATCCTCCAGCAAACAGATCTCACAGGATCTTGCATATTCTATGTTCCAGGCCTGATTACCCCAGGGGTCTGCTGTTTCTGGTCTGGGCTCTTTCTGGTCTGGGCTGTTTTGCCCCTGAAGATCTCAGAAGACAAAGGCGACCAGGAGACTCGGATTTCTCACATCCAAGAGCAAAGACTCAGGCTCTGACAAAGCCAAAGGGGATAGGGGTTGATGTCGATCACCCTGTTATTTCCACAGCCCCATGAGTCTTGTCCCTGTCATTCCTTCATGAACACATCTGTCTTAGATTTATTCTCTATCCAAGAGAATTGTTACCCATCATTGACTGCCGTTCAAGCCAGGGAAATACGTTTTGTGTCCTTCAGTGGCTCCTGGTCCAGAGGTCTTTCACTCAGCCTAAGTCACGGGGGGTTACAGCTTCCTGAGACCAGGCAGGGCAGCCTGCAACATCTCCCCCTTATTAGTTATTAAAAACCGAATTGTTGTTAAGCCTGTGAAACCTGCTATTTGCTGTTTATAGATGCAAATCACAAAAAAAGCAATATCTATATACATTATAAGGCACAAGTAAGAATTAAAGCAAAAAAGGAGATTCTATGGGTTATTAATACCTAGATTCCTAAACTCAGTCTAAGAAAACATATTTTAGATACAGGGGAAAAACAGGAGTAACAGGTCTGATTACATTTCAATATTTGGGAGAATTACATAGATTTCAGGAAAGGTAAATCACAAGGCAGTCTGAGTATAATGCTGGCCTGACTTTCTACGGGAGGATTTCTTTACAGGTGCAGTTCTGCACACCGACTCATTCCCCACTGGTTTCTTATGTGGGTGTTGAGTTATATTTTCATGTTTAGCAGAGTGGTTTTTCATAGTCCCCAGTCAGGGAGCATACAAGAGGTGACCATTGATGTTCCTCATGTTGATATTTCTCCCCTTCTCCTTCTCTCTCCCATTTCCTCTCTTTAAAAATGAACAAATAAAATCTTTTAAAAAGAAAGGCAACAGGAAAGATCCACTGGAAAGAGAGGTTGAAACTTTAGCAAGTATAAAACAGAGTAGGTTCAGAGGATAAGATGAACTCAAAATCAAGGACATAATAACCTCAAGAAGAGAGAATCCTCTCATGTAACAGAAATGAAGAGAATACAGTAATGGAAGATACGAATGGATCTTGGTTCTTTTTATGGGGATGATGAGGAAATTTCCAACAGATGGTGATCATTTTGTCAATAAAACTAGAAGCAGATGAAAGGAGGAGGGTGAAGACTAGTCATAGGTTTAAGGATCCTAGAAGAGGCTTGAAATAGCTGTGATGTGAGAGGGAGAGTTACAGTAGTATTATTTGTCAGTGTTGACAATCCACTTGACATTGATTATGAACTTAAGTAAAACCATTTTAGTTCAATAGCTCTTAGCCTTTAAATGCTAGAATATAGAATTTTCCAAGATTAGGGCTGCAACTTTGCCAGAAGAATAGAACAAAAAGAGAGAGGGCCAAGTAATTCTATGGCATTAATTAGAGGGGTTTTGAAATGACAAACCATGTGAATATAAGGTGAAAACTGAGGAAAATTACAAAAATGAGAGAATGTGTAGGGAGAAAATAGAATGACAAGTAGATTATGGGTCCTGATGAGATACAAGTACGGAATAGTGTGAACAACTAAACCAGCAAGTTAAACAGGGAAAATATTAGGATTAGAGAAGTAAAAGAGTAATTTTGAAAGAAGAGAATGTATGGCTGTTGATAAAACCCAAGTTTTGAGCTAGCAAATAAGTGCAGGTCATTGGAGATACAGAACTTGAAGAACTGAGAGGCCATGGTATTGGATAAACCATCCACAGGACATTGAACCCCCATGATGATAGCCAGACACTTTGTGAGAGTGGTCTGCAATTGTATTCTAGAGTCTTCAACAAATAAAGTAGAGTGACTCTGGTGAGAACAGGGAGGACATGGTGCAGTAAAAGATACCTCAAGAGACCAGGGATTGTATAAGATGGTGGAGAGACAGTGAGGATCCATGGGCACCAAGCATATTGGCTCTTAATAGAAAGTCCTGCTTGGAAGGACTACAGAGGATGAGGTACCTCTGAAGGGAGTTCAGATGAAGCAAAAGTAAGAAGAAAGCTTTGGGGGATGAAGTTGAGTATATAAGCAAGTGGTTAGGTATGGAGTGATAATTATAGATGGCACAATAGTTAGATTTGAGGATTGAAAGTAAGAAAGAAGGAATGAGGAAGATAGAGCATTATGAGAATAATAGTGTGGCAACACGAGAAGCGCAGGGATCTTACAGATTTGGTGTTGACTTTTGAAAATAAAAAAAGAAGGTTTGGAAAATTCATGTCAATTCTCTTTGAGCTGATTGGAGACTGGCCATAGTGGTAATCTTGATCACTTATTACTCCTCACAGTTGCTAAATCTTTTTCACTTTTATTCAAACCCAACAATAGCAAGCTGCTTAATCATCAGTATTACCAATGACTTATTGATTACATAAATATAGGATTTTTGTTATTATATTTTTGATATTACAAAAGATAATTTTGGATTATCTTTGGTTAATCGTTCACTGTAACACTTCATTCTTTTTAAATAAATTACACAGATCAGCTTTACTAGGGTAAGCCAGTCACCACAGTCCCAGCATTACAATTTTTTATAATTTGTGATAATTAATATGACTTATTTCCTTTGTCTCAAAATAAAGCATTGTGTACTCTTTTATTTAAAAGGCAAAGATGAAAATCTTAGAAGAATTTAGCAAATAAATTATTCGTGATTTAGCTATTAATTCCACTAAAAAGGAAGAAAAAGCATGTTTGAAAAAATGTGTGATTGTCTTTGATAATATACAATTTAAACAGGTAAAAGTTAATAAATTTTTATTAATTCCAGCCATGTCTTAGAAACAGGGGGCAGGGAGTGTGTTCTTGAGGTCATTCTGCTGCATTGAGGATAGCCGCCAGTCAGATGTATTGAACAGTTCCAGGGGCTGCTCTGCATCAGTGAGCAAAGTTATCATAAGAAACCAGCAGAGAGTAGCACACTTTCTATGGGGCTGGGAGAACAAAGGGTAGAGCATTAAACACACATAAACACTCAGAAAAGAGAATGTACAAAAAAGAGCAATCAGTTTCTGTGTGAAAGTACTATTTTTTTAAGATGAACTTTGTCACCTGTTTGAAGATCCAATTTGCCAAATGACAACATTTGGAAATTAACATGATCTGCTATCACAACAAAGGCATTGATGTGTGCATGCCCTGGTATACTTCTGATGTCTCTGCCTCTGTCTGTTGTTCTTTAAGTGACTGCCTGATAATCCTCACTCTTTATCTCCTCAAAGATCTCTGAAGGTCTAGAGGAATGAAATCCTCGGAGGTGTCACTGAGAGACATACGATATGCAACAGTGAATCTCTAATGTGGAGGAGCTTAGCACAGGCGTCTTTTCCACTTGGGTGAAAAAAAAGAGCATCCCTTCTTTGTGGTCCACTTGGCTAGACTCTTGGTTGGAGCTGACAGCATGATCACAGCAAGTGAGGGTCTGGCCACTGAAAGGGGAATTTCGTAATTAATGCTGCAGTTCCAGGCATCTTCTCAGATGCAGCATTGGAATAGGATGTGGTTTGGGAGTACTTTTTCTCAAAACAAAAATATGAGGAATTTGGTGTATCTGTCTGTCTGGCAACTGTCTACACAACACACTGAAAGACAGCATGAGTCTTTGGTACCCTTCCAATACTCAAAAACACAAATACTTCCATAGCCTGAAGCCATATTGCTTTGTAATGTATTCTTAACAGAACTCATAACTAAACCTTCTTAGCTAGAATCTGTATTTGCAAATAACCTCTAAAGAAAGTTTCCATCACTGTTTCTTTAATATTCCAGAGACCTCTAAGTTATTTCCAAAGACATTGACAAGGACTCAAGAAATTAGAATCTCTCCTTAATTTTGTTCATATCCAAGTGAAAGGGGTTAGTTTTTAGAGGCCTATCCTTGGCAGAGTAATTTTAAAACAGAAGACAGTGGCCTATGTCTAAACAAAGAAGCATCTTCAAACAAAAAGGGGGAAACATATCAATTATATAAGGTTGACCAAATGACTCAAATGTGTGCTGAAATTTGCCTCTTTTCCATCCCACATTTCTCCACCCTAAATTCAAAGTATTTTTCCCTCCCTACAGGCTCAGTGTCTCCCAAAGATCAAGAGTCAGTACTGATACTAGGAGATGAGGATATAAGGAGTCGTGATTTAAAGACCTAAGTCTAGGCTTATGTTACCATTGTTCTTATCTAGTCCTTTATGTTCCAGCTGTGACAACATGCTCAGTGATTGTCACTTAGCAACTGCATGGTCCCCTACATGTGGATCCACACTATAAACTACTGACTATTAAATGATCTCTATGCAGCCATGTCATCAACCACAATGTACAAAAAAACCATTCACATGACTGCCTAAGGTCCATAAAGTCAATGATACAGCCAGACTCAAATGAAAAGGAAAACTTGTAAACACTTGTAATTATTAACTGATAAGCTTTATTTGGCAAATGTCATCACAAAACTTAATGGAACTGGGATTGCAGCCAGAGAAGGTAAAGTAGAAGTGACAACTACATTCAATGTATAGTTATTTTTTTATCCTCATCCAAGGATATGCTTATCAATTTTAGAGAGGAGGGGAGGAGGAAAAGAGAATCAGAGAAACACTGATGTGAAAGAGAAGCATCCATCAGTTGGCTCTCACACTCGCCCGACCCAGGATCGAACACACAGTCTTTCAGTTTGTGGGACGATGTTCCAGCCAACTGAGCCACACCAACCAGGGCCAAGTATAGTCATTTTTAAAAGATGTTGACCAAACTACGTTTAAAATATTTATTGCAGGTAAATGATTGAAAAGAGAATTTAGACTAGATTTAACAATTATTTAAAATAATGGAAAGTAAATCAACCTAGGTGCCAGGAGTCACACATGCTCTTGTGTATAATCACAGACACCTTCACATACATACCCCAGTTAACTCTTGGAGGTCATGGTCAAAAAAAATTTACAGAGTAGGTCAGGTGTATCCAAGAGATACATTCATTACTAGTATGTGCTGAAATGAGAAAAAAATCTGAAATACTGCAAATTTGCATTTACTACATTTATAAAATAAAATAACTGATGTTTAAATTTATTTCCCATTATAATCTAGAAATTATTAGACAGAGAAATATAAAAACAAAAATTAATTTTTTAATAACAGAAATGTGGATATTGCTAAAAAATTTATTGAATTATCAAATCAATATATTTTTTCCAACCATTTTCAATGTTAAATGAAAAGAAAGAATAAAACACAACACTGACTTCAAAGCTCATGAAAAATACTACACCAACAGTGACTTCAAAGTTCGTGGTACATCTCAGATATAATTTTCTATCAAATATAAGATGACTTAAATGTTATGGCTTAACATTAGTCACACACAAACATGCAGGTAATCATGACCTTGAACCTATGCATCCAATAGGTGTGACAATATTTAAGAAAAGAGTTTGTTAGCAGCATAATTTACAATAGCCAAGTGCTGGAAGCAACCTAAGTGCCCATTAGTAAATGAATGGATCAAAAAACTATGGTACATTTACACAATGGAATTCTATGCAGCAGAAAGGGAGAAGGAACTCCTACCCTTTGCAACAGGATGTAACAGGAGAGCATTATGCTAAGTGAAATAAGCCAGGCAGTAAGCGACAAATACCATATGATCTGACCTTTAACTGGAACATAATCAGCAAAAGAAGAAAGCAAACAAAATATAACCAGAGACATTGAAATTAAGAACAATCTAACAATAGCCAGAGGAGAGTGGGGAGGGGATAGCGGGGAGAAGGGTTTTCAGGAACTACCATAAAGGACACATGAACAAAACCTAGGAGGAGGGTGGAAGCAAGAGAGGGAGGGAGGTTTGGCTGGGGTCGAGGGGAGTGGTGGGGAGAAAATGCAGACAACTGTAACTGAACAACAATAAAGTAATTTCAAAAAAGAGTTTGTATCTCTCAGATCAGCCACAACCTCCTCAGGGTTAAGAGACTAGTCAAGTCATTCAACATCTCCTTTCCTATCATTGTATCTATATCTTCAAAGCAAGATACATGCACATAATCTTCAGCTCTGAACTTATCAAAATTTGTCAATGATTATACAGGAGCCCCCCACACCAAACTTGCTATAGATTGTATCATGTCAGCTGATACAGTTTTGCATGTTGTATTTCATTGATACAATGTCAAAGTGCTAAAAAAAATCAAAGTCGATCTGGTTGTGTTACATAGGATATTAAAGCTACTTGCTGTAACAGGAAAACCTATAAACAGGTGAGTAGTTTAGTTTCCACTTGTAACGACAATCAGTTAGTGTGGAATGGCGTGGGGGTGGAGAAGAAGAGGGAAGTTCCACTCCATGTAGTCATTCAGGGATGCAGGCTCATCATGGGGCCTCTGCTGACTTCAACATGTATCTTCCATGGTTGCCCTGAGTATCACCATCCAATCAGCATTTGGAGGAAAGAAAGCAAATGGAGCATCAAATGAAATTTTCATAGAGCAGTCCTAGAAGTGTAATGTATAACTGTTGGCTATGTTTCCAAAGGGATGAGAAATCTAATTTGAAGAGCTGCTAACCAGTTTCTGCCATACAAAGACGTACCCAGAAAGTCACTTCAGAGCAGAATACAAATCTTTAAATTCTTTAAGCCCCAGATCAGTTTCTCCTGGTTCCAGGAAAAGTTCTTAGGTTACCACAGCCCTCAACAATTACTTCCTCCTCTAAACTTTTATTGTAGCATGTATTTGGATACTTTATCATTTTGACTTGATGTTTCTTTATGAAAGTATGTCTCCTTTATTAATACCATAGACTCTTGAGATTAGAGATTGTCTATAAAATTTTATATATTTTATTTCTCACCCTCTCCTTTGCCATTTAGCACAAGCACTTACTTTTAAACCATTCAGTAAAAAATTTTAATTAATCTTGGTGATTTTTAAAAAAATACTCCTAAATGTAAGTTGTATGGCAGCAAAGGTGGAAAGGAGCACCTGCCTTTTCTCCTAGCCCCATTGCTGAGAACAGTGCCTGGCATGTCACAAGCATTCAAAATTATTTGGTGAATGAAAAACAAAGTTCTGTGATTCTACATTTTCTGGTTAACTGGTCCTGCTATTTTTCTTTTGGTAAAATACTTATGACAAATTCTAGTAGTTTAGTTATACTGATGAACACACAACACAATAGACAGTTAATATATTATAGAATTGTATATTTGAAACCTGTATACTTTTATTAACCAATAAATTCAATAAAAATTTAAATAAATAAAATAATAAAAAGAAGAATAACAATGAACAAAAACTCATCAACACAGAGGGTAATGGTGGTGGGGTATAGTAAAGGATTAAGGGGGTCAAATATATGGTGATGAAGGAGATTTGACCTTGGGTGGTGAACACACCGTGTAATACACAAAGGAAGTATCATAGAATTGTACACTTGAAAACTATGTAATTTTATTAACCAGTGTCACCCCAATAATTTAACAAATAATAATAGCAGCTAACACTTCCATTAGTACTAATTGTGTGCCATATAGAAAACTTATTTAATAGAATACTTTGAATAGTTGCTCATGTGAGTTCCTTGTACACATATTCCATTTTCTGAATCAATGCTAGCCTTTACAAAGCCTTGTGCAAGTTAGAAAAAGCACCACAGGCTGGACCATTTACCAATCTATGTTATCAAAGCAGAGCAGAGACTTCCTTATAAATATTTAATGAATGGATAGATGATGGATACATAGATGGGTAGATAGATGGTAAAACTACACCATTTGAGTGGATCTGAGTGATAATAATTTTATATACTTCTTTTTATTATCTGATTTGTTTTATAATATTAATATATTACTCAACGTATATACTTCAAAGAAAAAATAAATCTATAAATAATAAGTGAGAACAAATTGTGTCAATCTAGATGAACATAATTTTTAATTAAGAAAGAAAATGAATATAATACTCATACCTTATGTTCTTTAATTTTCTAAACATATTCTTTATTTGATGGAATTTATAACTAGTTCCAAATGCTCATTAGGTACTAAATATTTTTATACTTAATTATTGAAGTTGAATTTTTTAGAAATTGAGCTAAATGATACTTACAATTAACTTTTTATTTTTAAATAATTATGGATTCACAGGAAGTTATATATAAAGAGTAGAGGGAAGTTCCATGTACGCTCACCCAGTATTTCCCAATGGTAACACCTTACGTAAGTATAATACAACATTAAAACTAGGAATTGACATTGCTGCAACCCACAGACTTTATTCATATTTTACATGTTTCAAATAATTCAGTTTTGCCAGTTTTACATGTGTGTAGTTCTATGTAACTTCATGACATGTGTAACTGCCACCAAATCAAAATACAACTAAAGGATACAATCAAAGAATATCAAGATTAAAATATCCCCAAAATGGCACTGGCTGGTGTGGCTCAGTGGACTGGGTGCCAGCCTGAGAACAAAGGGTCACTGGTTCAATTTCCAAGCAGGACACATGCATGGGCTGCGGGCCAGGTCTTCAGTGAGGGGCACATGAGAGGCAACCACACACTGATGTTTCTATCCCTCTTTCTCCTTCCCTTCCCCTCTCTCTAAAACTAACTAAATAAAATCTTTTCAAAACATTAAAATAAAATAAACTATCCAAAAAATGAAATTGTTAAATATCTTTTCTAATGTTGTCATTATACAGTTTTTGGAATTATAATTGTTAATTATCAAAGTACTTTGAATAAATAAATTAATATTATCACCATTTTTCTATTTAAAATATATCAGGACTTGTTGGGAAAAAAAGTCATTTTAGATGTTCTCAGGGATTTTTCAATTCTGAAAGGAATCTGATGAAGAATGCCTTTATTCAATGAATAATCAATTCATTTTTATCATGTTGTTATTTATCTTATAAATAAATGTCTACAGTTTACCTGGCTGGTGTAGCTCAGTGGATTGAGCATGGGCTGGGAACCAAAGTGTCCCAGGTTCGATTCCCAGCCAGGGTACATTCCTGGGTTGCAGGCCACAACCCCCAGCAACCACACATTGATGTTTCTCTCTCTCTCTCTCTCTCTCTCTCTCTCTCTCTCTCTCTCCCCGCCCCTCCCTCCCTTCCCTCTCTAAAAATAAATAAATGAAATCTTTTAAAAAAAAATAAAGGTCTATAGTTTAAACTTTAAAAATGTTTACTTATCTCTCAATAACAGATGATGCAATGTAAGTACTCTGCCACCAGGTGGTAGTCCCTCAAATATGTGCTTTAAAATTCAGATTATAACTAATAGTGACTTTCCTCTGAACTCGCTGAAATGTAACATTTATACTCTTTATATTTAGCTATTTCAATAATCAGATTTAAAGGATCTCTATCATCAGTCCCCAATTTTCTACTTAAGTTCATCTTTCACAGTTATCTTGTATAGGAAACATTTGTTATGTCAAATCAGATCTGTTCGCTATTTCTCACATATGTGTTTTCTCATTATATTTCTGTATTACATCTATCTTTTTAAACTAGTGCCAGAGTACAGTGCCTGACACATAGTGAGGGTTATATAAATGCTTACCATAGTGTTTGTTCATTCATTCCTTTTATCTAAAACGCTATACCACCTCCTCTACCTACCTGCAAAAACCCTTTAGTGAAAGCTCAATTTCAGTGTCATCTCTTCCACCATTATCCTGGTAGGAAGTGATCTCCCCACTCCACCATAGCCAGGTAGTACTCTATTTTTAGCATGAGTGTAGCTTCTATACACCACTTTAAGTTGTAGCTTTAAACATTAATTCTCTGTTTTAATCTCTCACAATCCCAAGCACAGTATTTGGGTATTCAGCAACTATTAGTTCAATTAATGCATTGCAATATCACATTTTAAAAAATTTAAAGGATATCCCCATAACTATAACCTTTTTTATTGATTCTTAACTTACCTTTATTATTTATCCTGAATTCTAACTTGAGACAAATTTCCTACAATGAGTTTAAAAGTCATTAAAGTTCCAAGTCTTCAAACTTTGGGTGGGCTGGAATCAATATTACTTAAAGTATCAATATTTTTTTTGAGATGCTCAGCCCTACCACTGGGACAAATTTCTAGCCTCTTTCCTGGTCAATTTAAAGGTGAATTCTCTTTTGTCCCACTTACTACATGAATCAATTAAAGAGACTCTTTTCCAATCCTAGCCCCCTCTTTGCCCATGAGCCTCTCTGCTTACTTTTAACATCTAACAGTAGAACTTTTAAGAAAAACATTTCTCTTTTTTCCCTTATTAAAAGGAAACTTTACAAGCACTAGCTATGCTTTTCTTTTATTAGAATTAGTAGACAGGTGACCTTGAATTGTATGTCCAATAGATCTTCTTTCAGAAACATTCTAGTAATAACTTGAGTTCCCAACCTGTCTTAGAACAGAGCTCACAGAGCTGTTTCCTGAAAGAGTTTATATTCTCCCTAAAAAGGAGAACATTTAAAAATAAGACTATTTTAAAATGAGGTTTGGGATGGAAATTTGAAACAGTTTCATGACAGTAACATTGATCTCTCTTGGCAGTTCTGATATTTATGTATTGAGTTTTCTCAAAGCTAGGTCACCTTTTTCTGCAACCATTTGGTCTGTTTTTTAAAGTGATTTCCTAAAGACCAAAGACTACCTTTTTTTTTTACTTAGAATCCAAGTTCACAATCTCAGAGCTTAAAATTCTTTAGACTCCCATGACAGAGCTACTTTAGATCAAAGTGCAGCAAGATATAAATGCCAAAATCTACCCTCACAAGTGTCTCCATCTTCAGAAGGGTTAATGTTACCACTTCTGACAGACTTCATAATTGTTCCACTGAACTGTTGTGACTATAGACTTCCATGTCTAGATCTCAAGCTTTGTTTGTATTAGTTCTGCAAACACTCAATTAGACAAATATTTATTCAACACTATTAGGTGCCACATGTAGTATGAGGTTCTCAAAAGGCAAAGTTCAATAAGACATGATTCCTACCCTTGAAAAGTTTACTGTATTTTGGCAATTTCTTAACTCTGCCAGAATTCTTCTCTCATTTGTGTGTTTTGTTCAAGTTCATAACTCCTAGCCTAATAGTATCTAAGTAATTGATTTCCCAGATATCTTGAGTTCTAGATTATTTCAGAGTTCACTGTGACTATATGACCATTACCAAAAAGTTTTCTACAGTTCTAATCCATTGAGATCTGACATCTAATCAATAGAAGGGGTAAAATGCTTAGCAAATATTAGATATTAAGATCTGTGCTTATTCTAAAGTTTACAAATTTCACAAAATAAAAGGGGCCTTGAGAAATCATCAAAGTCAAGGGTTCAGGTCAAGATGGTGACATAGGTAAACACAGTGCTTGAATGCTCCCACCACTGCATCAAAATTACAACTAAATTACAGAACAAACATTATTCAGAACTGCCTGAAATCTAGTTGAATGGAAGTCTTACAACTAAGGACATGAAGAAGAAGCCATAGTGAGACTGGTAGGAGGGGTAGAGACATGGACCAGGCTGATTCTACACACATCTGGTGGATGAAAATTAGGAGTGATATCTTGGCTGTGGAGGCTTCCTCCTGAGGAGCGAGGGGTCACATCCCCACACCAGGCCCCCTAGCCTAGGGTTCCAGTACCAGAAAAAGAAATCCCTATAACTTATGGCTATAAAAATGAATGGGGATTGGGGCTAAGCGAGACAAAGGGCTTGTAGAGTCTCAGATGCTCCTCTTAAAGGACCAGCACACAGGCTTACTCAGACTCACTTGCTCTAAGCTCCAACACTGGGGCAGCAGCTGTGGTGTCAAAAGACACCACAGATATAAGGAGAGGAACTGAATTATCTGGCATCAGGGTGAGAGCTAGAGAGGCAGCTTTCTCCCAGACAGACATACAGACAGAAGCTATTGTTCCTTCTTTGGGCCTTTCTTTCCCAGAGCCAGTAGACAGGCACCATATCTGACTCTCCATCAACCAGGCTAACATTGTTGGCCCTGCTCTGGTGATTCCAAGAAGACCAGCCTCACCCAAATTGTGGGCTCACCCAAGCCATGTCCAGTGGCTTTTCCATATGAATGGCCTGTCTTGGCTCATGCTTCAAACTTTTCTAAAATCTCTCAAACAGGAATCATCTAGCCTTGGCATGCCTATACCTCTCACATGGCCCTAGGCCTGGCGCTAGTGGCATTCAGCCTCAGTTCACACATTGGCCTCTCCTGGGTACCTCCAAACCCAGCATGAGTAGCAGCCATGTGTAGATTGCTTTGTAGCTCTTTCCAATGTCACCAGGCAGGGCACAGGTGGCAGCTTACCTTGGCCTGCACCTCCCAGGAGGCCCCAGATTCAGAGTGCCTGGTAGAGAGCTTCAGACCATGTAGAAACACCACCCAACCACCTTCATGAGAGACACATTAAAGGGGTAGACTCAATGGGTACCAAATCCTCACTAAAGAAAGTACTGCTTTGTGGGATGGACCCCCTACACAGCTGATCCTCCAAGGTGATCACAGCCTGTCCTCACAGCCTATCAGACAGGGGATAAATTCTCCCATTGATGTGCCAACAATCAAGGCTCAACTACAACAAGGAGGTATACATAGCCCACATGGGGAGGGGAGGCATACCTAAAGCCCCCAGCTTGGGTGACTGAGGAGGCTGTGCCACTGGACCCTACAGGACACCTACTACATAAGACCACTCACCACTCTACTGAACCAAAGAGACATAGCAGCTCTATCCAATACATAGAACCCAGCATGGGGAGGCTGTGAAAATTAGGAGAAAAAGAAATATGTCCCAAAGGAAAGAACAGAATAAAACTCCAGAAAGGGAACTAAATAAAATGTAGACAAGCAACCTACCAGTAGCAGAGTTCAAAACAACAGTTGTAAGGATGTTCAATGACTTTAGGGAAAGAGCAGATGAATCAACTTAGGGGAAGTGTAGAAATAGAAAACATAAAAACAGAGGTAGTAAACATAAAAAAGAATGAGTCAAAATGAAGAATACATTAACTGAAATGAATAGTACATTACCAGGAATCAAGAGCAGATGAAGCAGAGGATCAAAGAGATTTGGAAGATAAAGAAGTAAAAAACACCAAATCAGAAGAGCAGAAAGAAAAAAAGAAACCAAAAACTGAGGCTAGTACAAGAAGCCTCTGGGACAACTTCAAACATACCAACATTTGCATCATGGGCGTGCCAGAAGTAGATGAGAAAGAGCAAGAAATTGGAAACACATGGGAAAAAATAATGGCAGAAAGCTTCCCTAACCTGGTGAAAAAAAATAGACATCCAAGTCTAGGAAGGGCCAAGAGTTCCAAACAAGATGAACCTAAAGAGGCACACATCAAGACACATCATAATTAAAATGTCAAAGGTTAAATACAAAAAGAGAATTAAAAGCAGCAAGAGAAAAGCAGTTAGTGACTTACAAGGGAGTTCCAGCTGATAAGACTCAGCTGATTTCTCAGCAGAAACTCTGCAATCCAGAGAGGACTGGTAGGAAATATTCAAAGTGATGAAAAGCAAGGATCTACCACCAGGATTATTCTACACAGCAAAGCTATCATTTAAAATCCAAAGTCATATCAAGTGCTTCCCAGACAAGAAAAAGCTAAAAAAGTTCATCACCACCAAACCAGCATTATATAAAATATTAAAGGATTTTCTTTAAAAAGAAGGGAAAATAAATATTAATAATAAATGGCAATAGATACATATCTATCAATAATTAAATCTAAAGAATAAAACAAACAAACAAACAGAAAAGAAACAGACTCATGGATACAGAGAATATTTTGACAGTTGCCAGATGAGAGGGGAATTAGGGAGGATGGATGAAAAAGGTGAAGGGATTAAGAAGTACAAATTGGTTGTTGCAGAATAGTCATGGGGATGTAAAGTACAGTATAGGGAATACAGTCAATAATAGTCTAACTATGTACAGTGTCAGATGAGTACAAGATTTTTTAGAATGATCATTTAGTAAGTTGTATAATGTCTAATTACTGGGTTGTATAGCTGAAATTAATATAATATTGTACATCAACTATAACTGGAAAATAAAAAATAATTTAAGTACACATTAAAGAGAAAATCCTGCCCTGGCCAAGTGTGAAATGGGTTGTAGTGTTCTCTCATACACCAAAAAGTTGTGGGTGTGATTCCCAATCAGGACACATACCTAGGTTGCAGGTTTCATCCCCACTCAGGACTTGGACAGGAGGCAACTGATCTATGTTTCTCACATCAATGTTTCTCTCTCTCTCTCCTCCTCTCTCTCTCTCTCCCCCCCCCCTCTCTCTCTCTCGCTCTCCCTCTCTCTCTCTCCTCTCTCTCTCTCTCTCTCCTCTCTCTCTCTCTCTCCTCTCTCTCTCTCTCTCTCTCTCAAATCAATACACATATCCTCAGATGAGCATTAAACAAAAGCATCCTAAATTCTTCATTCCCCAGGTGACCAAATCTAAGCCACCCACCAAACATTTGTTTGTATAATGACTATTACAAGAAAACTTTCTTTTCAAAAGATACCCAAAATCAAATTGACAGTCCTTGTTTTGAGCATGTAAAGGATTCTAAAGTAATGATAGATGCTGTTACAGATTCACCAGCCTCAATTTCCTTTTTGTAGACTACAAATATGAAAATGGTGGTGCTTACAGGATAGAAATCTTGTTTTATTAATCTCACATTTTCCAAGTGCTTGGTGCAGTGTCTGGCCCAAACTCTGGTTTGAGAAGCATTTATTATTCTTATTAACTTCTCTGCCTGGCAGAAATAAGTAAGTTTCCATTAGTGTTTGGCCCAATCCCAGCATGAAGCTGAAGGACTGGGAAAATCTGGGTCCATGACACATGAAATTCCTCTCCCCCAAATATTCAGAGCATCACATTAGCTGACAACATATGGACCAGAGATAAGAGAGCAAGCATCAGGTTTTTAGTGTTTGGTTTTATAAAAACCTTGAGAAATTTTGTTTTGAAGCTGATATTTTCAAAAAAAGTTCTTTGAATTTTTTCAGAACATTTCAATCACTGCTTTTCAAGGGAAATTTTTGTAATTTTTTCCAACTGAATGGAAATCTGTGCTATTCAAACAACAAAGTTTTTTTTTTCTTTTGAAAGTTATTCATGTCCTGTTTCTAGGGTTGCCAAGAGAATTGGATTAAAGAAATTTAACTAAGCAGCGATCAGTTATATGTCCTAAAGAGAACTGAAACTCTGAAGTTCAGAAGTTTTATGTTTCCTTCAAAACTTGGAGCCCATGGTTTTCAGATTGGTCCTTATGTTAACCAAGTAAGTTTGCTAGACCTATAGTCAAGCTTATTTTATTCTTTAAGTTACTTTTCCTAATTTTTCTTTTCTTTGTTTAGTTTCTTATGGATAACATACAAGAGTTAGACTGTACATGTGCTCCTCAGCAACAAGGCAACCCCACACTTGGCATAAAGCTGTACTCACCATTTTTTCAGAAATCATTTTTTACTGCAATTCTTATACCTTAAGAAAACTTTTTTCCTTGGTGTTGCACGTGTCATACACATTTCAAATACAAGAACACTACAGCTCAGTGTCAAACAGCTCAGTAGAACAAAACAGCTGTGTGTAAACCTAAACTGTTAACCTCCAAGGCCTGGCTGCACTCTGCTTTACAATGGTTCTCAATCTTACACATGTACAAGATCACCTGGAATAGTTTCTACACATAAAGATTCTCAGGCACCATTTCTGGGGATTGTGATGAAGTAGATGTTTCTTGGTCTCACAAATCTGGATTTTTAACAATCCCAGGTGGTTTTGAAGCAAATCACCCACATTCCAATGAACTGGATCACATTCCATGAAGTCCTGATTGCACCTACTTCTTCTCCCCTGCCTCTAGAGATGAAACGAGGTTCTACATATCCACAGTCTCATCCCCACCAATTACTACAATGTATAAACCAGAGTAAACTCTTTTTCTTGTTGGCTCCTGGTTTTCTTAGCCTGTTAAATGGGAATGATTATATTTTCCTTACCTCAGAATTGCAGCAAAGACCAAGTGACATGATAGATGCCACAATGTTTATAACAGTAGAAAATGCTACTTCAAAAGATACATTATAATGACAAAAACATAAAACACAGTTTATTTGGATGCTTTGATACAGGATTATCAATTACAATACTGCAAAGAATAGTTAGACATTCAGTCTGTATCCTTAAGCACTTTGGCCTTATCCATAACCACTGTGGAATGCAGAAAACCTTTATTAATGCACACATGCGAGTATATGGGCATGCAGACATGTATGCATACCCACACACACATATATACATATGGTTGCCATGCTAAGTCAGTGCAGACTTTTTCATTGCCTCCAATCTAAACACCACAAAAAATAAAAGATAACATCTATTTAAAATAATGCAGATGGGTTAACACTCCAGCACTTGTGGCTGTCATGACACTCCTACCGATGCCCAAGACAGCCTCAGACCCCAAACTGGCCCCTTTCTTAGGTATATGGACTTCTACTATTCTCTTCAGTGGGGAAAAGGTTTTGAAACAATTGGTATGACAAAAGAGGCTGACACAGAATAGTCACAGCTTGATTTCATGGCACACCACATGGGATTTTTCTAAAAATAAAGAAACTTTAGCATTTCCTTGTTATTTGGGGCTACAAAGCCATAAGCCTCACACCTTGCTTGTTTCGACTTTGAAATGAGCAGACTGGCTGGAAAACAGGAGACAATTTGCATGTGAAAAATAAACAAACAGAAGTCTTGCAGCATACCATGTCAAAAAAATAAAAAGAGTTAATGTCTTTGTTTAGAAAGAAGCAGTAAAGTTGAGCAGGTCAGTAACACAGGACCTTTTTCTTGCTGTTTCCTAATACATATGGGGTGGGCAAAAGTAGGTTTACAGTTGCATTGTGGCATTCTTTTCACTTAATAAATTAATGTAATCATCATAATCTGCATACAAACAACTATAAACCTACTTTTGCCAACCCCTGTATTTTTTTAAGATTTTTAAAAAAATTTGTAAAGATTTCACTTATTTTTAGAGAGAGGGGAAGGGAGGGAGAAAGCGAGGGAGATAAATGTTGATGTAGCAGAGAAACACTGATCAGTTGCCTCTCATACACTCCCCAACCTGGGACCGAACCCATAACCCAGGCATATGACCTGACCAGGAATCAAACCAGCAACCTTTCATCTTGCAGAAGGAAGCCCAACCAACTGAGCCACACTGGTCAGAGCTGCCCACTTCTGTATTTTAAATGAATCTGACTTTACCTCAGTACATTATCAACAGCATTTTCCCAGGACTCACTGATTCAAAATTTTTCCCCACTCCGATATTTGTGTCAAGGCATACATCTTCGATTTTCTTAAAGAACAGTCTCACCACATGACTCAGTCATTAAGTCATTTTATATTCTATCGCATCAAGTCTACATTCCTCTGTCTGGTACTTGTTACTTTTCCTAAACTTCTTCCTCTGTCAAATTTTTTATTATTCTTTAATGACACTTCACCTCCTCATCCCCACCATCTCCCAACCTAAACACATTCATACACATTCACACACTCTTGTTAGGCCAGTATCTTCAGTGTCTCCTAATTCAGATATACTGATCTCTGCCTCCTTGTTTTCGCTGACATTCCAATCAGTCAGAATGTATTTACTTAGGCTCAGTAGAAAAGGATTCCAAAACGTTAAGATCTAACATTAAGACATTAGAGAAGTAACTAAGTCTCTAACATGAGTAACAAGACATTTATTCACACATAGAAACACAAATACGTGCAGGAAAAAACAGCTCATGTGGTCACTAAAATCTATTTTCTATTTCTCCTCAGCACATACTTTCTTTTATGTCTCAGCCTTCTTTCAGGAAAGGGAGGCCATATGTCTGCATTCTGGCCAAGGGAGTTGAACAGAAGTGATGTAGTCTTTTTCAGGCCTGACCCATAAAAGCTTACAATCACCTGCACTCTTTTCCTTCATCTATCTCCCACCAGCTACAGGAGATCCAAATAAGATCCAAGAGAACTCTGGGAAACTCAATGTAATGGAAGTAGAATATGGTTGCATGTAAAATTTAAAATATTCTGGCAGCTACAAAAATTTTATTTAATGTGAAATTAATTTTAATACATTTTTCTTAAGCTAGTATATAGAAAATATTGTCGATTACCCACATAACCAATTAAAAATTATTAATTCAATATTCTACATTCATTTCATCATACTAAGTTTTCAAAATCAATGTGTTTCACACTTCCAGTACATCTTAGTTTATCAATGCCTCACATTTCAAATGCTCTATCGCCACGTACAGGCTAGTGATAACAGTGTTGAATAGCATAGCTCTACAGGATGGTGAAGTTTCAGGATGGAAGGAGTTGGGACTCTGAATCATTTCATGAAAGGCCACCTCCAAAGCACTGTCCGTGATTTGTTATATGAACAACACTTAAATTTCTATTTTGTAATTTACTGTGATTTTTTAAACATTTCTTAAGTATATTTTATTGTTTATATTATTACAGTTGTCCCAATTTTTTCTCCCCTTTATCCCCCTCCTCCCAGTATTGCTGTCCCCCACCTTCCAAGTATTCCCCCTCCCATTAGTTCTTGTCCATGGATTGTACATAGAAGTTCTTTGGCTTTTCCACTTCCTAAACTATTCTTAAGTTTCCCCAGTCTATTTTGTATCTACCATTTATGCTTCTTATTCCCTGTAACTTTTCCCCCAGTCTCCCCTTTCCCCTCCCCACTGAGAACCCTCCAGGTAATCTCCATTTCTGTGATTCTGTTTGTGTTCTAGTTGTTTGCTTAGTTTTTGTTTTTGTTTTTTAGGTTCAATTGTTGATAGTTGTGAGTTTGTTGTCATTTTACTGTTCATAGTTTTTGATCTTCTATTTCTTAGATAAGTCCCATTAACATTTCGTATGATAAAGGCTTGGTGATGATGAACTCCTTTAACTTGACCTTATCTGAGAAACACTTTATCTCCCCTTCCATTCTAAGAAATAGCTTTGCTCGATAGAGTAATCTTGGATGTAAGTCCTTGCCTTTCACAACTTTGAATACTTCTTTCCAGCCCCTTCTTGCCTGCAAGATTTCTTTTGAGAAATCAGCTGACAGTCTTATGGGAACTCTTTTGTAGGTAACTGTCTCCTTTCCCCTTGCTGCTTTTTAGATTCTCATCTTATCTTTAATCTTGGATAAATTTTAAGTATGATGTGTCTTGGTGTGTCCCTCCATGGGTCCAATTTTTTTATGACTCTCTGAGCTTCCTGAACTTTCTGGAAGTCTATTTCCTTCACCAGATTGGGGAAGTTTTCCTACATTATTTGTTCAGATAATTTCTCAATATCTTGCTCTTCCTATTCTCCTCTGGCCTACCTATGATTCAGATGTTGGAATGTTTAAAGTTGTCCTGGAAGTCCCCAAGCCTCTCCTCATTTTTTGGAATTCTTATTTCTTCATTATAGAAGTTCCGGTTTGATGCTTACTTCTTCCTTCTGCTCCAAATCGTTGATTTGAGTCCCAGTTTCCTTCCCTTCACTGTTGGTTCCTTGCATATTTTCATTTATCTCACTTTGTATGTCCTTCATTCTTTCTTCATTTTGTGACCAATCTTAATCAATTCTGTGACCATCCTGATTACCAGTGTTTTGAACTATTTAACAGATAGGTTGTCCATCTCCTTGTCACTTAGTTCTTTCTGGGGTTTGATCTATTCTTTCATTTGGGCCATATTTCTTTGTCTCAGAGCACTTGTTACATGATAAGGGTCAGAGCCTTAGGTATTCGCCAGGGCAGGACAACCCTCTTTACTGTATTATGATGCCGTCTGTGGGGAAGGGGTCAAAGAGGGAACAATGCTGCTTGCTCCACTCTTGTCCCACTTTCTATCACTTCCCTTACTTCCCACAAACAGGTTGTGCTCTTTCAGGTGCTGATTCACAGGTGGGTGGGTTTGTGTATGTTTTAGGACCCTGTTTGCCTCTGCTATGAACTTTCCTGTGAGGTTGGGAGTTTCTCCTGCCACTGCAACCCCCACAGAATTTTTACAGCCAGGGATTTTGAGTCATCAGTTTCCTGTGCTTAAGCCCTGGGCTTCACCATCTGTCCCGCTCCCCTGTTGTTCCTCCTGGCTTATCTGCACACAAATGTGGGATCACCTATGTGGTCCACTGCCTTGCCTTGATGCTTGTACTCTCCACCCTGGCTTCCCATCTCCTCCCCTCTGGTCTGGATGAATGTTTCTTTGCCTCCTTGGTTGTTGGACTTCCATGCAAATGATTTTCTGGCAGTTCTGGTTGTTCTTTGTTTTTAAATTGGTTGTTGTCCTTCTTTTGGCTGTGTGAGGAAGTGAAGCATTTCTGCCTATGCCTCCATCTGGGCCAGAACTTATTTTGTAAAATCACAGAATTTACTGTGATTTAGAGGTTGCTAATTACAAAAGTTAGCCTATCTTACCTATTACATTCCTATAAATACATAATGCATGACAGTACACTTTCAGATATTTATATAAGACTGGAACTGCTAATAAATGGCCCAGTGTAGTCTTTAGGTCTTACCACAGGCATTTCATCCAGTTCTTTCTGGGCAAAGGGTAGGATTTTACTGTCCTGCTCCCTTTGAAGTTAGGCATGACCTGATGTCTTACTTTAGCCAATGAAATTTGAGCAAAGATAACAAAGAGGCATTAAAAGCATGTGAGTGATCCACTATATTCTTTCCTCTGTGAAAGCAATCCTAAAAGCACTATTAGGATAAAGCTTCCATTAATTTTGGTCCTTGAATGGCAATTTTGAAAAGATCTTCCTTGCTAATCTAGATGGACCAAGAAGCGTGAGAAATAAATCTTCACTTTGTTGAGCCACTGAAATATGAGATTGTTTTTCTAGCACAAGCAAACCTTTCCTGAATGATATAATATTCTCATGTCCAGCTTATAGCTCATTCTTAAAATGAGATGGTTGCACAAGTTGGTTTTTGTTTTATAGTTTTAAAGCCAAGGAAGAGGTTTAAAATAAAATATTATTCATTAGATGTAATGCAGGGGTTGACAAAACAAGTTAATAAGACTAGATAACACAATAATTAATAAATAACAACACAACAATAAACTGTTTTTTGTATACTCACAACTATAAACCTACTTTTACCAACCCCTGTATAAAGTAGTAGAGGTACCTTGATTACAGCAGGGTCAGGTAACAAAGCAGAAGAACTTCAATGTTTTCACTAGCATAGTTTAACAATCACTGGAGTAAATGAGCTCTAAACTGCCTTTAAAATCCAACAAGTTAATTTTTAATGAAAAGCATTATGCTGGGCATCTCTGGGGATGAGGAAATGAGTATGACACAATGTCTACCACCAAAAAAAATAAAATCTAATAAAGGACATAAAACAAGTGCACAGATGTCTGTAATGCAAGGTGAAATAAGTTTCATTATATAGAATTTTTCAAACATATCTTGACCGCTGAACAATTTTAATATAATACTGATTTGACAGAAACACATTAAAGCTAATGCATGCTTAAATTTTGGTGATAGTCAAAGTGATCTCATAGACAAAAAAAAGAAAATATCAAAATGCAATCTATTATAGCTTTATATCACAACAAATAACAAATTAGAGAAATTAGAACTTTTATTAATAATAACACATAGATTGAAGTGATCAAGTAAGTTGCACAGCTCAAACCACTAATTGTCACATAGACATATTTTTAGGCACTGGGTGGCTGGGGATTAATGCTTGTGTATCTCTATGATGCAGGTTTTCATGTGTCAGGTCATCAGTCTGGAAACTTCTAGTATTTAGTATTTACTTTGTGTATACATTTCTTAAGGGAAAATTAAGAGGACAAATACAAAACATTTAATAAATGCATTGTTTTCCTCTTTTTAAAAATACATTTTAAGAGGAAAAAATTTTTCCTTGTATTTTGGAAATACTACCCTCTATATGAGGGTATATGAAGGTTCAAAAGGGGTAAAAATAAAAGATTGAAAGGGAGAGATTGTTGCTTTATGAAGAAGATAGCATTTGAGCTAAGCATTAAAAGAAAGAATTTTTGAGGACAAATACTTCTAGAAGAACAACACAGCATAATTCAAAGTACAGAGACTGGTCTGGGTAGCCATGTTATTTAGCCAGAACTTATGACACCTGAAATAGAGTGATGAGATTTAAAAGCTATACAGATATCTTTACTTTAGTGTATAGAAGGCTGTAAATGACAAGACAAAGAGTCTGTATTTCATTTTATTTCATAAAGCCATTAACTGTTGGTTTTGACTTGTCCAAGTGCCACTCAACCTTGGGCACCAAGGATCTTCAGCAGAGAGACCTGCCTTAAGTCTGTCCCAACCAGAAAGTCAGCAAACAGCGAAAAGTCAGACACATCAACAATAAAGCCTGATTTTTTATACCAAGTAGAATTCCATTGTGTAAATGTCCCATAGTTGTTTGATCCTCTCATCTACTGATGGGCACTTGGGCTGCTTCCATATCTTGGTGATCATAAATAATGCTGCAATGAACATAGGGGTGCTTATGTTTGTTCAAATTAGTGTTTTGGGTTCTTTCAGATATATTTCTAGAAGTGGGATTGCTGAGTTGAAAGGCAGATCCATTTTTAATTTTTGAGGTCTCTCTATACTGCTTCCCACCGTGGGTGCACTAATCTGCATTCCCAACAATAGGGCAAAAGAATTCCGTTTTCTCCACATCCTCACCAGCACTTGTTTGTTGATTTACTGATAATAGCCATTCTGACAGGTGTGAGATGGTATCTCACTATGGTTTTAATTTGCCTTTCTTTGATAATTAGGGATATCGAGCATCTTTTCACATGCTATTGGCCATTTGTATGTCCCCTTTGGAGAAATGTCTATTCATGTCTTTTGTTCATTTTTTAATTGAGTTGCTTTTTCATTTTTGCCTTTTTTTTGGTGTTGAGTTTTGTAAATTCTTTATAAAATGTGGATGTTAACCCCTTATCAGATATAACACATATATTGGTGGGTGAATATGTTCTCCCATTCTGTAGGTTGTATTTTTATTTTGCTGATGATTTCCTTTGCTATGCAAAAACGTTTTAGTTTGAGGTAGTCCCATTTACTATTCCCTTGCCTGGGGAGCTGTATCAGATAAAAAAAAAATTCACCCTCTGCACCAGTATGGATGGACCTGGAGAACATTATGCTAAGTGAAATAAGGCAGTCAGAAGACAAATACCATATGATTTCATTCATGTATGGAATCTAATGAACAAACTGAACTAACAAGGAAAATGGGGACAGAATCATAGACAGATGTCAGGACAACAACTAGCATGGTAGAGGTTAGTGGGTAGAGGGTTGAATAAAAAGAAAAAAGGACTCATGGACAACAGTGTGGTGATTGCTGGGAAGAGGGAGTATAAGGGTGCTAAATGTAATGGGAAAGTATACAATGAAGATTAATAAAAACAATAAAGCTTGAATTGTATTGTATCTTCCTGCCTTGGAAGAAATGCTTAACTATCCACTAGAAATTTGTGCTCCACCTCCCAGGATGTGGAAGTATCACTGAGATGGTTGTCCAGGCAGGGATTACACTTCCCAGCCACCCTTATATCAGATGCGGCCACAGGACAGGTTTTCTTCAATGGAATGTGAAAAAAACTGAAGTGTGTCGCTTTAGCCAAGGTTGTTAAGAAGTAGGCACACCCCCTCCACTGTCCACTGGTAAAAAGCCTCTTGGTCCCTAAGGGAAAGGGAACACATAAAGTATAAAAATCTTCAGATCCCAAAGAATCATAAAGAGGTAACCCCCTACCATTAACCAGGAATATCTACACTGCACCTCTACATGAAAGAGGAACCACTAAAATTTGAGGACATTTATTACAGAAATTAGTTTTGCCATATTGAATATGGAAATTGGTTCAGAACACAGCCGGCTTCCATGCAAACACTTAAAACTATTTTGCAGCAGATCAGTATTTGAGTGGTAGTTGGCAAGGACATTAATATCAGACGTTCAATGAGACCCATGTTTTGAGGTGGCAAAACATTCGGCAAAACTGTCATCTGTGAAAATGTGGGATGCAGACCAAGTGCCTACTCAGCTCTTAGGTTTCTATTAGTTGTCTATTATGTAACACATTAGTCTCAAATTTAAGAGCTTAAAACAACACACATTGATTATCTCACAGTTTCTCAGGAATCTGAATGTGGTTTATGTGGGTCCTCTGGATTAAGCTCTCCTAAAATGTGTCAGCCAGAGCTGCAGGGACCTTGAGGTTCCAGTGGGGTAGGATCAGCTTCCAAACTCATTCTGGCTTCTAACAAAATAACACAGCCTGGGTGGCTTATAAAAAACAGACATTTATTTCTTGTAGTTCTGGAGGCTGAAAGTCCAAGACCATGAAGTCAGCATGGTCAGTCAGGGAAAGGTTCTCTTCTGAGTCGCAGACTTCTTTCTGTGTCCTTTCATTGTTCAAAGGGCTAAGCTCCTCTGAGGAGTTTCTTTTATAAAAGTGCTGATTTCATTTAAAAGGACTCCACCCTTACAACCTAATCACCTTTCGAAGGCCTCACCTATTAGTAACCTTTGCCAGTTGGGGCTTTAACACAGGAATTTGAGGGAGACATAAACATTCAAAACAGATCAAAGCTCATTCGGCAGCTGTTGACAGGATTCAGTTCCCTGAGAGCTATTGGACCCCCTGGCTGTCGATCAAGGACCTCCTTCAGTCCCTCGCCAAGTGACCCTCCTC
This sequence comes from Phyllostomus discolor, assembly GCF_004126475.2. NCBI lineage: Eukaryota > Metazoa > Chordata > Mammalia > Chiroptera > Phyllostomidae > Phyllostomus > Phyllostomus discolor. The sequence continues at coordinate 122,389,247 of NC_040906.2, forward strand.
TTCAGTTAACACACACACACACACACACACACACACACACACACACAGAGTCAGAGGGAAAAATAAATATCAGAAAAACGGAAGTCGAAGTGTTTTATCTAAATCACCAAAACTCTTTATGACCATAGAGGACAGTATCGTCTGGAAAAATGTATACATTGACAGCCCTAAGTTTTAAAATGATCCCAAATAAAATAGAATGTGAGTGTGAAAAAACTAAAAATATCTCAAATAATTCATTTTATTTATATTTTTATATACATGTCGCAAAAACCTGTTTTGGACATGTATCATACCTTTTATATACAGGTGTGATATAAAAACCTGTTTTTAATACATAAAAATATAAAATGTTAGCAATAAGAAAGCATTGTATCATATATAATTGGCATCGTGAAGGTACATCTTATAGTCAAAGGCATTTGAGATGTGGTAAATACGGTATGGCACTGGACAAGATATTCTTCTGAGTCGTTTTTCCAAAATGTTAGTGGAGTCTATGGCACCTATGTCCATTATAACCCTAACACCTTATGAAAGAGGACATGTTTTCTCAGGGTAAATAATGAAAATTAGAATTGGACTGTTCTCTGTGGCTGTCAAACATAGGTAAGAAAATGACTGAATTAGGATTCTTAAAGTTGGCCTCATAAGAATTATACTAACAGTAATAGAAAGCATTGCTTCCCACAAAGCTGCTCTACCAAATTTTTTTTTTTTTTAATTTTACTCTTTCTTGGTGACCCTTTGAGCAAGAAGAGAAGTGCAGACCAGGAGACTGAAATTATTAACAAATTGACTCCTTTAACTAACCAACAAGCTTCTTAAGCATGAAATTTTCCAAAACAAAAGAATTAACCAAGAAAAGAGAAAACCCAGCTAAACATAATTCCTTAAATAAAATACCTAAAATAAAGTGAGATTAAGGTAACTCTTTTTCTTCTACCCATCAAAATAGTCATCCTCTTATTGCTGAATTGAACTCCCAATGATAAATTTCCATATCTCCTGAGACATCAATGGTGACAAACTAACAGTAGTATGACAATGTGTGGTGGGTGGACAGGGGTGAGGGTTGCTAGTGGTGTGCCCTGAGAGCCAGTGATAATAATGCCTTTAGAAAATTTTTAAATGATGATAAAACCAACTAAAAGTTGGTCCTTTTGTTTTTTTTAATCACCATGTACCAGCAGTTCTAAACAATGTCAGTAATACCCTTTCCACCAGAGCAGGTTACTCCCACACATCATCATTTCCCCTTGATTCCCAACTGGATCATCAGAATGAAAACATAAATGAGGTTAATGTAAACATGTACGAGATAATAAAGGATGCTTGGAGGAGAAGCTTGTCACTCAATCCAGGAACTCTCCTACACAGGCATTAACTGATTCACAGTATAAGGAAATCCAAATATTCACAGAGGTAGGGCTTTATACAGAAGCTTTCTTTAAAGGTTTTCCTACCCAGTCCCAATACAAGAATAAGAAAATTATAATATTAAGCATTCATTTAATTACTGAATCAAATTAAATCCTTTACTGACATATACCACACCCTAAGGGGGAAGCAAGCCTCACAGAACAGCTTGTTCTGTGACCTAAAGGATTGCTTGGCACCTGGATGAGGAGGCAAAAACAACAAATTCAGGTTCTGGAGGCTGTACAAATTGAAGAACCCCAAAATCATTGCTCAGGAACCAAGGAAAGTGAAAAAGTAATGATCTTTGCACATAAAACTCGTGTTCTTCTGGTCACTGGGGTTATATATATGGTAGGCAGTCAATGTCAAAAACTGTGTTTTACAGGCTTTGTGGGATAGTTGCATAGGGAAATGTGCCAGCTTTATTGTTGTTTTTTAATTTACCCCTCTGGGACCATGTGGGTAGACAGGTGTTAGGGTTAAAAATTCATATGGTATGTGATAGGATTTTCGTGAGGAAATGGAGCAGAAGGGATGGACATTTTAACAGCTTGTGAGGTTTTAGAAGTGAAAAGGGAAGAGGGTGATGCATTTTGCCTATTGAAAAAAATCATTGAAATTGCAGTTGTGCATACTGAAGAATCAAGAAGCTCTAGTTCTAAAGTAAAAAAAGAAAAAAAGAAGTCAAAGATATTTTGTAAGGACTAACAGACTTTGTAAAATGGGGATTTTTTTTAATCCAGAGATTTTTCTAATTAGCCCAAGAATAGATTAATTCCATTATTAATTAATAAGTTGATGTAGGATACAGAGGGAAAGAAGGAAACAAATTTCTGTTGCAATTCCACTTCTTATGAGCCTGTCTGCATCTATTCATTTACTCAACAAACATTTATTGGGTTCTTAATATGTGCAAAAATCTACTAGCAACTGTGGAAGATGTAAAGAGAGGGTTTTTTTTAAATAAATGATGTTCTCATTTAATTTATAAATAAGAAATTATATAATAATAAAACAGTTATAATTTTTACAATCTTACATAAATACCTCTGGATAGATGTTTTACATAAGTCATTTATAATACTAAAAATAATGCCATGGCAAGGCAGGTATTTTTAATTTTCACTTGATAGGAAATTTGAGGCTCAGACAGTTTCAAAGATCACTGAACTGGTCCAGAATGGAATCAAGATTTGAACCCAAACCTTTCTGCACTTTGCTATACATGCAACAGCAAAGCACATGTGGGAAGCAGCAGCATCAAAATATGAACTAATTAAAAGCTCAAAGGCAAGAGAGGAACATTTTCAACCCTCCTCTTCTCTCTACTTCCTTTCATGTCTTTCCACATCACAACATTAATTTTTCTTTTTCTATTTATTCAGTAATTCACTTAACAAGTATTGAGTGGACACCTGCTATATACCTGGTGATATCCTAGTGTTGGGAGACAGAGGTAAATACAGCAAAGCCCTTGCCCTTGTGAAGCTTACATTCTAATGTAGGGTCAGACAGGCAATAATCAAACAAGTATGACAGGATATAAAATGTGCCATGAAGAAAAATAACAGTGTAGAAATAGAGAAATGGAGCTATCACAGACCATCAAGAACAATTGTTCAGAGGAGGCCTCTTTAGGGAAATGACATTGGAGGTGCTGTAGTGTAGTGAGTTATGCAAATAGAGGAAAACACTAGTTTAAAGGCCCTGAGACAGAACACACTTGGAGAGTTCAAGGAGTAGCAAGGAGCCAGTGTGGCTACTGCAGAATGAGTGATGGAAAGAGTGGCAGAATATGAGGTCAAACATGGAATCCAGTTGTGTAGGAACCAGATAACATAGATTTTTGTGGGTTGTGGGATTCTTTAATTTTATTTAGACTGTGATGGAAAGTTATTGGAGAGCTTGAGCATTAAGATAATATTGTACAATGCACAATTTTTAAAAATCATCCTGGTGCTACATGGAAAACTGACTCTAGAAGAGGCAAAACTAAAGGCAAAAAGACCTCTCCTAAGACCAGTTAGGAGACTGTTTCAATTCTGTAGGGAAAGGATGATGTTTTCAATACATGGCTCTGGGTCATGGGTATCTATATGGAAAGAAGTGATTATTGATCTCTAATTCATATCAAAGAGAAACTTAGTTTGAGAAGGCCAATAAACCTAAATGTGAAAGCTAAAGATAAAATCTTTGAGAATGTAAGAGAATATATTCATACCATTCAGATAGTCAAAGTTTTCTTAAAAGGAATACCCAGAAAAACTAATCATGAAAGAAAATATTAACATCATTAAAATTTAACATCATTAAAATTAAAAACATCTATTTATCAAAAAGAAAAAATAAGAGAAGGAAAAGTATATGTTTGTACAGGGGTAAAAAAAACAGGTTTACAGTTGTGAGCATGGGAAACACAGAGTTAATAAAGCTATTGTAATCATCATAACCTCCACATCTTTTTCCATACACACAACTATAAAACTACTTTTGCCCACCACTGCATAATCCAGAAACTATAAAGAAACTCTGCATACTAATAAGGCAGAGAAAAATAACATAATCATAGAAGTGACATCCCATCCTATTTGTCATATGCTATTGCTCTCAAACAAATCAGTGTCCACCAACACTCTAGGGTATTGTACAAGAGCACGAATACCAGGAGGCACAGATTACTGGGGGTCGTCTTAGAGTCTCTCCATCACATATTTCATCCGTGTCTTGCACAGAGGAAGCACTCTATACACACTATTTTCATATTGCTTTCTTTAACTTACTATGTATTCTGTCACTCACTCCATAAATGGATAGAGAGATCTTTCCCATCCCTTTTTACAGCTTCAGAGTATTCTTTTGTGTGAATGTGCCTTTTTAAAAATCAGTCCACTATTAATGGACATGGGGTATTTCCAATCTTTTGTTATTACAAATAGTGTGACAATGAATAGTCATGCATATGCATAATTTCTTTCCTTTTGTTTTGTTTCAGCAGTGTATCTATGGGATAAATTTTAAGAAGTAATTTCTTGGTTAACGTATATGTAATTTTGTACTTTTTAGGTCCTTTAAGAATTTTTATTGCTTTCTATAATAGCTTTTACCTATTTCTTATTAAGTTTGTGCCAAGGTATTTTATTTTTGTCATTGTAACAGGTGTCTATTTTCCACTGTTTCTTCCAATGGTTATTACTTGAATAGAGCCAGACCATTGATTATTTTCAGTCCTCAGCCAGGGACATGCTTATTGATTTTAAAGAGAGGAATAGAAACATCAATGTGAGAGAGAAACATTAATTAGTTACCTCCTGTAATTGCCCTGACCAGAGACTGAATCTGTAACCTAGGTATGTGCCCTGACTGAGATTCAAACCTGCCACCTTTCGGTTTATGAGAGGATGCTCCAAACAACTGAGCCACACCAGACAGGCCCAGGTTATTGAATCCTGAATAATATTTTACAATTTAATTTTATTAAACTTCTCTATTATTCATAGTAGTGCTTCCACCAATTATTTTTACTTTCCCAGATAACCACATTTATGCAAAAAGTTTTATTTTTCTGTCACATTTTTATGTTCCTATTGGATTTCACTTATCAAAGTTTATTGACTTATACTGTATTAAATCGTAGATAAAGGACATTCTTGTTTTTTCCCATACTTCAGCAGAGAAGAAAAGCCCCTAGTGTTTTCCCATTAAGTAAAATGTTGACTCTTCTGGACTTATGTATTTGTGTATATGTAGATGAATATATAATCAGATTAAGGAGGTAATTATCAAATTAAAATTGATTATGTATTTTTTACATTAATAACTGTTGATATTGTCAAATGCTTTTTTCTTGTCAAATAATGTTTTTCTCCTTAGCTCTATTAATATGTTAATTTATGTTAATTATATTCCTTTTGAACTGTCCTTGCATTCCTAAAATAAACTCCACTTGGTCATGATGCATTTTTTAAATATATTTTATTGATTTTGCTACTACAACTGTCGCAATTTTCCCCCCTTTGTCCCTTCTACCCAGTACCCCCTTCCTTCCAGCAATCCCACCTCAGTTCATGTCCATATGTTGTGCATATAAGTTCTTTGGCTTTTCCATTTTTTATACTGTTCTTAACCTCCTCCTGTTTATTTTGTACCTACCAATTATGCTTCTTAATCCCTGTACCTTTCCCTCCATTGTCTCCCCTGCCCCTCCCAGCTGATAACCCTACAAATGATCTTCATATCTATGATTCTGTTCCTGTTCTGCTTGTTTGTTAGTTTGGTTATTTTTTAGATTAAATTGCTGATAATTGTGAATTTCTTGCCATTTTAATGTTCACAGTTTTGATTTTCTTCTTTTTCTTAAACAAGTCCTTTTAATATTTCATGTAATAATGTCTTGGTGATGACGAACTCCTTTAGCTTTATCTTGTCTGGGAAGTACTTTATCTGCCCTTCAATTCTAAATGATGGCTTTGCTGGATACAGTAATCTGACTTGTAGGTCCTTGCTTTTTATCACTTTAAAGACTTCTTTCCAGTCCCTCCTTGCCTTCAAAATTTCCTTTGAGAAATCAGCTGATATGGGAACTTCTTTGTAGATAACTTCTGCTTTTTTCTTGCTGCTTTTAAGATTCTCTCTTTATCTTTAACCTTTGCATTTTAATTATGATGTGTCTTGGTGTGGTCCGTTTTGGATCCAACTTGTTTGGGACTCTCTGTCCTTCCTGGACTTGTATGACTATTTCCTTTGTCAAATAAAGAAAGTTTTCTTTCTTTATTTTTCAAATAAGTTTTCAATATCTTGCTCTTCCTCTTCTCTTTCTGGTACCACTATGATTCAGATGTTAGTACATTTGGAGATGTCCCAGAGGCTTCTTATACTATCCTTGTTTGGGGTTTGGGGGTTTTGGGGGTTTTTTTGGGGTTTTTTGAGTTCTTGTTTCTTCTTACTAGAACTCAAAGAACTCAACTTGTTCTAGTTGAATTCATATTTCTTCTTCATGCTCCAAATTGTTGATTTGAATATTTGAATCCTGGCTTCCTCCCCTTCACTGTTGGTTCTCTGTAGGGTTTTCTCTATTTCATTTAGTGTAACCTTCATTTCTTCCTTTATGTTGTTGCTGTACTCAATGAGTTCTTTTATCTTTTTTAAGATTTTATTTACTTTATGTTTTAGGGAGAGGAAGGAAAAGGGAAAGAGAGAGAGAGAGAAACATCAATGTGTAGTTGTCTCTTGTGCACCACCCACTGGGGACCTGGTCAGCAACCCAGGCATGTGCCCTGACTGGGAATTGAACCGGCAATCCTCCTGTTGATTCACAGGCTGTCACTCAACCACTGAGCCACACCAGCTAGGGCTCAGTGAGTTCTTTGAGTATCTCAATCACCAGTGTTTTGAACTCTGCACCTGGTAGGTTGGTTATTTCCATTTTGTTTAGTTCTTTTTCTGGAGTTTTGTTCTGTTCTTTCATTTGGGCTATATTTCTTTGCCTCCTAATTTATTAGCCTCCTTGTGTTTGTTTTTATGTATTAGGTAGAGCTGCTTTGATTTCCTGTCTTGGGAATGTAACGTATTATAGAAAAGCACCTATAAACTGTGTGAGGTGGAGCCTTAGATAATCACCAGGATGGGGCAACCTATTCCACTTTGTGGTTCTGTGTTGGGGGCAGGCTTGGAGAGGGGACAGGGCTGCTTCCTAGCTTCCAGAGGTTTCCTAGCACTCACCCTATTTGCAGTCACTTCACCCCACTCCCAGTATGCACTGGCACCCTTACAGCTGTTGCCCTAGTGCTGAATCCCAGAGTGTGGGGGGGTTGCGTACATTCTAAGACCGTGTGGGCCTTTAAGTGGAGTCTCCTAAAAACCTGGCAGTTTTTTCTGTTGCTCCAACCCCCTCTAGTTTTTACAGCCAGGAGTTAGGAGGATTTACCTTCTCAGCAGTGGAACCCTGGTCTATGTGGTCTGGCCTGGGACTGGGATGGCTCAGTTCCAATGTATACTTCTCAGTTTTTATCCACCACACGTGAATGTGGGACCACCTGTTCTGCCACCACTGCCACCTCTCTACATCACTCTGCATCTCCTCACCTCTGCACCCATCTCCACCTCACTACCCCTCTTACCCATCTGAATGAATGCGGTTTCTTTGAATCTTTGGTTGTCAGACTTCTACAAATTTTGATTTTCTGACAGTTCTGGGAATTATTGTTTTGAGATTTAGTTGGAATTCTCTCTGTGGTTGCATGAGGAGACAAAGCATATCTACCTATGCTTCCATCTAGACCAAGAATTCTCTCATGATGTGTTTTTTTAAGTGGTCTTAGAATCTGTTTGCTAATATCTGCTTTATAAATTTGGCATTGATAAGCTATAGTTTTCTTTTGGTATAATTTTCATCAGGTGTTTATATTAATTTATTCTTGTTTCATTAAAAGAATGATGAAGTTTTCCTTCTTTTACTATGCTCAGAGAAAGTAGTTAGTTTTGGAGTGATCTTATATTTACATATTTTGTAGAATTTTGTATCTTCCAACTCATACTTGGAATGGAAACTTAAGAAATGTGGTAGAAAAATATTATAACATTAGATTGTGCTACTTCAATACATGTTGTCAAAAGGGGACTCTTGAAACTGATATATCACTTGAAAAAGGAGAAGGTAAGAGCAAGAATTTTTGTTATAAGAAATATTATTTACTCTAAGCAAGTAATGCAAGAATACTAAGGGTCATATTAATCATGCATTTTTTCAGAATTTACTAAAGCCTAATAAGGCAGTGACAAACCAAATAAAGTGTAAGAAAAAGTAAGTTGGGAGGGGAAGACTTGGGAAAAATTAAGTTGTGCTATGGGAAGAGTCAGAGAAATGGGTGTGAATGATCTGACAGGTCTCTCCAAAACCCTTTTTGCAACATACTGCAGCCTGAGAAAAGTAATGATTATCTACACCATCCACAGAGAAAAAGTTTAGGGACAGGTCCTACCACCCCATACTTTCCTGGTGATCTAAGGAACAAAGATTAAAGCCAATGTTAGGAGGATTAGAGGAACGGACAGAGTTCTCAATCCAGTTTCCAAGGAACAGAAACTACAAAATGAAGCAAGGGTGCAATTTCTGATGAAGTAGGTATTCAAGGACCGTGACTAGATGAGAACACAAAGAGTGATGGATAGCTGATTCTTTGTGAAAAAAGAATTTGATAAAATAGAAATTGATTAGACATTTACAGGATTTGCATGCCAAGAAAAAAAATGACCAGGTTTGGTAAACAAAGGCTTCTCATTGTTCATAGTCTAGGCCTAGGATTCAATTCTCTGTGTGTTGCCCCCCAGCAAGTCACACCTACAGCGGTGAAAGGTTAAAATGGTTCAGCTTCTAAAAGAGAAATTCTTCTCCATCTAGTTCTATTGTGGTCATGGAAAACCATGAACAAGGCAGAATCTTCTGTTGGGCTCAATAAGAAGCCATCTCCCCTGCCAAGGCAAAGATTTTTCATTCTTTCTGCCCAGGACAGTATTAGGAACAGTTAAATTTGTAATCAATTCCTTGTTAAATCACGTGGAGCCACACCTAGACTTGAAGTCAAGGAAAACCTATCTGGAATTGGGAGGAGATGCTGTAGCTAGAAGAGACAAGATGTGTCTCCCAGTAGGGAACAGTGAGATCATTTTTAGTTGCAACTGGAGAGTTCTTAAAAATCATACATGGAGAAGAGCACACATGTGCAACCATATGTGACCCTGCACAAGGGCTCAGAAACCAAAACATCAAATATAGTAGACTGTTGTTTTATCTGTCTAGCAGCTCTTAATTCCTTAAAAAATATCTTTCCCAGTTGAGACTCTATTATATATTGTTTGGATAGGGCCAAGGTCACCTCTTCCCTAGGAACTGGGGATACAGCAGTCAACAAAATCAACCAAGTCCCTGGTTTCTTGGAGCTCTTAGTCTAGCCTGTAGAGAAAGATGGTAAACATAAAAATCAATATATATAAAATATGTCCAAGAATGATAAATGGTGAAAAAATAAAAAAGGAAGACGTGTAAGGGAGATAGAAGTTCATTATTTAATGTCAATAAGTGTTTTTAAAAATCACATTGATTGGACTTTTATACATAAAACACTCAATAATTTTGTAGTATAGAGAAACACAGAAAGAAAATCACAATCATCATGAATAACTTTTGAAATGTATTTCCTTTCTCTGTTATCAAAAAAGTTGTTGAAGTTTTCCCTTACATCTAAAACCTATCTAGTCAATATTTGAAGCTGATGTAATATATGCAACAAAATATGCCTTTTATTTCATTTATGAGATGTTGAAGAGATCTGCAAATATTCCAAAAGTCACTTTTCTTTGTGTGAAACTGTCAAAGCAGAATCGGTGACTTTTAAGTGTCTTAAATCCATCTCTGCTGACTATTTCTACTTTTTCAGAAATATAGCATTCATGCGTAATCATTTGGCTTCAGACCACGTGCAGAGGAAACAATAGAAAGAAAGCTTTGCCATGTAATCATTTTTAAAGAACATATTTTAAATCATATTCACAGAAATTCTTGAAGCTCTAAGGAGCAAAAAAGATTTTATGTCATCAGCTTAGCCATACCAAATAAGAAAACTCATGCATTAAACATTGTAAAAGAAGTAATACAGCTTTAGTTCAATCTATAATTTGTGAGCTATCACAGAGATTCTGGCTTGGCACCACTCAGAAATGTTCACTGAATGTCATTGTAAAGGTTTGAGAGGACTCTCCAAGGACCAATTAAAGGAAAGGAGAACTAGGCAAGTTTGTTCACCAGTAGAAAAAAGCAATATTAATGGTGCAAGATGGATATGGTTTTTCAGTTTCTGTGTTTTGTCTGTTAATAGGAAAACACAAGCCAAAAATTAATAATAATAGTAATAATAATAATAATAATAATATCCCATCCAGCTATTTTTTTATGAACATTAAGAAGGATTTTTGTGCACTCCATTCAGGCCTTGGCTTCCATAATTCCCAGCAGCCTCCACTCCCAAATGCCAAACTAAGTCATCAAATATATCATCATATCATTCTTTACCATATATGTGTGTACTATATATAAAATATATAAATATATATAAAATGTTTCCAACTTGTATTGGAATATATATATATAGAATTATGTTTCCAACTTGTTTTAATTTCATTAACAAGTGTATGACAAAAAATAGAAATTGAAGATTCTTATTTCAGTATATAAACATAAAAAAAATTTAAGAAATATTTTTATCTACCTAAATTCATTAACAACCACCAATTTCATGTTATGCATTATTCATGAATAGTTGATCATATATTTTAGCTTCTAAAACAGTACAAGGTATATAATAGGCACTCAAATGTTCATTTAATTATGTGAATTTAATTGTTGAATTGTTAACTAATTAAATAATTGGACTGATTGGACTATGTGTCTTTGCTATGTTCTTTAGGGAGATAAAAAAAAAGTCTTCCTTCTTTTCCATTATATATTGTTTCCCCAAACTCAGTTGATATTTTTAGAGATTTAAGGTGGAAGTTACTGACTGAGTTCATTACATTTAATGCTTCCTTTTCCCATATGAGGTTCTATTAGTCTGGAATATGAATGGAGAAGACTACAACAGCAAGAAGGGCAGAATAGAGGGATAAGTGAGTTTTTTACTTAGCCCACAGATTTTAATTTTCACAAAGGTGAGGACCTTCTGTATTTTTCTGTGTGCTACATGATGCCTGATAATAAATAATAAAGCTCTACTAAGCATGTGTTATTTTCTAAGAACAGGCAGAAATTCTGAGAAAATTTAAATCCCCTCTGTGACTCTATCTTAAAGAGTTCGCTACTTTCCTTTTGCTTTTGTCTTTTTTTTTTCACTTCTGGGTTGTTTTAGTTTTTTCCTGCTTTAGTAAACCAGAACATTCTGTCCTCAGACTCCAGAGGGCTGGAAAGACATGCAAAGCAGAAAGTCCGGTACTGGGGCCAGTTAAAATGGTAACAAGTAAGAATTACCACAGAGCCTTGGGTTGACAGCAACCAGGCATGTCCTTTTAAGCAATTTGCCTTCCATCTCTGAGACTCAGCTTCTTCATTTGTCAAATTATATGTTTCATTCCAGCTCTGATTTTCTGTAATTTTAACAATTTCCTTAAAGCATGTATTTTGCAATCATTACAAATACCACAGATACATTTCATGCAGACATGCCAAATATCAAAGTAAATAAGCATTTTCTGAAGGTAATTTTTTTCTTTACTTCAATGATCAATTGACAGTTTCATTCAGTATAAAGTAACTCATGAACACACTTTGCACAACTACTATAGAAATTGTCACAATATTTTTTAAATGATCAGTTTACATGTCCTTCAAATTCAGTAGACTATGAGCTCCTCTGAAACAGATGCTATTTCTTAGTCATTTTTATGTCCCCTGTGCAAGACATTTAGCACGAAAAAAAAATAAGCGCTTTAAATAATTAACCTGAACGGTTTATCCAGGCTAGAGAAAAACATGTGGAAGAAAAGCATGCTGACTGATCTCACTTCCAATGCATGACCACAAACCTCAAGAGGGTCCTCAGTGCTTTCTGGAAATCATACCATATTTCCCTGCCTCATTCAGGCAACACTAGTAAATGTCTACTTCAGACTTCATTTTCTATCCTCAATCCTCCAGCGGCTTCTATCCCAGGCTTGTTTCAAAGGGGAACATCCACAGGCTCCTGTTTGGATTCCTATCAGCACCTATACCCACATGATATGTCTTCCTGTTACTATTAAGGACAAACTGTTCATGTTCCTGAGCAAGTCAACCTCTCCACTTGTGCAATAGGTGTCATCGTCTCACACCAACACAAAAACAATTGCTCCTTCAATAATAATTCTTTCAGTTATTTCTTGCTCTGTATTGAAACATAATGTTCCCCCTCTCTACTGGATCTTTTGTTCAGTGTACAAACATATCATTATTTTTCTTATCTTAAAAAGAAAACTTCCCCTTGATTCCACTGCTTGATTGCATATTTTGAACCTACTTCAACGAGACCTGCTCTGTTGGGAACTGCCCTGCCTGGTTTCAAATGCTGTAATCCCCCATGGCTAAGGCTGAGTGAGAGACCTTGAGACCACAAGCCACTAAGGAGACAAAGCTTATCTCCCTGTCAGGTGCATTGCCTCTACCCTCTTTACTTCACCCTTCTTGGTCCCAAGCCTGACCCGTTAGCCAATTACAGGCAAGATTCCTCAAGGGAGGGATGACCTAAGACAGGCATGGTCACAGGGGGCTCTTGGGGAAGGTCTTGGGGGCTATAGAAAAAGGGGAGGATGGACCCTTGCCCCTCAGCTTTGACATAGCCTGAGTCCTCATTCTGTCTGCAGGAAGCCTCCTAATCTCTTGGCTGCCTTACTTCCCCTGCCTGACTTAAGCCTGAAACAATGACAGAGGGTGGTGCAGCCCTGTACTGCAAAGGGTAGGTTCCCCTGGGGCATTCAGGCCTAAGAAAGAATACACAAAATCCTATGAAACCTACTTTGCTAAGAATGCCCTCAATTTTCTGATAAAGGTCCAAGCATGCAATGAGTTTGTTTCCCAAAGTTTTATAGCTCTTTAGCTAACAGACCCTGACTCAGAATAAGCCCTTGTAGTTCTTTGTATGTTATCTATTGTTTGATCCTTACTGCCTGAGAATGATTAATGAGCTTTACCTGTGTTCCTGTGCAAACTGAACCCAATGAAAGCCAACTGAGGAAAGGGCTCTTGGCCCTTCTCCTCAGAAAGATCAGCCACCTTTCCTCCCCAAGCAGATCATGTCTTGGTAGACTTATCTGCTTGGTGGCCCCACACCGCCCCTTTTCTATTGCATCTGCTCTTGTCAAAGTCACCAATGATCTCCACCTCCACAGCTGCCAATTCTGTCCTCATCCTACCTGACCTGTCAGCAGCAAAGGGCTTGGTTGATCCCTCCTTCCTCCTTAAAAACACTTTTCTTATTTACCCTGCAATACACACAGTCTGCTCACTCTTCTACCTCATTGCATTCCTCCTCAGCCTCCTTTGCTAATCTCTCATCTCCCCAAACTGCAAACAGTGGTGGGCTTCAGGGCCCTAGGCATTGGACTTCTGTTTTTACATCTCAGTTTTTTATCTGAACCCATCCCATCGGTTTTAAAATAAGCAAAATGCTGATAATTACAAAATTTATACCAAATTTATACCTTAAATCTAACCTATCTCCTAATATCCAGACTTGTACATCCAATTGCCTCCTTAACATCTCCACTTTGAAATCTGGTAGGCTTCTCAAATTCAGTACACCTTCAAATCAAAGTCATAACTTCTTCAATCTGTTCTTTTCTCCAGCTTTTGTATCATAAATAATTATAACTCAGCAATTCCAGTTACTCAAGCCAAACACTGTGGAGTTATTCTTGATTTCTTTCCCTCACATCCCTATCTGTAATCAAACCCTATGAGATATAACTTTAAAATATATCCAGATCCCAGCCACTTTCAACCACCTTCACCTTTACCATTCTGACCCAAATCAGCATCAACTCTCACCTGAATTACTGCAATAGCTAGCTTCTTTTGCCTACATGTGCCTTGAGAATATCCTCAGCACAGCATCCAGAATGATCCTATTATGTCAAATTAGGTTTGAGTTCTATATGTATTTTTTTATCTCACTCAAAGTAAAATCACAAGAAAAAAAAAGCCTCATCAAAATTATCAGGTCCTCATAACTTCTCTGACCTACATTCCCCTTAGCTATGTGCCCTGCAGCCTCAGTGGCCTGTTAGCTATTCCTTGAGCACTTCAGATAGGTTCCTAGTTAGACTTTTTCATCTGCTGCTTCCTCTTCCTACAACCCTCTTTTCCCAGGTGACTTGCTCCCTCCTTGCTTCCTTCAGGTTTTTACTTGAATGTCAACTCAATGAGATCTTCCCTGTCTTTCCTATCTAAAATTTTCATCTCTCTCCTCCAAACCCCAGCAGTCTCTAATCCCCTTTTCTGTTCTATTCTGGAACATAGTAAGATCTTGGTGAATATATATTTAATAAATGAAAGAAAGGAAGTAACAACAACACCAAGTTTGAACTAGAAATAATTTTTTAGAAATGAAACTTATTTTCAAATGTCTGAAACAGATTTCTTAGGCATTGCTTAAGAAAGACCTCTAAAGTGTTTCTATAATTAATAAGAGTTATTTGTAATTAATCTATAAACTTTTTGGAAACAATTGGATGCTAATAATATACTTAAAACAGTTTGAAGAATTTTTCCTTAAGAATGAGAAATATTAATAGGTGAAAATTTTGCAGAAAAATGATCATTCATCTTTACTATAGATTTGAGCTACAATTCTCCTTTTCTCTAGGAAGACCCAGGAAAAAGAAGAAGCTATTAAAATATAATTTAAATTTAATCTTCACCAAGTAAAGAAAAGAAAATCAGATAACATAGCAAAACATATAGCACAGTAGGAAGGTCCCTTTTTCTAATATGTTGTTATTATTATTATTATTACTTTGTAAAGTATTTTTACTATTTACTGGCCAAGCTATTTGCCATATCATAATCAAAGTATTTCCCTAAGCAACTTAAAATGTTTATCCCAATTATGAAATTTTTGTAAGAAAGGGATTCATTCACTAAGTAGAATAAATCTTCCAACTTTCTTTTTTTATGTTTTACAGTTTTTTAGGAAAGAAGATTTGCTACTTTGACATTGCCTTCAAGAATGATCTATTCATGATTTACTATTACTATTGCAGATGTTTAGCATTTTTAAATTTTGAAGGGTCTGAAAAATATAAGTCATGAACACAAGAATATTTGAATTTAGATTTTAAGTTGCTTCCTGGATATTAAAGGGTGGCAGGGTGATGACTTGGTTAGCAGTGTCTCACCATATAATGTAAATAAACGTTAAGTGAAAAGAAATGCAATCTTTTTTTTTTATTTTTGAGGAAAGAAGATGTGTGGCCACCTTCTGATGGTTTCTTAGCCCGGAGGGAAGCTTCTGAATATAAGCTGCTGGAATGACCGTGGAGAACTGAAGTTCAGCAAAGTCTGGAGAGATTTAGGAAAACAAAGAAAGAGGGCTTTTTTAAAAAAAAATGAAGAACTATGAAATTAGTTTGTAATCCAGAGGGCCAAACTCTCCCGCTTTCAAATGAACTCAAACTGAAGCTGAGCCGCTCAAAATGAGGGCTGCTGATTGAAAACTGGGGGAAGCAGAAAGTGACTTGCGACTTTTGTTTGTTCTAGTGATTTACTCTTCCTCAGGACATTATATTACTTTCTTTCAAAGATGCTGCTGAATCTATTGTTTAGTAGATGGTTTTTCATTGACCCATCAAAGCACCCTCACTCTTTCTTTTCAGAGTATTGTCCAGGGGTGCATACAGGAAGATGAAAGGAAGGATATAAGGTCGCTGGTCACAGGCAGAAATTAGGTACAGTTATGAAAATAAATTGTAGATGTCCAGTGGCTTTGACTTTCTACCCTTTGAAGGTCTCTCTGGAGAGATGGGAAAAGGGGAAGAATGTCCCTTTAGTTCCTACAGAGTCTTCCTCTCCAGTTAGTTATAAATCTGAGTGACAGAGAAAGGATGATCCAAGGCCCCGGTGCCTCTAGAGAAAGAAATCAGTGTAAGAACAAGTTTACCCAACCTTGCACAAAAACTATTGTTACATGTGTATAACCTCTAGCTCCACCCAAAACCAATTTCAAATAGCGTGGGAACAGTAATAGAAATCATTCTGAGAATCATTTCTCCAACTTCTTCAGTACTCCCTTTTTGGGGTAGAAGAAATAGAATTTCTCCTTTCTTTCTTTTGGTTATGTTTCTGTGCATTTCCCCTGGTGAATAAGGAAAAAGCCTTGAACTAGTGCCAGCCTCCATTCCCTGACAAACTGCCACATAATGACTGTCACATCCCATGTATTTTCATGGAAGTCTGCAAGCCTTAAGAATATAAAATATTAAATCTTAAAGTTATATTTGCCATCAGGGCACATGAAAATGAGTTTTTTAGACTTATTAGTCTGTTCTATTTGTACTTATGATAAACCAAGAAAGGGGATGAAAATAAAATCTATCTAGAGTGATGCTATTATCATATGACTGGTCTTGAGCCCTCAGCCCCCAATCACAAGCTTGTGAAAACTTGGCTGAAGGGAATAAACCACACATACATAAGTAGTCCAGCTGACAGGGAACACAGGCCAAGTGTGTCTGTGGGGGTGGGGGGCAGGGAGTCTGTATGTATCATGCTACTTTGTGCTCCCACATTTTGGAAGGGCCACCTCATCACTATGCAAACTATCCAACACATTCCCACTGAAGGAATAGAAGTCAGATAAACCATAATTAACAAAACCTACCCTGAATTAAATCCCAGCCCTGACCCAATCTGTATATTAGACTTTGCTGCTTTAGATTTCATGTAATTGTTTTAATTGGCCCAATTAAACATGAATTCTACCTGACTACTGTCATGATATTTATATGTGCTCTCTTGTTTCTCTCACAGCAGCAAGATGATTGTAGCCAAGCAGAAATACAACACGCTTCCACATGACAACTCACCACCACCACCACCAAACACACACTCTGGCAAGGATCTCCTTCCAATCCTCTTATTACATGACATTTGTCAAGGGCATTTCAAAAGCACCTGTAATATATAGAGATGCTTCCTCAATATGTGTTTTCATTATCAAGCCAACAAAACCTTGTTGTACTTTGGGTATCCTTACCCAGAGAGCGAACCTCAAGTGAATCACAGTAATTTGATAGGCAACCTATTTTGGGAAAAGTGAAGTATCATTGATGAAATGCAGCCTTAGTGCTGCTGAATATTTCAAAAAGTCAACAAAATTTCTTTTAAAGCATGCACCTCCCTGAAGATGGTAAGGCCAAGGCCTGAAGCTTCAGGTGGTTTTGGAGATTTTCCAAACGGGTAGTTGTAAACCAAAGTGAAAGTAGCATTTAACTCTGGTGCAAAATTAGGACTACTCCCTGAAGAAAAGGTCTGGAGGAAATTCAACAACAACAACAAAATAACTAAAATAATTAGAGAGATGGGAGAGTCTTAAAGGAATAAAAATTAAGAAGGTATCGAGGTTTGTGATTTATATGAAAGCTATGAATAAGGGTGGTTAGAATTTTCACCAAGTTCAAAAATTTTACAACCAGACTGAAACTATGAATTTTAAAGGAGATATTTTTAGGATCAACAAATCATCTATGTGAGTAGCACATTTATCATACAGATTACATTGAGTGGCATAAACTAGAAGTATTGATTATATATTGAAAAGGGGTTGAAATGACAAAGCTATAGCTAGATAAAGGAAAACTGAATATATGTTTCTAGTATTTTAAAGTGAAACTAAGTAGCCCTGGCTGGTGTAGTTTAGTGGATTGAGTGCAGGCTGTGAACCAAAGAGTTGCCGGTTTGATTCCCAGTCAAGGCGCATGCCTGGGTTGCAGGCCAGGTCCCCAATGGGGTCCACATGAGAGGCAACCCCACATTGATGTTTCCTTCTCCTTCTCCCTCCCTTCCCCTCTCTCTAAAAAGAAATAAAACCTTGTAAAAAAGTCAAACTAAATAAAGACAATGCTATTTTCACACAAGATTATTTTACATTTCTGTTGGTGAGTCAAACTCAACACAGTGGACTTTTATCTCACCCAAAGATATATTTCTTTATTATGTTAATGTCAAGAGTATGGGCTACCCATGTTTGGATCCTGGATTTATCACATACCAGCTAAGTTATTGTGGCCAAGTTACATCTTAACCTCTCCATGCCTTCATTTTCTTAGCTCTAACTTGATGATAACTTGGCCTACCTCTCAGAGTTATTGGAAAGATTAAATAAGGTACTCCATGCAAAGCATCTAGCACAGTTTAGAATATAGTTTTAAGTATCAATTGGTTTTAAGTATCATCCATAATAATGTAAAGAAATTTATTCTCAAAACAACAAGTTTATAGATCCAGTATCTTCTTTTTTTATGTTCTATAGTTTTATTTGTCATACTTTTATTTTTTCAGTTTTTAATTTTTTTTTAAGATTTTATTCATTTACCTTCAGAGAAAGGAGAAGGGAGGGAAAAAGCAAGTAACATCAGTGTGCGAGAGATACATCAATTGGCTGCCTTTCACACGCCCCTATCCAGGGGCCCAGCTGACAACCCAAGCGTGAACCCTGACAGAAAATTGAATTGGTGAATTTTTGGTTTGCAGGCTGGCACTCAATCCACTAAAGCACACCAGCCAAAGCTAAATTTTATTTCTTGATTAAGGTTTTGTATTTAACACTATTTCATATTAGTTTCCGGTGTATAGCACAGTGGATAGACATTCATATAGGTTACAAATTATTCCCTTCAATAATTCAAGTGTCCACCTGGCTCCATGCATCGTTATTGCAATTCTGTGAACTGTATTCCCTGTGTTTTTACCTTATATCCCTGGGCCTACTTTGTAACTACCAGTTAGTCCCAGTGCCTTCTTAATGGCTGAATTGCACTATGGGAATTATTTTTCTTTGTCTTGATATATCTATCATGAAATGTTAGATCAATGACCTTATCCATTTGTATAATCAGTGTCAAAATAGTGTTGTGTAACAAACAATCTCATCATTTCAGTGGCTTGAATCAACAAATACCTATTTTTCTTGTTCATGGAGTTGAAGTTTTGCTAATCTCAGGTAGATTCAGGTAAGCTTGGCTGGTCAGGCCTATTCTGTTGGTTTCATTCTGGGGTCCAGCTGAAGGGGAAGCAGCCACCAGGACATATTATCGTAGTAGTAGCAGAAGGGCAAGAGCAAAGCAAGGCTGTGAAAGCATATTTTAGATTTTTATAACATTCCATAGGCCAAAGCAAGTCACATGGCCAAAAGCAACATTAAATGGGGCAGTAAAATGTATTCTATCCTCAGTGAGAAAAGGGAATGAATATGTGTTGAACAATTAACCTAGCACACCAAATTACACTGAAGGTGAGACGTTTAAAAGAAGGAAGGGTATGGGGAAGAAATCTTGCCATTTGAGACAACATAGATGGATCTTGAGGGCATTATCCTAAACGAGATACGTCAGACAAAGATGAATACTGTATGATATCACTTATATGTGGAATCTAAGAAAGCCGAACATATGAAAACAGAGAGTGCAATGGCAGTTCCCAGAGCCTGGGGAGTGGGGAAGTTGGTGAGATGTTGTGTAAGGACTCAGAGTTGTGACTAGTAGATAAATAAGTTCTGGAGATCTAAAGCACAGTACAGCGATTATAGTAAAAAATACAGTATTATAAACTTCAAAGCTGCTAAGAGACTAGATTTTAATTTTTCTCACCATAAAAAATAAGAATGGTAATTACACGTTAGAAGTGTTAGCTAATGCTAAGACAGTAATCATATTGCAATATGCAAATGTATCAAACCAACATGCTGACACATGTTAAACTTGTATCTAATGCTAATTGTATTTCAGTTTTTTTTTTTTTTAAGAAAGAGTGTGGGTAAAGATTCTCATTGTAAAGAAGGCAGCCAAAAATTATACTTAGGATTCTTTTTTTTTTTTTACTTTAAGATAAACAGAGTCTAATTTGACAAATACAGAGAGAAAATATAATGGAAACATTAGGCTATTCCCAAGGAGATGGACTAAACTCCAGCATCTAGCTTCCAAAAGGGGACTGGCATGATCTCAAAAGCACACATCGCATTGACAGATGATAATGGCCACATTGTTACACAAGGAATAGGCTCCATTCAATAGTGTTCTAACATCTTCAATAGTTATTAAACCACGGATCTATGCTGTTTAAGTAAATAGAACCTATAGAACCATGTCATGGCCTAATTTGTCTTAACTATAAAAATGCCATTCTAGCCCTGGCCAGGTTTCTCAGTTGGTTGTAGCATCATCCCATACACCAGAAGTCTGAGAGTTTGATTCCCAAATTCCCAGTCAGGGCACAAATCTAGGTTGCAGTTTCTATCCCTGGTCAGGGTGCATTCGGAGGGCAGCTGATTGATGTTTCTCTTCCACTCTCTCTCTCTTTCTCTTTTGCACTCTCACTCTATCTCTATCTCTATCTCTATCTCTATCTCTATCTCTATCTCTATCTCTATCTCTCTCTATCTCTATTCTATCTCTATCTTTATCTCTCTTTCTTTCTCGCTCTCTGTCTCTCAAATCAATAAACAGCTCTGACTGGTGTGACTTAGTGGTTTGGGCATCATACTGCAAAACTAAGGGTCTCTGATTCCATTCCCAGTCAGGGCACATGACTGGGCTGTGGGCTAGACCCGTGGTTGGGGGCAAGTAAGAGGCAACCTATCAATGTTTCTCTCCACCTATTTCTCCCTCCCTCCCCCTCTCTCTAAAAGTAAATAAATAACAACTTAAAAATAAAGTTATAAACATATCCTCAGTAAAGATAAAAGTATATACATAAATAAGATACCATTATAGAGTTCGTGTATCAGTAACAGCAAGAACACAAAACAACACATCCTTAGCCCCCTCTCATTAAAAACTACTGGAAAGAAGCAAAGTCCTGAAGGAGATAAAAAAGATAGAGGGATCAGTGCTGCCTGGGTGGCTCAGTTGGTTGGGGTGCCATCATGTGTACCAAAAGGTTACAGGTTCAATCCCTACTCGGGGCTTAGACAGTAGGAAACCGATCAATGTTTCTCTCTCTTTCTCTCTCTTGGTTTCTTTTGCTCTCTCTTTCCCTCTCTGTCTCTCTAAAATCAAAATCCCATCCTCATGTGAGGATTTAAAAAAAAAGATAGAGGGATCATATGTCCGGAAGCAAATTCATTGAGAGGACTCTGGTCAATGACATCAGTTACTTTGCAAAGGAGTCGGAAATCCTAATTCTGTTTCAGCTTAGAAATCTGATTATCCTAGAGCTTGTACAAAATTAGCTTTAATCTTCTTTTAAACGTCATTCAGTAGGTTTGCTACTGTACATGGGATGCAAATGAATTTTCTTCATCAGATCCTTTCTAATTCACTTTCCTTACACTGGACATTCTCAGAAATAATTTAAGACTGGCCTCTGAAAATTGTTCCAATCTTGAATAACATAAGTTTGAAGTATATTATCTCCTAACTAGTAAATCACTCCTGAATCATTATTAAAAACAGATATCCTTGTTATTTCACATACAATTTAAACATGAATTTTTCCAACATATTATGTGTGCATCTAAGCTACTCTCTGAATACTTCTGGGTCATCTCAAAATGAAATTTAAGTGTGTCAGCATTGTCTACCCTATTCAAAAGAAATGATATTTTCTTACTATTGTGTGATTATAGCCAACATTACAAGGGGTTGAGGTCTATAACTAAAATATTGATTTCTTCATGCAGAGAACAACAGTCCTAGCCATTTCTCCTCAAGCATACCACACAGAACATGAACACTAGTATAGAGTCCAGGTACTCATTTTAGTCCCAAATCCCAAGACAACATGAGAAAATCTACAGCTTCATAAGTTAATTTGACTTAGAAAACAATTCAAATTTTGCTGGTGTATTGATAATTAAGCCCTTTTAAAAGTCATAGCTGTTAAAATGTGCTTTAAGCAGTACAAAATACATAATAGGTATGGTCTAAAACTAAACCTAGACAATTGTTTGAATCCATGATCCGAAGATTTAAGATGAAATTTACAAAACCTTATTAACCATGTGTGGGCCTTCTAAGAAACTCTTGGGATGCCATAACTTGTATTTCTCTCTCCAGCTAGAAGTAGCAGAAACATATGCAAGTGTTAAATGACTTTACTTACTCTGTATCAGTACTAATTTTTTATCTTTTAAAAAGGTCACTCTCATTGACATATCAATATTATGTTTAGAGCTGCCAGAACATCAGTTCATAATTGCTGTTGTCTTCTACCCCTAATGTGCATTACTTTCATATACAATATATATAAGTATGTATAATAGCTATGTTTATATTTATATACATTATATATTATATATAGGGTATAAATGTAAAATGTGTACTGTGTAAAGTGAAAATGTGTGACCCCCAGTATTTTAATCATATATATGATTACATTTCTATCCTTATAGTATATATTTAATAATATAAAAGTAAGAATGTATATTATACATACATATATAAATATAATACATGTTATACATAATTTTTATCCTCACCCAAGAACAAATTTTCATTACTTTTTAGAAAGAAGAAGGGAGGAAGGAAAATATGGATTCATTGCCTCCAATACACAGTGGGACCAGGGGTTGTACACATGGACCAGAAATAGAACCTGCAACCCTTAGGTCATGGGATGACACTCCAACCAACTGAGCCACACAGGCCAGGGCTCATTTCTATATTTTAAAAATTCCTCACTGTGTAGGTCTTGGTAGGTCAGTGTCCCAAGGGGAAAAGAGTTTTGAGGCCTCTCACAGCTAAGTAGGACACACAAACTAGGATTTGGCAGAGATGGCTGCTCCAGGTTTGATTCCTAGAGCCAGTAAAACAAAATTCAAGCCCTGGATGGGGTGCTCAGTGGTTGAAGCTAACCCCTTACACCAAAATGATTGTGGGTCTATTCCTGGTCAGAGCATATACCTAGATTTCAGGTTTGATTTCCAGTCAGGGCACCAATGGGAGACAACTGATTCTCCTCTCTCTCTCTCTGTCTCTCTCTCTCTCTCTCTTCCTCCTTCCCTCCCTCCCTCTCTTCCTCTCTTTCTAAAACCAATCATCACAGCCTTGGGTGAGAGGTTAAAAAAAATAACTCAAGAGTGTTGCTGGACACAGCAACAATGTTTAGGATAGCCCCTAATGCTCAAGAGCACAGAAGCAGATTTGTCCTTACCAGAATGGTTCTAAGGCATCACTTATGCCAGAGGTCTACACTTCTTTGCCTTGTTTGTTCTCTAATCTTCTGGTGGCTCACTAAACCACTTTGAATGCATAATCAGCTAAAATCAGGAGTTATTTATAACAATTAATCCTGAAGTGCATGATTCAATGAATGATGGAAATGTAGGTCTTTGCAAGTAAGATATCAAGTTATGAAATATGCTAGCAGTGGTGTATGGCAACCTTTGAAGGAAACATGGCATCCAGTCTCCTAGTCAGAATTCCCTGAATGAAATAGTAATAGCTGGTCACTCTAAAATTAAACTAAATAAGTAGTGAACAGCTTTCCCTTGACAGGCTTCTTTCTCCATGACTTCCACCTATTGACTCAATAGGCAATCTGGAGCCAGCCTACCTCTTCTATTCAGTAATGAGTATAAATTTTAGATTATGGGTGTAGATTTTGTAGACTTGAAATACATTCCTAAAATTGTATTCTATCTATCCATACATGTGGTCACTGCCTTAATCACACCTCCCAAATAGACTGTAAAATTTTCATGCTAGTTATTCTCAACTAGTTTCCTCTGGGATCAAAATGATTATTCTCTACCTTTCTGTTCTCTTCTCTATGTCCCACCCAGTAGGCTTACCCTGTAGACTATTGTATGAACTCCATTAGCTTTTTATTTTACTATTTGGATTCGTCAATGGATGGCAATGATAATACAATATCTTTGGCAGAAAATATGTCTAACCTTGACCTCAGCTCCCTCTCAAAGTCCCCCTCTATGATATATGACTCAGTTATCACCAGTCTTTAATTACATTATTTCTTTGATTTTTCCCCTTCAGTCCTAGGAGTGGTCTACTGTTGTCTTTTCTATGGCCTCTTACAATTGGTGTCCCCTGGGTAACTTAACATCCTTCTTTCTTTTAACCCTAACCACATCTCTATTTATAGAGATAAATAGTCCCTTCATGAAACTGTCATCATTTATGTCATCTAAGCTGAACTCTCTTTCCTGCCATAATAACACTGACTGATATGGTAGTTCAAAGACAGAGGCTGGATCTTACTCATCTTTTAATCCCAGTGATTAACAAAGTGCCTAGCACACAAAAAGTTCTCAATATATTGTTTGGTCTAAACTCAGAGTAAAAGAAAAGCTACCAGACAGCCTCCACCTTTGAACTATAAATATCTGGTTTTCTTTTCTTTATTTTTTTAAGATTTTATTTATTTATTTTTAGAGAGAGGGAAAGAGAAGGAGAAAGAGAGGGAGAGACACATAAATGTGTGGTTGCCTCTCATGCACCCTCTGCTGGGGGCCTGACCTGGCCCACACTCCAGGTGTGTACCCTGACTGGGAATCAAACTGGCAACCCTTTGGTTCATAGGCCAGTGCTCAATCCAATCAGCCACACTAGCCAGGGCAGATGTCTGGCTTTCAAGGAGCTCCCAATCTATTTCACTGTACCTTATAGGACCCTTCCCATTGTGTCTGAACTGGTGTGGTGCCATAGAGCAAGCACGGAACATGAAGACTGGTGGATCTATGTATGTTATACTAATTATTTAATTTCTCTAGGCTTCCTTCTTTTGCTGTTAGAGCTGACCTTTGAAGACTGAATTGATTATTTTAGAGACTAAACTGTGACACCAAAGAAATATAAAAACACAATGGCTCCAATGAGAGAGTAGTTTACTTATCTCACACATAATGGTGCATATAAACAGTGACTCACACCAGTGGAGCACGTCTGTTCACTGTGGTCATTCAACAACCCATGTTCTTGCTATCTTGTTCCTCTTTCACATCTGGGATATTATCTTCTGCTTGGTTGAAGCTGAGAGATAACCACCACAAGAATAAGAAAGCAAATACACTGCAACACATAATTTTCTTTAATTTTTTTCCAATTTTTTATTGTGGTGAAATACACATAACATAAAATTTAGTATCTTAACCATTTTAAGTGTACAGTTCACTGGTATTAAGTATAGTCATATTGTTGTGCAACCAAAACCATCATCCTTTTCCAGAACACTTTTCATCTTGCAAAACTGAAACTTTGTACTCATAACCCCCGATATCTCCTCCCTCCTACTCTCTGTTAACTACTCTTCTACTCTCTGTAACTATGAGTTCAGCTTTTTTTCCTTTCTTTTTCTTTTTTAAGATTGCACATGTAAGTGAGATTATACAGTATCCATCTTGCTGTCTGGTTCATTTCACTAATCATAAAGTCCTCCAAGTTTATCCACAATGTCCCAAATGGCAGAATCCCCTTCCCTTTAAAGACTGAGTGATATTTCATTATGTACATATGCCACATTTTCTTTACTCATTCATGCATTGATGGATATTTAGGTTGTTTCCATATCTTGGTTATTATGAATAATGCTGCAATGAACATGGAACTACAGATACATCTTTGAGAGAGTAATTTTATTTCCTTTGGATATATATCCAGAAATAAAACTTCTGGATCATATAGTAGTTTTAGTTTTACTTTTTTGAGGAATCTCCATACTGTTTTCCATAATTACTATAGCAACGCGCGTGTGTGTGTATGTGTGTTGCTTAACAAGACTGAGGAAATGAAACACAGATAATCACAGATTCTGGAGTAAGACAGGTTTAAATCCTGGCTCCTGCCCCTACTATATATTCACTTGAGCTAACGACGATCTCTGTAAAACTGTTTTTATCTATGAATTATGAACAACAATAATGACTACTTCATAGAATTTTGGTGATAAATAAAAAAGGCAACATTTATAAAGGAATTAAGATAATATATGGAAAATAGGATGTGCCAAAATCAGTTATTATTAAGAACTGCATTTCTGTGGGAACCAAGTAAGGCAAAGATAGGTTTGTATTTCCAAGAAAAGCAGGTTGGAGTCAAACACCATAGTAAGCACTACCATGATCACCTGTTGGACTGAGTAGCTTAAGGGTAGAGGGGAGAGAATTTCAGGGGAGAATGGGAAAGGTTTACAGGAACAAATATAAAGGACACATGGACAAAAACTAGGGGGGGTGGAAATGGGAGGGAGGTGGGGAGGGATGGGTGGGGGGGCTGGAATGAGAGTAAAGGACAGACAGATGTACTTGAACAATGATTTAAAAAAGAGGACTACTACTACTAGTAGTAGTAGTAGTAGTAAACTTCATGAAGATAGCCATATTCTTTTGTTCACCTTCAGCTGGAGTGAGGATGACTTAGAGACTTTAAACCTCTACTGGAGAGCATCAGAAGAAAGACAGAGACACAAATGTACAAAAATAGGGAGAAACAAAAGAGCAATGACCTCCTTAAACTACCTTAAAAGTTTGCATAGAGAATATGACAAAACTCTAGCAACCACTATTGCTTCTTCCCAATTGTAAGTGATTTTAGAACAGTATAGAAATTCTTGGAATGAACAAGAAAAATGAAAAGCTTCAAAACAAGTGCCCTAGCCTACAGGACAGAAGCTTTTCCAGTTTGGGAAGTCATGCACAATCACTCTCACAGCATTCTATTAGTCAGAAAGAATCACTGAAGTCAGCCAGATTCCAGAATAAGTAATACAAAGAGGGGTGGGAAGAGGGAAAGAGGGTAAATAGCGGATAAATGGTGATGGAAGGAGACTTGACTTGTGGTGGTAAACACACAATACAATATACAGATGATATGTCATAGAATGTACACCTGAAACCTGTGTAAATTTATTAACCAATGTCACCCCGATAGAGTCAATAAAATAAAAAATAGAATAAGCAATACACATACACACATACACACTTCTTGATGGAAAGCACGTAAAAGATTCCATGGACAAGTTTTAAGAACACCACATGATGTATTATTATATTTTTGGAGTCAGGTCCTAAGTTTGTATGTATGTATACTGAGTCTGGGAACACATCACATATTTTGAGATCTAAGACTGCAGCTTAAATGTTATTTAAAAAAAAAAAACTATTATAGCCCTGGCTAGTGTGGCTCAGTGGATTGAGTGCCAGCCTGGGACCTAAGGGGTTGCTAGCTCAATTTCCAGTCAGGGCACATGCCTGGGTTGCGGGGCAGGTCTCCAGTAGGGGCGTGCAAGAGGCAACCATACACTGGTGTTTCTCTCCTCTTTCTCGCTCCCTTCCCCTCTCTTTAAAAATAAATAAAATCTTTTTTAAAAGATAAAACTTTTATAAATCATAATATGTATTTTTAAATTATTATTTGTCTTTTACCCTAAGTTCTTTTTTCAGTTTGTAAATATATATCAAACATAACAGACAGAATATATTAGCAAAAAAGCATTTGTCATAGCAAGAACTTTCTCAAAATATTGTTAAAAATACAAATTAGATGTAAATGCTATGCATTTTTGTAGACAACAGATGATATTAAATAGTCTTGTAGATCATTTCCTCCCCCAAAATTTCTCTCCCTAGAATTACCAGTGCATTAGAAATGATGTGCTTGTTAAAAAAACAGAATTCTTAAACCTAAATCTTGTGTAATCAATTCTATGGTTCACATATTTTAATTGTCAATATTTTAATTTATTCACCTCAATTTGATCCAGATCAAGTCTAATTTCTGAGACTGTGGTACTCTATTTGCAAGTTTATTACTTCAAATGAAACTCAAGTTACTGTACAGTGATGAGAATATTATCCCTATTTAGGGAAGCCTTTAAATTATAGAGCTAGACTCAAAATGATTAAATTCGAACAAAATTTACCAAACTTGACTCTAGACTCATGTCTTCTGTTTGATATAATATGACCCACACTTCTGCCCTAATGTAATTCTCTAATCCAGTTACCACCCTGTGGGAAGTTCAGGTTTATGCTTTGAATGAGAGTATCATTTCCTTCTGTGGAGCAAAGAAAATGTGAGAGTTTCCTGGAAAGAAAAAAGCTTTATATGAAGGACGAAATGATAACCATGTTCCAATATAAAAGTGGGAAAACAAAATGATCTGTAAGAAAGAGTTGAGGTTAAAATGTAAGTAAATGTTATGACGCACAGGCCTTGATTGCTGTTGCCATATATCAGTGCCTAGGCTATGACTGTGTTGTAGACCATTCCTCTTCACTAAGGCCCAAAAAGCCCCACTACACTCTCTGCCACAC
This sequence comes from Phyllostomus discolor, assembly GCF_004126475.2. NCBI lineage: Eukaryota > Metazoa > Chordata > Mammalia > Chiroptera > Phyllostomidae > Phyllostomus > Phyllostomus discolor. Next base: position 122,417,674 of record NC_040906.2, read on the forward strand.
TCCATGATGTTACATTTTGTTCCCACATCTTGACATTCATTACAATTTGTTTTATCTTGTTAACGAACATTTTTTACATGTGGATACTGCTTCCCCACAGGGTTGTAAATTCCCCCAAATACTGAAAATCACATTTTAGTCACTCTCTAAGACCTTCCTCATTATCTAATAAAATATTAGATACAAATATAATAGAGTCTTACTAATTATTTAATTGTTTAGTTTGAATTTAAATAAATTATTGAGAATTAACCTGTTAAACTTACATCTAAAGAAGGTAAAAACTAACAATGAGTATCAGAATCATTTTAATTTTGTATAATTAGTCTCTTCAAATTAAAACAAAACTTCAATGATAAATAAATCAAGTCATGGCCCTGACTGACTATTCAGAAAAACAATAATAATCAGCCCTAGCCAGGTGGTTCAGTTAGTTGGCCCATACATCAAAAGGTTGTGGTTCAGTACCTGGTCAGGGCACATAGCTCAATTCCTGACAGTACACAGGCAAGTGATCAATATCTTTCTCTCTCTCTCTCCCTCTAAAGTTAATAATAACATTTCCTCAAGATTTAAAAAATATTTAATAGTAATCATTTATTATTTTGAAGTTTTAAAAAAGCAATAATAATTATTTATTTTGACAAAGAGTAGTTATTCACCAACAGTATGAAATAAAGGAGATAGGAGTAAAAATAACAAATAAAGTTTAAATTATCAGAAAAAAATTAATAAAAACCAAAATAATTCTGATGAGATCAGCTTTGATTGCTAACTAAAATTTCCATATTATTTATCTCTGTATTAAAAACAAACAAAAAGAATGACTCAAAGAAAACTTTTACCTTACATAAGAATATCATGATAAAATATGGAATGAAGATGTCAGAAGCTGAAGATATTCCTCTTAGACTCACAGAAGACCAGGACATGAAGAAATCTTGAAGATCCCTAGTATATCTGCCTAATATAAGACAAAGGCCTCAGGGACCATGAGATTTGCTGTGAGTGTGAAGATCAGTGACTAACCAGGAAGAGAAAATAAACCCATCTAACTTTCTGTGTGTGCCCTTTAACCACAAACACAGACATTCATGCATAATAATGTACTCTGGCTCAATTGTAAAGGCTGTCATTTTGAAACCCCTTTAGAAAACCCCCATCTGAAGAATGCCTCAAACTGTCCATTTACGATCTTTTTCACTACCTGAACAATATGTGAATAGATTATAAACTGTTAACATTCCTACTTGGTAGAGGAAACATCATCATCTATGGCATACAATATGTAGTGAGCAGAGGAAAAACCTTGATTGAAGTGGACGCTACCAAATCTGAGGCTATTTTTCACCAACAGATAAGTTCAAGCAATTGAGTATTGACTTCATATGCAAATATCTAATTGTATAGTTAAAAACTCAGTCTACTAGAATTTACATGAACCTTGATTTTTTAAAATGCATTTTAAATAAATGTATTAGCTAGTATTCTGGCTAAAGACAGCAAGAATTAATCTAAATGAAGCATTTTTCATTAACTTAGGCTGTGTCCAAAATATGTAATCAAAAATAACTTCAGAAAATATACTGTGAGTAAAAATCAGCAGTAGGTAATTTATTGATTACCTATCACACAGAGCAGGTAATCAATAAATATGTGTTTAATGAATAAAATCATCATCTCTAAAGTGTTGAGGCTTTTGTACCTTTTAGCCTCAGGACTTATTGTCCAGTAGTTATAAAAACCTTGTGCAAAAATAAGTAGGAGTACCAAAAAGTAAGTTATCAGGGCCAAATGTAAATGCATAATACAGACAATACATGCCCCAGTAGTTCAGTGGAAGGCAAAGTGCTTGGCGAGGGGTGTGGGGGAAGGAATTGCTCTTATAACTGGACTGGATGTTGATCCTAACACAGACACTCCTCAGAAGAAAATAAGAATGATTCTGCAATTAAAGCCTTTGAAAACTAGTTTCACTCTTTCCATATAGACAGCCTTTGAATGTGATATTAAGGACAGCATACCCAACTGAAGTGCAAAAATCCTTTTCACAAAACACATTTTCCTTATTACCTTAAGATCAAATAAATAATAATAATAATAAATGCAGCTTGAGGAGGAAAAGTAACCCTTCCATTTATTCTTTTTTTTTGTTTTACCTTAAAAGAAGCTTTGATTTTTTTTTTTTTAATACATCAGTCAGCATCCAGCTCATTTCTGTGCTGGTGTGTTAACCTTCTCCCTCTGGACACTTGGGATATTAATATTATCCTCTGGAACAACCAGCAAAAGAAATAAAGCATTTACGCAAATACTACAAATTAGATTAAACTGCAGTTCTGATGGAACCCTGTGACATACAGTTTCTTGTGAATTAAAGCCAAATGTACAAGCATTTAATGACTAATCCTTTTAGGTATTTTAATGCCCACATGAAGATTTATTGAGGAGAAAGGGAAAGCATATGCAGTTTTCCGTTAGAGCCTGCCTGCGGGCGGAGGATTGAGCAGATTGGCTTTTTTTTTTTTTTTAATTAATATTTCAGTTCTTTGTGTTTTGGCGGGCAGGTTGCACGTGGCCCTGGTACTGAACGGACAGCTCCTTTCTCGTAGGCTGTGCACTGAAGGCTAGCTGTCTACGAAGCGGTGCAGATCCTGGAAAGACAGGAGACAAAGAGGGGGTGCGAGAGTGACATCAAGTGCTGAGTCCCCCCTCTTCCTTATACCTCACACAGTCATAGGATTGCCTCCTCCAAAAATTAACCTACTGATCTACGCTGGCAATCTTAGTCATACTAGAAGCTTTCTCAGTTCAGCCACAAAAAGAGGGGGAGAAAGCTTGTCAGGCCCTCCTCACTCCCCTGGGCTTACTACAAAAAACTTATCTGATGCTAAGGGGAGACCTTTGAAGATAAGAAAGGCAAGTTTGTTTGCATTTTAGGAGTCCCTCCTGCAGATGTTAAGATTCAAATTCATGAAATCTCCAGCATCACATTTGCTATTTATGTTACAAAACCTTGTTGAATAAAGTAATATATATGTGCATATGTGTGTATAAAGATGGAAACAGTTGTAGATATAGCTATATAGAGCCTGATCAACCAACTTAAAAATGTCAATGATCTTGAAAAGTTTCTTTTCTATTTAATCATTACACACTAGTATAAAACAAAGTTTGAACTTTGTTTTAAAGTTCATCTTGGAATAAAAAGAGGTAAGAAACTGTGAACTATTGGTAATCACACATTGCATTCATTTGAAAATATCACGGAAACTTAATTGGAAAATGTAATGATCTTTTTATATCAAATGTCATACATTTGTGTTAAACTAAGACCTAGAACATGCATTTATATTTACATTTCTCCCCTTATGCTAAATATTCTTATTGTTCTTTAAGTCTCACTCTCCTTTTCTTCTGAGCATATGGGAAGATTACACTCTCTCCCTGCTCTATAGTTAAGCAGAAACACATAACTGGATCTGGCTAATGTGTTTCTGAAACAAAGGACATATTTACTTGTGCAAGACCCTCCAGCCCCCTCCCCAAACTTCATTTTCTGCTAAAGCAGAGATAAAGGTCTCAATAAATCCCTGAGGCTCTAAATGGAGGATAGTGGCTCTGGGGAGTTGTCCAAACCCACAGTGGATTGGGTGCTTGATAGAAATAAACATTTGTTGTTAAGTCACAGAGATTTTTGAATTGATTGTTACCACAGAGCAGTATGTCCTAATCTGACCAATAAACTCCTTTAAAAGAAAAAGATAGTAAGCTGCTCATGGTCAGAATTGTCATGGGGCATTAAAAACTTATGTTGTTCAATAGAAATAAAACCAAAGCCACATAAGTAATTTCAAATTTTCTAATATCAATATTTTAAATACATGATTTTACAACTAATAATATATTTATCAACATATGTAAAATGTTATAAATATAATCAATAAAAGTATGAAATATTAACATTATTTTTTCATACTGAGTATTTGAAAATCAGGTATTTTACACTTACAGTACATCTTAGTTTGAAGAAGTTTGACTTCTTTTTTTAAAAAGATTTTCTTTTTAGACAGGAGAAGGGAGGGACAGATCCATGTGTGGTTGCCTCTCATGCACCCCCCCACTGGGGACCTGGCCCCCAACACAGGCCTGTGTCCTGACTGGGAACCAAACCCCTGACCCTCTGGTTCACAAGCGGTGCTCAATCCATGGAGCCGCACCAGCCAGGGCAAGAAGCTTCATTTCAAATTGCTAATGTCTTTTAGCAAAATACCACCAAATATATACCTATAACTTAAGAAACTGGATTCATAACTTTTAGCAATGAAGGACACCCATCATGGGAAGTCATGGAACATTTCAATAAATGGGATGTGAGGAAGGGCTGGTTACAGGATTTGGACTTCAGCTGGGTGATTTGAAGAATGGTACAAGAAGCACAGGTTCACACTGGATTGACTGTTCTCAGAAAAAAGGAGAAATTTATTATTGGATATCTCAATAAACTTTTTTAGGGAAGGAAGACTAAAGCTAAAGCTATAATTAATAGAGACAGGAGAGGAGTATATCTTAGTATTTTGGGGTTTAGGCAATGTTTATGTTTTGTCTGTATTCAGACATGAGTATGTTGTAGTCTTATTTTCATCTTGATCTATCATGATTGGAGTGGCACTGTTAAAGTTTTATGAGGTGGTTGGCAACAGAACACCACGACCTGACTGTGAGTACCAGGTCACCCTGTAGCAACACCATGGCCTAGCTGATAACACAAGTCCAAATCTGGATGACATGGGCCAATTTGTTGTTTGTTTTGTTTTTTGTTTTTTGTTTTTCTCAAAGTGCTTACATTAGTCTGCTAGAGCTGCAATAACAAAATATCACACACTTGAGCTTAAACAACAGGTTTATTTTCTTACAGTTGTTGAGGCTTGAGGTGTCAGCAGGTTTGGTTTCTCCACAGGTCCCTCTTCCTGGCCTGCAGATGGCCACTTTCCTGCTGCGTCCTCACATGGCTTTTCCTCTGTGGATACACATTGCTGGTGCCTCTTTCTCTGCTCATAAGGACATACACCACCTTGGCTGGTGTGGGTCAGCTGGTTGGAGCATTATCCCATAAACCTAAAGGTCACAGGTTCAATACCTGGTCAGAGCACATGCCTAGGTTGTAGGTTCAGTCCACTATTCAAGGCCTGTGCTGGAGGCAACCAATCAATGTTTCTCTCTCTATACCCTCCCCACCCCTTCCTCTCTCTCTGAAGTTAAAAAACAAAAATCAAAAAACAAATAGTAAGACCAAGCATCTTATTAGATTAGGGACCCACCCTTATGACCTCATCTAACCTTAATTACCTCCTTAAAGGCCTCACCTCCAAGTATAATTACATTGGGGGTTAAGGCTACAGTAAAAAAAAATTTGAGGAAACAAACTCAGTCCACAACAGTGCTCAACATCTACATTTTAACATAGGACAGAACAGTTATAGACCATCTGAAATTGATTATATCTATTTGCTAGAAACTCACACTGAGTGAAGACATTTCTCAGTGAAATCAAAAAGGTTTTGTGAGTTTCACTGCTGGTGAAGGAGCTCTGGATTTTCTTTGGTCTCTCTTTTCATTATTTCTTCTTCCTGTTGGTAATGCACTGATTTCACAGTAGAGTTCTGCAATTAGAACTCTTTGCCCAATTTTCTGCAATGGGGTGGAGTTGCATAAGCACTGTAATATAGTAAGTGAAACACCTCCATGTCCTTTAGCATTTTTTAATGTCCAGTCAATGAATAATTTCTTAACATTATACTTTATGGTATCATAAGAACATTAACTCTGTCATTCCAAGCCACCAACCAGCACTCTTCCCAACCTAGTAAGAGTTATAACATAGCCTCTATCTCATGTTATATATACTATCTTGGAGAGAAATACAATAAAGTTTCTCTACCTATTTTTCTTAATAGGCCAGTGGTCTTATTTAACTGTGGAAATATGAGTAGGTTCCATGTTTTCAGGGATAAAAAACACAGATTTTGGAGTGGTTTTGGCTTGCTGATTTTGAAAAGAAAGGAAAGTATTAGAGTGAAGAATTTGAAATCCAAGAGCTCTTTAAATCTTGGGTTATTTTGGCTATCAATCTATATGGCAATGATAAACAAATGCAGTGTCAAGGTATATAATTTTTATGTCTCAAAAATTTCGAATTTTGCTTTTGACTGAATCTGAGACAAACTTGACTTTGTCAATGAAAAGTACACTTAACTGATGCCTCTTAACATTCTGCATTGTTATTTCTCCTCCACTGAAAGAGTCCAGGAAACTAATGGAAGAGCTTCCTCCTGTACTTCAAAACTGAATGCACCAGGGCAGAACACACCTACATGTGCTTAGTTTTGTCACCATCTAAACTTCAGCCTTTGGGTTAGAATACACTCCTAAAAGACTAATACTGTTTCAATGTATTTGACTAGCAAAAGGCACCTGTTCTCTTTAACTGGCACATAAATATATGAAAGTAGATAGTGTTCAATCACAAAGAACCTAACACTGTTTTATTCACCAGAATATCTGCATTCATTACAAATGTTTCTAATATATGGTGCATATTTAATACATCACGGGCTATATGTATTTAAATGCCTTGTACTAAAGAGAAGTCTCAATGCTAGAATCAGTCTCCAAAAAGGGGGTCTTGAGAGGTGTCATTTTACACCTGAAGATAACAAAGCATAAACTCATTCTGCCCCACTTTATACAACTTCTTAAAATGGACATTTCTATGATATGACCTACTACCAGCCAAGTTGTCAGGATACACCTAAGGGAAAGAGAAGCCAAGAGCTAATAGAGTGGGTTGTCTTCTTTTTGGTGATCATTTCTTCAGAAAAGACTCTATGTGAAGACAGAGAAAGAGGTTGAGAGCAAGAGCGAGACTGATGGAGAGAGGGTTACCTAAGGGCATGAGAGGTGACAGGCTGTCTCTGGGACTGCAACCTCCATCTTTTGCATAGATCATTGAGAGACAAAAGGGACAGGGGGTGGGGGTGGGGGGGTGGCATGACACCAGAATGAAGAAGCTTGAGTAAAAGGTATCCCCTTCTGAATCTAGACTTCTAGAACACAGTCCTCTGATGTGGAAATCAATAGAAATGTCTACAATGAAGCCAGACAAACCAGGATTTAGTGTTGAAAAGGATAGGTCATGGAAGAGAAGCAATAATTTTCATCACTGTTAGGGTTACAAACCCAATGAGGAGGCTTGCCCCACCAGCAGGAAGGTAACTTACAGAAATATATCATACCTAGCCATTTTGAAACACATTATCAGTTACAAGTTATTTCATAATATTTACTCCCATTTAACTCAACCTGGTTGTGAGAGAGAACAGAGTGGTTAAGTGACTTGCCTGAAGTCACAAAGCCGATCAGTGGTAGAATATGTGCAGTCTTCACCATCAAAGGGAAATTAAAAGTGAGAAATTCATCTTAGCAATTCTCTGGTACACATTTGTTGCTTATAACCAGGACTAATTTGGGGAAAAGGGACTGCCAAAAATGGCAGGAAAAAAATTTTTAATGGAATGTCCTGTTGTATAACATGTGTCATAAAGCAGAACTTACGCAAATTTCTGGACAATGATCCTGGGTATTCCAGACAGCAGACAGATTAAGGAACAGAGGAATAAGGTAAATATGGATGGACCACTAGTTTTAAAACAAAACTATTCAAGGGTAAGTAGTAAAAGACAAATGTGAGGTCTAAACATGCACAGAGCAAGGAGAATCGGCGAGATTACATAATGAAGTCAAGAAAGTGCAAAGGCAAACACTAGCACAGGGAAGTTGGAGAATAAAAGGAAATTACACCAGAGATTAAGATAAATAAAATTATAAGGCATTGTTCTGGTACATAAGGAAGTAAAGGTCAATGTAAAAGTAAATGGAACCTCTGAGAGGCTGCTCAGGTAATTGACAGTAGAGCAGACGAAGCTCTTTTAGTTAAAACAAAAAAAAATATAACTGGAGGACTTGGTTGCCACAAAGCTTGAAAGGGGCTTGGGGTTGGCAACAGTATAAATCCACAGGGGCTGGTTTGAAGGTAAAGGAGGAGACACGTACCAGGATGACCAGAACTTGAGGCATTGCAGTTGAAGAAGCATCTTTCCCACCCCCACCCCTGCCACCCCTATGTCACTGAGAAGATGCCCAGGATATTGAGGTGAGAGTGAGTTAAACCTTTGGTAAAAGGGAGGGAATTAAATCAGAATAGAATCTCAGGAAGTTATATCTCTAACTTGGTGGGGGGGGGGGAATCTAGGCAATAGTGGGGGGAGAGGAGGATGAGGAGGACAGAGACAGAAGAAGAGAGAGAGGAGGGAGAGAAGGAGGGAAAATAGAGAGGAAACAAATGAAATTCAAAACTTAGAAGACCAAAATGTTGATTAAGCCAGGAACAAGTACTCATTAGCCACATAGGAAACGGAACTTGAGTGGAGGGAAGAAACTGAGCTGTCTGTTCCCTGGGCTCTAAATGAGAGGCTTTGAACCCAGTGGATGCAAGCACCAGAGTTCTAGTTCCAGCCCTGGCCTTGTCTCCTGCTTAGTCCTATGATTTTATACCTTTGCTGAAGCAAAGGGTAATAAGGTCTTACGGCCTTTGAAGTCTCTCCCAGCCCTGTTCATTTACTTTGGTGCCATCTGTCCAAGGACTGAGAAAATGGACCCTGGGGAAGCAAGAATGCCCTGCTAATAAAGCCTCTCTTCAGTCACCTCCTTAACAACACCCTCCTTTCAAATAAAAACACTCAACATTTATTAAACACTTCCCTTTGGGCCAGGCTGATGTATGTGTACATATATACAATCTCTTAGGCCTCACAACAGCCAAAGGAGCTGTTAGTATTGTTAGTATTATTTTTCCCATTTTACATGTCAGAAAATTAACTCTCTCCAGTAGAATCAGGATTGAAGTGCGGACCCCGTGGTTCCAGATCCAGCGTCCCTATTGCAGAACAATTAGTAACCTTGGCTACTACGGAGTCACAGAGACCAGCGCTGCATCTACACAGCCACAAGCGCCAGCACGCTGGAGAGCGAGTGCAGGAAACTGGAGGGCACCACTGGTCGCCCCTAAGGCCGGGCTCCAGGTGCGTGCTGCAGCCTCTGAGGATCTACGAGGGGCCAGCTGGAGCAACTGACTCCCGGGGATAGAGCCAGAGACTGAACCCCCCGTCACCCCTACCCCCCGCCCCCGCGCCCGCGCGCCGCACGCGCGCGCGCACACACAGTTCATCACCAGAAAAGAGAGGAATAAGATCAGGGAGGCCGAATTTTCCGCCACAGGACCCTGGAAAACTTCTGTCCAGGGCAAAGTCCCTTCCAAGAGAAGAAACCTGGACTGGGCCTCCATGTTTGTATTTTCTGTTAGACGTCTGGAGAGGCACGGAGTCATGGGATAAAAGAAGGAAACGTTATATGCAGCGACAGAGGCCAGGAATTGTGCTAGGGGGAAAAAAAATGAATTTGAAGCCCAAATCACTGATTTCAGAGCTCCGTGTGACCTTGGCCATTACTCATACTTCTTTGCGCCTCACTTTCACAGGTGCTTCAGTGTCCTCATTTGCACGAATACCTCATACCAATACTAATACGTACCACACCTACCCGGCAATACAGGCCTCATAGGGTTGTTGTAAAGATAAAATGATACAATGCTTGTAAAGAGCCTGGAACAGGACCTGACGCATGTAAATAAATGGTCAATAAACGTTAGCTGTTGCTGTGACGTTGTGGTTATTTTAGACCTATAAAAAGAATAATAATTACTCATGTCCTCCCTACTTGAGTTGTGGGGAGGAGTGTTGCCAGGAGCAAATGAGCCAATACTTGTAAAAGTGCTTAGTAAACCTAGGCTCCATATATGATCTGAATGCTGGCAAGTGAATTTTCAAAAACCTCTAGTGCGCTACAGACAACTGAAGGACGGGGAAAAGGACAGACGGCAGCCCTTTCGGAGTGCATGCGTTTCTTGGCTAAATGGGCAAGTTTCCCTTGGGACAGCAAGGCCTTGGCCATAGAGTCGGCATCCTGCCACGAAGAGCACAGCCAGTTTCGAGTCCACCAGGGTGCCGCACCCACCCGGACTCGTGGGTGAGCGCCCTCCGACGCCAGAGGGCTGGCTAGGCGGCTCAGCTTGCGTCCCGGCCGCGGGGAGAGGGTGGGCGAGTCCGCGCCAAGCTTGAGTCCAACTCCGCAGCTGTTGCGGACAAGGCGAGGAGTCTGTCCTCTCAGATGAGGGCCTCAGCTCCAATTTCCACTGTTATCAAAGAGAAGACATCAGACGAGAGAGTTCTTCCATTTAATTTTGCACTAATACGTTCACAAGGCTTTTTAATTGCTTGCAAATGCATTTCTCTGTACGATTATGGAATCCGTGTTGCCTCTCGGCAGCAAGGCTAAGACAGAATACAGATCCGTGTTAGGCTTTCCACAAACAGCCCAGAGGGCGGGGTAGGGGTGTGCTGGAGGAGGTTTAACAGAAAAGGAGGGAGGAGGGAGAAAGATAAAGAAGTTTAAAAAATCAATGACAACCCTTAAAGTGAAATAACTGGAGAGTCCGTCAGAAATGTTAATTTCCCTTAAATATCCCAAAGCTCTTTTTTTAAATGGTACGCCATTTTTCATTTGCAATTAGGTAATGTTTAAGCCGAGTGGCCAGTGGGTTTCTGAAGGTGAAATGGGGTTGGGGGGTGGGGGCGGGTTGACCAGAGGACGGCAGATAGAAGAATTATCCAAATCAAACCTGGAAATGAGGGACCTTTAGAAAGACACTTAGAGGCAGCACCAGCTTGAGCTAATTGAAGTTAGAAAGGCAAGCAATTCATTTGGGAATGGTGGGGATCTGACCTCCGGTGCCTGCGCATGAATACCTAGGCTCCCATGCCTTTTCTCTTCAAATGTGGTTCTTTTAACTGGGTCAATTTTAGATTCCTGGCTCCTGCTCAAAATGTTCCTGGCATCTGATGCGCTCTTCTCTCACCACCTTGCCTAATGAGTAAAAATGAATGAACCAGGGATTGGGGTGCTGTGTAATGGACCCGACATATTTGCCTTTCCACTGCCGGGAGGATCATCCCTACCCACCCACCCTAAACAGCAGTAACTGGAAGAAGTTAGAAGAAGCACAGCAGAGTAGGTTCTTGGATAAGAGGATCTTTCCAGGTCATTAGAATCCTGGGTGACTGTGAGATTCCGGCCCCTTGGGAGAGGACTTTGGTTGGCTCTTGGGGAGGCCCCAGAGACCAGTAGATTCACAAAGTGGTGGAAGGGTGCCAGGGGGTAGATAGAACCAGAACACCATTAAGAGAGGAAACATCAGTTGTTGGCTTTCTTGGAATTCTCTAAAGGTACCTTTGCTCTCCCCAGGCATCCCAAATAAGCACAGGGAGGACAGAAGCTTGGGAGCTTTAAGGATAAGTATTGATATTCAGATCTCTACTTCTTGTTTTACTTTGTGGAAAGAACTTCTGCAGACTATTTTGGATCTTCAGAATTCTACTGTTCTCCCCTCAAGCATCCATGAAAGTTGCCTCCTATTGTGCAAACACATGTCCAGGTTAGGAAACTCCATGTCTCACTGAAGCAGAGCACACTATATTTCCCTCTTAGACAATATACACATGTGCTCTCTTAAGGCATAAGTTTAATGGATTCAAACTTATCTCTACCTCCCTCTAAAAGGGAAGGAAGATAGGAAGGAAAAATGGGAGGGAGGGAAGAAGGAAGGAAGGAAAGAAAGAAGAAGAAGGAGGGCGTTCTGGCTGGTTCATGTATATGAATATGTCTTAAGGAAATATTTTTGGTTGAAAATGCCCAAATAAGTACAATCCTTAATTACTTCACTTAGCCTTATGCAAGAAGGTTTGTAGGCAATGTCTTTTCAGGCTACATAAAAACAATTAAATTTATTTTACTAGGCAAATAAAATTCCAAGCAGGAAAAAGGAGAAAGAAGAGAAATACAAAACTAGGGATCGGCACTTGTTTGCTGGTAATTGTCCCCCCACCTCAAACACACAATGGGTGACAGACCCTTTCATTGAAAATTAGATTGGATAAAACCTGGCATTTGTATGATATCAGCCTAAAAGCTCAAGACACCTGAACTTCCCACACCCGCATTTGAATCATAGAAAACAATTCAGAAACTCTCTTCTCTAGCTCTGGATCCTACCCAAAACAATAATGATAAATACAAATATTGGCCTGCAGATTCCTAAAGCAACTGCAGTAGAACAATCCCTCCTGGAGTGTGGAGTATGGAATCAGAAGGCAGAACAGAAGCTCTGGGGTCTAAGGGAGACCCTCTCCAGCTTCTAGGGTGCGGGGCTAGCAGGATCGCTCCCTCGCTTTTTTGAGCTCTGTCAAATGGGCAGGAGCCAGACTGGCCTGGGGCTTAGGCTAGGATGCTCACTCTGGTTTCCCGAGGGAGGGAGCCCCAGGCGATTGTCACCAGTCTCCAACTCGCCAAGGCCAGTTAATTCAATTACGAGCCCGCTGGAGAATGTGTGGCCAATTGCTCTCTGGGAAAGGGGCAAAGGAGAGAAAGAGAAATTAGCTTTTGGGTCAAGCAGGATGTCACTTATTAATTGCTCAGGACTATTAATTAAATGGGCAGGGAAGATGGTGGGGGGACTGTCAGACAAATCCTGCGTGCACGCACATCACACACACACACAGACACCAAGCCATACACCTGCTTAGCGCGCCCCTTTAGAGAAGGGGCGCGCTAAGCAACCCTAGAGCAGATGGAAGGGAGCGCTGACCAGTCTGTGCATATGGCACAGATGATTTCCCCAACTTTTCTTTCAGGGACATGCAGCTTTTTTGAGGGGTGGAGGGGGTGAGGTGAGAGGAAGCAGTTGGCCAAATGGAGTTTCCTTACAGTTCAGACGCTGGTGTGGGAAGCCGGGACACCAGGGTGTAAGCAGAAGAGCTTTCCCAAAAGGAGACGTGGTGCCCTGACAAAGTAGTTCCCTAAATTTAAAAAGACGCCCTTTATCTGTTCTGCTTCATCTTCTCTGAAAACAAGTTTTTTTTTTCTTATTCTTCATCATATTTAATTTTCTCTAATTCCACAGGGGTTCAAGAAGCACAGTAAATGAAGCCCTGGATGCCTTTTATCTTGGTACCGAGGAGTCACTCAGAAAGCTGTGGGGGGAGCTAAAGAGTAGAATGGTTCTCTCCTGAAGTATTCAGATAGATGAGACATCCAGAGGTCATTCTGAGGCTGTACTCAGCTCCAGCCAGAGATCATTACCGAGAGTATCAGAAGCTCTGGGTTATGTGAAGATCTTCCCCTGGACAGGGACAGACACACAGGGCAAATGTGCTGGGACAGCAGGCACAGCAGGTAGCCATGACTTCCTGAGTCTCCTGGTTGTTCCCAGGGGAGAGGATTTTCATCTGCCTCCTGGACCTAAGCCCAGGAAAGATGGTCCCTTCACCTTCAATGAAGATGTACCTGACAGCAGGGGAGTTGAGGGAGGGGTTTGCAGCTTGTCTGAGAAGGAGCCATCCTTTTCTATTTGAGTTGGACTAACTGGGAATATCATAAAAAAAAAAAAAGCACAACTGGCAATTCCCAAGATAACCTGAGGGCCTTACACATTATTCTGGGGGGAAGGTTGTTTCTTTGCAGGGGTGGGAGTTCCTAGAGTAAGGTCATGGGCACTCCCACGGAGGATTATTTATTACGTCTGTGGGTAGAATATAGAGGCCTCACCCAGTCCTGGCAAACAAAAGACTTCGCTGCAAGCATTTTGGGATATTGCCCCTAGTGCCAACAGCACTCATCTTACCCCTCCTACTTAAATATCAAAGTGGGCACTTTTTCTTTTCATTTTCATTGGGCTCTCAGTCTTCTGACTCCCTTAGACCAAAATTAGGAATTTCAAGAAGTTGGGGGGTGCTTGCACACCTTGGAAAAGGGAGCAAGTGTTGGCTGCTGAGCCTTGTGCAGGGCTGAAGCATCATGGGTCTCCATTTCAGACAGTGCATTTCAATTTTTGTCGTGCGCCTTTGTCCATTTATATAAAGCAAAGAGTACTGAGTGACAGCCCCAGTTACCCTGCATGAGCAGATCCTAATAAACCCTCCCAAACCCCAACCAAAAAAAAAAAAAAAAAGCCACATGCCTGTTTGCCTGCGGCTTATTATTAAGATACCTTCTCAGCTTAAACACTTAAAAGCTAACCAAATGAAATGGCAATTAAGACTAAATTACCCTTCTATCTTTGAGATGACTCTCCAGGGCCAGAGGGTCCTTGTGAGGCTGACAGGCTTGGAAAGAGGAGCTTTCAGAGCCTCAGTATTGCCGGCATGTAGCCACTGATACCCTCTCCAGGAGCTAGACCACTTGGTGTGGGAAAGCCAAATTTTGAATGAAGCTGGAATACTGCTTGTAAGTTGAGAAACCCCCAGAAGAACTAGAGAAAGGTGTGCGCTCCCTTCCTTCCTGCCTTCTCTTTGTAAAATATAACTTTCAAACATTTAAGGGCTATTTGAGGGCAATGGTGTTCAAATACCTGGTGCCACTGCTAAATGGTCTACCCCACCCCCTATCCAACACGGTTTCCAAAAGGGAAGGGAAAAACAAAAGGCTGGGAAAGTGGGTTGAGTTGGGGATTGAAAGACAACATTTTACCTAAATGTAGAATCTTGTCATGCATCTTTATTCTCTTGTGGTTTTTTTTCTTAAATATATTGCCAGTTACACCATTTCTGTATAATGGAAACTTGGGACTATCCATCATGGTTATTTATTTTAAAAGCTGCAGAAGGTGTAAGCCACCGCCGGGTGTTGCCTCCCAAAAGAGGGAAAAGAACCCAAATTCGATGTAAATATGGAAGAAGCAGTATTGTTTCCAGTTGGGTAAAGGCAGACACCCCAAATTGAATGAAATTGATTTGGGTGCTTGTTGCAAAAAGCAGCTTTCAGCATGCAGGGATTGGAACCAATAGGAATGAACACTTACTTATGTAAAAGTAAGCTTTAATTAATATATATTTCTATTTCTAATACACACACATTGGGGCTAGATCTTTATCTTCACAATAAAATGTGTGCAAATTCTCTCTGCAGAGAAGAGTCCCCACCTCAGTCGGTATAGAAAAGCATGATAAAGGTTGGAAAAAATGGATAAAAATGTTGAAAGAACCTCCAGTTCCTTATTAGGCGAAGATACAATATTTATTCCTTGTCTCCTGGGATAAATCTCTTCTGCCTATTGTCCTCCCAGTTCTCAGTGCTGATGCTTAATTTTCAAAACTTCTATATTACCAAGGGACCTACGACATCAGCCAAAGAAATACTCAGCAAGTACAAAATCTGTTCCAGGGAGCTGCTTTTGTGCAGAGGGAAAATTTTGTTCCTACAGGTTTTTAAGTGGGTAGAGGCAAGGAGCTAGCTGATCCGGGCAAAGCCACTGCAATTTAGATCTCTATCTATAGACTATTTTTTTTCCTTAAAAAAAAATTGGAAAATACAAGAAGTTTGGATTTTTTTTCCCGATTCTTTTTTTGGAGGGGGAAACTGCATCGTAAGCTTTCGGAGAAACCCAACATGTCAACTACCTTTCCGGGACTAGTCCACGATGCCGAGGTATTATTACTTTTTTTTTTTTTTTTTTTGAGCGCGCGCGTGTGTGTGTGTGTGTGGCGGCTGCGGCGGTGGCAGCGGCGGCGGTGGCAGCTTCCTCTGTCTCTAATCTATATTGGACCGTTACGTTTAATTATGATCTGGCTTTCGGGAGAAGTTAAGGAAGGAAAGGGAGAAAAGTTCGTTATGACATCTGTCGCCAGGAAGGGCAACTCTGCCACGTTAAAAAACATTTGCCATAATGAGGGGGAAACATAGTCCTAAGAAAAAAGAAAGGGAGGAGGTGGCCAGGAGAAAGATAGAGATAGGAAAAAGATACTCAGAAAGGCAAAGTAAAGAGATCGATGGGGGGGGGGCGGCGGTAGGTGGACAAGGGGGGTGGGGAACCACGCACCTCTTTTGGAATGGACTTATTCTAGGAAAGTGAAGCAGAAAGTGGGGGTCGGATTCCTTGCCCCAAATGGTTAAGGAAATGAACAAGTTGCATGATTTGCACAGACTGGATTTTGAAAATACATGGACAATGATTTTGAACAGCTCTGGAAAAACATTTCGGCCTCACAGCCGCGGATATCTGGGTTGGTATCTGGCTGGAGTGGCGAGGCGCCCTGCGTGTGTGGACTCGCGCCTTCTGCTCCCCGCGGCCCCGGAGACAGTCGCGAACCTGGCTCCCAAAGCCCAGCTCCCTGCGCAAGTTGGGCAGGATGTGTGTGTGTGCACGTGTGTGTGTGTGTGTGTGTGTGGTGTCACCCGCACCTATATAGGGTGGGGGATTTTTTTTTTCCGCTCTCGACTGTGAGGACGAGGCCGCCCACCCCCAGTCCGCCTGCTCGAAAAGGCTGTCTGGCAAAGGCGCTGAGCCCTGGCTGAGGCTTGGTCCGAGCCCTGCGCGCTCACTCTCCTCGGAGAGCCAGAGAAAGCCCCTGGCTCCGGGAAAGCAGCGTCTTGGTTGCACAATGACAAACCTCAAGTTTTTCTGCTCTCCCTTTTCCCCCTCTTCCTTCCAGATACGTCACGACGGATCAAACAGCTACCGTTTGATGCAGCTTGGCTGTCTGGAGTCCGTAGCCAATTCCACTGTCGCCTATTCCTCCTCCTCTCCTTTAACTTACTCCACCACCGGCACCGAGTTCGCGTCCCCCTACTTCTCCACTAACCACCAGTACACCCCGCTCCACCACCAGTCCTTCCATTACGAGTTTCAGCACAGCCACCCAGCCGTCACCCCTGACGCCTACTCTCTGAACTCGCTCCACCACTCGCAACAGTACTACCAGCAGATCCACCACGGGGAGCCCACAGACTTTATTAACCTGCACAATGCGCGGGCGCTCAAGTCGTCCTGCCTGGACGAGCAGAGGCGGGAACTGGGCTGCCTCGATGCCTACCGCCGCCACGACCTGTCCCTCATGAGTCATGGCTCTCAGTATGGAATGCACCCAGATCAAAGACTCCTGCCAGGGCCCAGCCTGGGGCTGGCCGCCGCTGGAGCAGACGACTTGCAGGTAAATAAGCATGCAGTGAATTTGTCTGAGCCCTCCCCTATTCGCCCTCCCCCTCCCGTTCCGTTAATTCTCTGACTGTAAGCCGACTCTCCAAGCCTCTCTCTCTCTCTCCCTCTCTCTCTCTCTCTCTCTCTCTCTCTCTCACTCGCTCACACACACACACACACACACACACACACCCCACTTATGGGAAGTTATCAAAACAATTAGAGGAGGCGTGTGCCATTCGGTCCCTCTCATTGGATCAAGGCATTTCACCTGGACGCTCCGAAGTCCGGCTAGCTGCAGTTTCCCGCTTTGGGTGGGTCTGCAAGGAAGTCTTAGGTGAATCCACATTTCCGTCCAGGAAGCGGTAGGGTGGGGGAGATCAAGGAGGTTGGGGTTGAGACAACTGGACTCAGAGCAAGACCCGATAAGTTGATGACCAATCGCACCCTCAATCTGGCGCTTTGCCGGGTCTACCCGTGTGTCTCAGGCGATTGTCCCAGATTGAGCTGTAGGGAGGCTATTAGGAATTGGGAGGGCTGGTTTGTTTTGGGGACATGGTTGGGACCCTGAGCTCTAGCGTAAGTTTCACCAGAGATACTAGATTGAAGTGGAGAGCAAAGAATCGCACGTGAAATCTTCAAAAATGCACCCCAGTGAAAGGATCGGCACAAGGCACCGCACCAGTGTTGAGCCTAATTCCCTGTGCCTGAGAGTGTCCAATCTCACCAGCCAGTTGAGTTAAAACTTTATTTTTTCTTCTTCAACCCATTAACTTTTGTGTAAGATGCAACTCCTGAAGAAGAAGGAAATGAAGAAATAAAGAGGGAGAGAGGGGGAGAGAAAATAAACAGGGAGAAAGGAGGAAAGAAAGAGAGAAAACAAAAAGGAAAAAGAGGAAGGGAGAGAGGGAGGAATTCAGATACTGTGGAGGTCACCACTCAGTTTGGTATCTCCTACTTTCTTAATGCATTTTCTCATATTATTTGCAACAATAGAATCTATAATTATGTAAGCATATTGTCACAGCTTCATTTCAAACAAATAAGCCCACAAATGTCCAAAACAGAAAGATGTGAATTTGCAACTTCGTTTGGCTGAAAATGCAACTAGTTCTACCTGTGAGTCCCTATTTTTCAGTTGGCACAAAGCTGGCCGCCTCCACAGTCGCCACAAGGAAAGGCGAGATACTTGGAGAGCACAAGTTGGAGACACTAGAGATCCCTTGTTGCGCACAGAAAATCTTTTCCCCTCATTTACCTCCAAGCAAGGGATCATTTTAAAATTGAAGTGAAAGCCCTTACAGTCACAACAAAGAGCCATAGCCGCAAGATCGGCACACAAGAAAAAAGATTTGGCTCCATAAACCTTGACTTTCTACATTTATATTCACAAAATCATTTTCTATGCTCAGGGCATTTTTACATTTTTCACAAGGATCCCCTTATGTCTCAAGGAGGAAAAATCTGCTATTCAATGCTTAGCTCAACTAAAACCTATTTACCCCTTTTAATAGCCACGTCTGCTGCTGATTTTTTTGTATCTGTACAAATTTTTTTTCTGTGCTAGGCACAAAGCCGGGCATTTTTCAAAAGAGGGGATTAGAACATTTGCAAGCACCAGACAAAGAGCGAATCCCATGCAAAAGAACACCGTAGTTTATCCAATTTTCGACTTAATGCCATTCAACTGGTCATTTATGCAATGTCATCCGACCAAACAACATGTTTTACTTACAAGGGGGGAAAGTTTGTTAAGTGAAAAGTCCAAGGTTTGTTTTTTTCCACAAAAATAAATATCTAAACGATGCGCCAGAGAATGGATGGGAAATGGTTCATTCCATCGAAGAGCTTTGCAGCCTTTTGCCTTCTACATTTCCGATGATTTTGAAGCCCTTTTTTCCCTGTTTGTGTTTTTTTTAATATTTCTATCTTTTTTCCTATTTATTACTCATACTGAGGAATATTCATGCTAAGAGTAACACTCCAAGATACTAGAAGAAACTGAGGCGTATTGTATACCATCTATTTATGTATCTATGTCTATAGGCATATCTATATATATATAATTTTATATATGTGTACATATGAAGGAAGTTGTAAATCTGAGAGTTATTTTCTTTCATTCCTCCTGGACTCAGGCAGCAGAATGAAAAAGAAAGAGAGAAAAGTCATAGGTACTTTTAAAATGAGAAATGGGAGGGGGATGTGTGGGAGAAACCCGTCTCTCTCCTTTTATTTCTTCCTTTTTAAAACATTCATCAGCATATGCCTCATTTCAAATGCAACAAATGTAAATATACTTTTCCCTGCACAGAATTTTAAGTGAAAGTCCAATGGTTTGGAGGGCGGTCTAAGTCTGCCTAACAGATGCAAACAGTCTTGTGGCTTCAGTTCCATCTTTGAGTCCCCTAAAAAGATTTGCTATGGCCAACAAAGGAAACTGTCACACCTTTTCCCATCACTGCTTTAATTTATGCTTAGTCTCCAAGTTTTTTTTTTCATATTGATTTGATAATCACTTTAAGGCAGAACAGTTAAAATAAGAAAGAGCTCGTGAGTCGTTGAAAAGGGGGCTCTTACAGGCCTGCCTCAATATGGTGAAAATGGGGAAGCGAGAGGGAGCCAGGGCTGTAAAGGTTGTTTTGTAAAGTGGGTTTTTATTATGCACCGACTCTCTCCGCATTTACTTAACTCTTCACGGGCTGTTGGGTAGGTTAACACCCTTCAAGGCCTCTTTCATGTCCAATACCTCGTTTGTTTGTAAAGGAAAATGAGCCTTTAACACATTTCGACTCAGGAAAAAAAAGACACAGAGAGAGAAAATTTTATTTTTCTTAATCAAAAATCAGCAAACCCTTACCTTCTTCCCACTTCAAATGATCTCTCAATCCATTAGGATCCCAAAGATCTAGAGTGAGTGAACCTGAAGGTGTTTCCTCTGTAGGACCCATTTTGGGTAGCATTACAGGATGCACCTTAAACTGGGGTAAAGCAGAACATTCATGAGATAACTTGAATCTTCCACTTGAAATGGCTCCTCTGAGCTCCCAAGAAACCTGCAGTGCCAAACTTGACACATTTGGTGTAATTTGTTTCATGCAGAAACTGCTGTGGAAACTGTTTATGTCCTAGGTGTCTTGATGGGAACTCAAAGGGTTTCCCATTCACCTATGCCAAGATGAAAGGCACTAACGCCTTTGAAGTGTAATATTTTATGGTGTTGTCAAATGCATACTTTGAGATTTGTACAACTCTTATAGATTGTGGTTTTCTGGCCATTTTCCCCCTTAAAACTATGCATGCTGCCAAACTTGCTTCAGCTCAATGGTTGCTTTCAAGTGTCTACTATGGGGCTTTGGGGATATAAGGTTCAGGGCTGAGACAGACTGAAAGACTTGACTCATGTGGGCATAGCTATTAGTATCAATTTGAGTGATTCCATTTATGGTTCTTTTATTAAGGGCTCCGTGGAAGCCCAGTGTGGACTTGTTCTCAATGGCCAAGGTGGAGTGATAAGAAGAGGTAAGTAACAACCTGTTAAAACTAAACATTCTTTTCTTATCTATTACTTCATTTTGAAGATCTGGTGGTTCTTTTAAACATCATACATCTTGTCTGATGATTAAGAAAACAATCATTCTTGGTCAATTACTCTTGTCTCATGTCAGCATACCCACATTTAAAAGCCTCCTTTTTCTGCACTGAGGCTTGAACTTAGCCTGTGCCCAAAAGTCCTATGATGGAAGAGATTGGCAGTTTCTCAGAGAACAGTGACAAAATCAAAGTTCAAGACAAAAAGAAAATCTTTCTCACAGCCCCTTTCCTCATCATGGAGCAGAATTTCTGGTCTTTTTTAGTCCTAAATGTGCCAGCCACATCCTGGGTATTTGAGGTGATGGTGTTAGCTTAAGGCTTTAAAGGATTTTGTGAAAGGCTAGATTCATTGAGGCTGCAGGGAAGGCTAATGAAACACCAACATTGTAGCTGCCCTTATTTTTCTAAGTGTCCTGAACATTTCTTTGAGGGAGGGTGGTAGGGGGAGGTGGTGTTAACTGTACTGGATAAAGCTTTCTTGTTCCCATCTGTTGAAGAAAACATCTGAATCCAGAGTTAGCCATGGAATTGGAAGGTGGGGGTGGGGGGCAAGAGTAGAGAGCTGTTGATTTTGGCTCAGACACTGAAGGGAGCTGTGTCTCAGATGTTCCATTTTGACAAAAGGTTTTGAACTATGACATTTTAAGGGCCTCAAGGCAGTGCAGATTTTGCTTGCTTCCCACTTAACTGTACCCAGAGCCTCTGAAGCATATTTTCCTAGCAAGCTGAGTAACCCGAGGAGCACACAAGGCAAAGGAGACCAGCTGTTATCCCAACTTCATACGAATTAATAAGATGTGGCCTATTCACCAGGACTAATTCCAGCTCCAGGGCTGCAGTTGTCTTTAGTAACTGAACCACTAAAGACTGAGTCTTCTGATGGCACCAAATAAATGTGCTTCAGTCCCTCTCCATTTCTTTCAAAGCTCTTGTAAAGATTCCAAAGAAAGAAATGCATTGATAAAGAGCATTGGATTCTTTCATGTTTAAACTCCAGGTTTGGCAACCCTATGTCCACTGTGAAACTCCATTTAAACTGAGGGGAAAAGAAAACAAAGAGTGCTTTCCTTTTGAAACTTGACTATTATCATAGTGGATATTTGAAACTTCCATTAAATAAAAAATAGATATTTAATTCTGTTGTCTTACCCCATGGGTATTTGAAAACTACTTTCTTAAAAAAAACTGCTAGTGTTGCTCCACAAAGATTTTTTTTTGTAATGAGCAATATTAAGCTTGTCAGCCAGGCCAATACTCAGCCACACTGACATGACATGAAATAGGCCCAAGACTAGCGAAAATTGAAATAAAATATACGCCCTGTTGCGGGGAGGGGTTAAAATTACAGAGTAAAAAGGGGGTCAAATAAGAAGTGCTGGTCTGGGTCAGTCGGGGTGGTCACACTGAAGGTGAGGCCAAGCACTCTGAATGCACGAAGGTGTCAGTGGTGCTGAAGGACAGCGCCACTAATTAGCGCCGGGAGCCGGCTCCTCCCAGAGTCCCACTGGCGCTACTGCGGTGTTTGAGTTCAGCCCCGCACTTGATCACCTCAATTGCTTTTAAATTGCGTCATATCGTACAATAGCTGAAAGAGGGTGGGAATTATTAAAGGCCAAAGGTGGGAGCTGAATGCGAGGTGGCTGTGTAATCAGTTGAATTTTCAGGGAGATCCTAAGGAACTCCCTTGTTAACACCATTTTCCAAAAATCCCAACTCTCTTGGGTAACTACAAGTAGAAAGTCTTATCAGAACCAGAAATGGTCTTCCTTAGGTGATGTTTTATTGTTCTTGTAACATTCGGTGCCAACTCACTTCACACACAAAAAAAGAATTTAATTAAATTCTGCGCCGAATCTGTTGTTTTAAATCAAATATTGATCTTGTGACTAGCGTGGCTCTAAAGAGAAACAGGGAGGTAACTTGGGGGTTTTGTCTGTATTGTTTGACTGAACCCCACCCTGTGAAGGAATTTAGATTATAACTGCTGAGTTTATTCCTTTTCTGTGAGTCTTAAAGATAAGCCAATTAACTCGGTAATAGCCCCAGAGATCAGCGTGTGCTGACTTGTTTACTCTAAACGATCAATGTTCATGACAATTTGCAAATGGATAGCAAGGACATCAAGGAAGTCTCGCATTAAAAGGTGGTATATATCCTGCCAGAGGACGCCCAGTTCCTCATCTCAGGACTCCCAGTTTTTGAAGAAAGGCTAAGGAAGCCTCTTCTCTCTATTGTCCCAATAGTGCATAGGATTCTTACTATTGATAGCTCTAGTTACCTTTGTTCTGCAGAAATCTCGAAGACCTGAACTCCCACTCTCTGTGGCATCACCAGCTTGTGTGCCAGCTTAGGTGGGAGTGTCTCTCTTCTAATCCATGCTTTACAGGTATCTCTCCACAAGAAAAATAATTTTTTGAAAACCACAACTTTTCACCATTTTCCTTCTGCTAAGGTCTTGGATAAACTTACATTTCTAATGACTTCCAGAATTTATTGTTGGAGAAAAAAATAGATTTCATTTCCAAAGACCCCTGAAGAAAGATAGATTCCTAAATGCCCTGCATAAATTCCCCAGGGAGAGACTGTCCTAGTTTGCCGTGGTGTGTGTGTGTTGGGGGAGTTCCGGTTTTTTAAATTTGGCCACTTCTAAACGCAAAGATCAAAACACCACTTCCCCGACTCTCTTTGGTAAGTGGCAGTTACGTTGTTTTGCCTGTAATGAAGGCCCACTAGCCGAAGAAAGAGCGAGTGTGGGGGCAGCAGCGAGGTAATTACCACCTAGATAAAATATTTGCCACCGCCTCTGAGGTGCAGCTCCCCGCGCGCTCACTCTCGGTTAATGGTGTGCGCGATTTTGCCTGCAGCTCCGCCACTCCAACCATCAGAACCAATAATCTTTACTTTACCCTGTGCTCGGGTATCGATAGCTTCTCTCGCCTCCGGCGTGGGCTTTGATATGTTAATATTTCTGAGTAGCAAATTCTGCAGAGATCATATTAATGTTGTACGTACAGAGTGGAGCTTTGCCTTCGTTGAATATTCAGATACTGGGTTTCAAAAGGCATCTCTTGAAGAAATGAGGCTTCTATTTACAGAAGTCGTCTGTGTTTTTAATCACTAAAAAAAAGAAAAAGAAAAAAAGAAAGGAAAACCCCACTCTTCTTATCCCCAGGAATCTTCTGAGACTCCCTTATGACACCCTCCCCTTTGTCAGGCGCTGGCCCCTTTCATTTCTCACTCTGAGAATACAATAGGAGGAGCACAATGTTGATGATGACGAGGAGAGGATGATGATGATGAAGCTAATAATGCGTGGATCCAGACTAGAATCGGAGGGGCAGGGGTTCAATTGGGCAGGGAGCTGTGGCCTTCAGAACAGGATGCAGGTGAAATGAGAAAACCAGTTTTTCCATATTTGGGCAGAAAGTGACATTTTGGCCCTGGTCTTTTTTTGTGAAATCGGGACGACAAACTCAAAAAAAAAAAAAAAGGAAGAAAGGGGGAAATGAAAAAAGTGAAGAGGGGAAGCTCCCTTGTTTCGCTTTGTGATCACTCTGCCTTGCAGCCCCAGGCTAATTTCAGAAGCTTAAATACCTCCATAGCCTCTGGGCCACGCAGAGAGGGAGCGGACCCGGCCACGGGCAGGCTGGAGCGCTTTCCGGATTGCCCGTGGCTACACAAAATACAAACTACTTTGAATCAAAACATTTTTGGGGAATTAATACAATGTGAACTCTACACGTTTTCAGAGAGCTGGAGTTTGTCAGATCGCTTAGAGGTGACTGGCACGCCAAGGCGGAGGCATTTACGCTTTGGTACAAACATTGTCAGATCTGATTTAATTTTTTAAAAAATGCTCCGGTGAAACGGAGCATAGAACCAATCGCCCGGTCTGCCAATAGCAGAGTGGATGGCTCTGACTGCTTTTCCCTTCCGCAGCTTTCACGGCTGCCCACAGGCTGCTTTGGAAGGAGGATGTGTTTTCCTCCGCTTCTGAGCATTTCTCCAGATCCCTGAGCTTTGGAGAGAGCTAGTGAGTGCCTTTGGGTCTTTCAGCAGTTTCTGGAAGGAGTAAGATTGGAGGAGGGTGAAAGGATTTGTGCCTCTTCTTTTTTTGTCTGAGCCCCTAGGATCTCTCTTTACTTGAATACCCAAAACGAATTTCTATGGCTTATTCATTGTGAAAATAAAGCCAGAAATATACCTGGAGCCTTACCTGTTTCATTAGTCTGCAAATACAGGTGCTGCAGTTGCACAATTCAATCACTTTTACATGAAGTCTAAAATTCATATACCAAAAGATCTAGATGTATGGTTTGTTGCAAATCTATTTTGCGGGAATGGGGAAGCTGCTTTTCCATAGCTACTGCCTTCTCTCTAATTTCCTTTTTGCTTTGAAAATCACCAAAAGTCAAAGCACTCTGCGTTGGAAAATGGGGACTAATTCCCCCCCACCCAGAACACACACACGCACACACTATTACACACCCACTGCCACATTAAACCGGTAGGTCTGTGCTTGCAGACATCCCTTCTTTTGTTCTGCCTGGAACCTGCCCTCGGAGAGGAGCGCTTTCAGACCTGGTAATCCAGTTACACCTGGTATATCCTCCCCCCAACAGAGCAATTCGCTGCTCAAACGGCATCCGAGGCCTATTTGA
Organism: Phyllostomus discolor; assembly: GCF_004126475.2. NCBI lineage: Eukaryota > Metazoa > Chordata > Mammalia > Chiroptera > Phyllostomidae > Phyllostomus > Phyllostomus discolor. The sequence continues at coordinate 122,443,072 of NC_040906.2, forward strand.
TTACAATTAAACCCGCATCCCTTTGTTTTTTTATTACAATTAGTATCTGCTGCCGTGGGGGTAGGGGATTACGTGGAGGAATTGGGATTGAGAAGGGCAAGAGGCTAGAGGGGAAGCTGCCGAGACTGTTCTTACCCCACCCTGTTTAAACGCTTACCTCGAAGAAATGCACCCGCAGAACAAACTGGGACAGGAAACTCCTGTAATCGCTTACACATTTTTAATGTGTCAGAAAAAAAAAAAAAAAAGAGCGATCACTGGAGATGAAGAAGGGGAGGAAAAAAAATCCCTGCCGTTTGTATTTCTTTCATTTGAATTGTAAACATCTGTTTGGCTGTAAGGCGAACAGAACATTTATTTTGCTCTCAAGATTTCGTCTAATTATGTCAACACTGAAGCGGCGGCTTGCGGGGCGGTGCTGTGGCTTTGGAGAGGCTGCGCGCACAGGCCCCGCTCCCGGAAGCCCGCCAGGAAGTGCTGATCACACTTGGAGAACTCGAGGGGCCTCTCTGTTCTCCGACTGGGGAAGCACCCAGCGCGCGGCTTAGAGGCAGCTTTGAGGGCGCCAGGAGAGGAGCCGCGGTTCCTTGGAGATCCACCGTAGCTGTTTCCTCTGCCCTAATTGCTTGGGATGGGAAAAGAAAAGACGAGTCCAGGCCTTAGCATTTGGCTCTCCATCCGGGAGCGGCACGGAAGGTGGGTGGGGTATCGTCATTCTCCAAGGCTCGCACACAGTGACTGATCAACACAATTGTGGGGTTGGGTGGCTTTTCCTCCAGGTGCTGAGCACGTATGCATCCATTTCCTGTTGCACCTCCTCACTAGCTGGGAAAATAAGCAGAGCAGCTGTGAGCATTCCCGTTTTTCAGATGAGCAGACTGAGTTCCAGAGCTACTCGCCTAGAGTCGAATGGATAGTTAGTTGGTCGGCTTATTACTTGCAACCCAGTCCACTTTCCTCTCCGTGGCCTCTAGACACAGGGCCAGAAATTTCCAGCCAAGCCAAAAAGGGCGCAGCCCCAAACCCCAGCTTCTGGCAGCTGGAGGATCTGCATCTATATATTCTGTGCATGGTTTTGTCAAACACTCAGTAAGTCCTTGGCTGACTTTTTCCTATAGCAATGGCAAAGTTAATCCCTTTTATGATTGCCATGTCCTAGACAAGTGACCTTGAGTGGATAGTCCCTGATTTCTTATGCTGTTACTATAGCTACCCATCTAACTTTGCAGCATTACTAGAAATAGAAAGCCCTATCTCCAGGTTTCAATTTTAAAAATAATGACCTTCGTGGAAGTATTGCTTCTGTGCACTGTGAATGGAAAAGGGATGTACTCTAGAGAAGTTTTGTGTGAGGACCTGGCTGTGGCACCAGAGACACCCCTAACTGGAGTGCTGGATTTAGAATGAGTATTGCTAATGTCAGTAAGAGCTGACATACAGCACAGACACCATGAGGACTTTCTACTAGTAGCACTGGGAATTAACACTGTAAATGGCTCGGGATGGTTGACTTTCATGACTTTCCTTCTTTGAAATGTCATCATTGCCATTAGTATTCTGGATCTCCTTAAAGAATTCCCACCTCCCTAGAACCTTCATTCCAAATGCAAAACTCTCCTTATGTTGACCTTTTACTTTTTAATTCCTTCCTAAAAAGAAGAAAGGAAAAAAAACATTGGGAAGAAAAAATCAGGTTCCTCATGCTGCTGTAAACTTTACAAGTTGCCAAATCTTTAGCCAGGACAAGCGAGTTCCCTAAGGCTGCAGCAATGCCAAGTATCAAAGCAACAGAAATTCCCTTTAAAGATGCAGTGACATAAAAAAATAAAAGACTCTAGAGTTGATGGCTAATATGAATACAAAATAAATCCTCCAGGCAATTTGTGTGTGCATAAAGCATACTCTTAACGTGCAACCCGTGTAACTTACCTAATAAATGCGTTGGAGCATAAGCCAGAAGCCCAACCCAGACTCAGGAGAGAAAGAACTGAGGCCCAGAGAGTTAGCACTTAGTTGGGTAGCACACCAGTGACTTCCCTGGGAGCATCTGGTTTTTAGCATGCAGGTCTCCCTTTGCCAGAGGGTGCTTCCTCCAACTGGGAAAAGCTTGATTTCATTCTTTTTATGAAAAAAATGTAATATTCTGCATTTTTCTAAATTAAGTTCTTAACCTACTGTAGATCGGTAAAGATAAGAAAGGTCTATAACTGTGTCCTTTCCCTTAGCAATCAGGAAAACAACACATGCACAAGCCTCCTCTCACTCAGAGTAAACTTGAGACCCATTAGGTGAGATTCCTTGTGCCCCCAGTTGTGCACTGGCTAGTGTGCAAGACAAGGGGCTTTATGTAAGAATGTACATTTGCTTATGATTCATAATGAGCATTGGTGGAGGCCCATTTTCACCTGTGTGACTTGATTCTAGACATTATTATTTCTTTGTTTTAATACGTTTGCTTTAGATGACCTCACAGTGACCTAAATTCCAAAGTTTTCAGGTTCATTATTCTTACAATATGACACTAAAACCCAGATTCACTGATATTTGGCTTATTTTCATGTTCATCTCAACTTTTGAGAAGTCATGGGTTTATTTTTCAAATGCTCTAGGTACAAAATGTATAAACATGTATAAACAAAGTATAATCATGTCTTTGAGCCTAGAAATCTTGGAAAACTGTTATTATTGTTGTACTCCCCCCTTATCCAAGATTTTACTTTCAATTACCCAAAGTCTACTACAGTCTAAAAACGTTAAATGGAAAATTCCAGAAACAAACAGTTCATAAATTTTAAATTATATGGCATTCTGAGCAGTGTGATGAAATGTTGTGCCATCCCACTCAGTCCTGCCCTGGAAGTGAATCGCCCTGTTGTCCAGTGTACCCAAGCTCTGTAGGCTATCTGCCTGTTAGTCACTTAGAAGTCATCTGGGTTATCAGATCAACTGTTACTATATCACAGTGCTTGTGTTCAAGTAACCCTCATTTTCTTAATAACAGCCCCAAAGGCCAAGAGTAGTGATGCAGGAGACTCAGATATGCCAAGGAGAAGTGGTAAGTGTGTGCATATATAGGAAAAAACATAGTGTATATGAGGTTCAGTGTATAAGATTTCATAATTTCACTAGCATCTTGGAACATATCCCCTGTGCATAAGGGGGGCTATTGTATTATTTTTTTCTTTTAAATCATCTCTGAGAATGCCAGGTAGGGATGGACAGGTGCATTTGTATGTCTATCTCCTGAGGAAGCCATTTGCATGGTTTCCCATGGTGTATGCCACAAATTTTACACAAAAAAAGGGATTTCAGCTTCACAATTGAGATTATGGCCTCTCAGATTTTAACTGAGGACAGGTTTCCAGGCACTAGTATTGGCAATTTAGCCAAGTGTACAGAACCCATTTTCTAGCCTGGAGGGGGCTAGCTCCTCTGATGTTCTCTATGTCCTCTGTTCTGTCTTTGAGGGACATGCAAGCTGACCACAAGCCTTAGAATGCTTAAGGAGAAAGATGTTGGTCCCAGCACCTTCAGGAGAAATTCAGATGACTGAAAGACAGCCAGGAAGAATTCTAGAAAGTACATGGATAGGTAGAAACACTTTAAGAGTAGGTCCATGTCAGCCTGGGGTCCACCCAGGTCCAGGACCCCTTTGCCTTTTTGCAATATCCTCCCACGATCCTTAGCCACTGTGCCCAGAATCTGAATACCACAGATACTTCGAACATAACAGTCCATCTGAGTTGCTTAGCAAAAGATGGCAGGAGTTATGTGGGAGGTCAGTGAGTCCTAGACCAGTGCATCTCAAACTTTAATGCACACAGGAACCACCCAAGGGGCTTTCACATGAGCATTCTGACTCAGGATGTCCCCAGACATTGGACCTGACATTCTGCATTTCTAACAAGCTCCTAGGAGATGCCAGTTGAGAATCACCCTTTGAGTAAAAAAATTTTGGACAACACTCCCTTGACCATTTTTCCTCTTCCACCTACTTTTTCTTTTCTTTTTCTTCATAGAACTTTGTCCTTTCCTGGAGCTGGGTCTTAAGATAGCCCAAAACTGAAGAAGCCAAATGTATGCTCAGAAAAGCAAACTTTGAATTTCACCTTGTCACTGAAACTCAAAAGTTCTTCCCTCAGACTTCTCCGTGGTTTGGGATGGGGGGAAGGTGCTGAGAGCAGCAGCCTTGGATCCCCGGCCACACAGCCACTATGTTAGCAATGTGCACATTGGTTCAGGAATTTTGCAGTAAAGGAAGACTGAGCAGCAGGGAACACTCCTCAACGATGATCATCATGGGTCCTCAAGTCCACTTCAGCTGTCTAGGGTTCGGGAATGCACTCTGTTGTTCCTGGAGGACGTTCTGGATGTTCTCCAAGACAGAACATTTCTGCTCCAGGAGAAAAACTGCTTTGGTGATTTTGTTGTTATCAATTATCTTTGCTTTGCTCCCTAATAGTAATAATTGGTCTCTAACATTTAATGGGTTACTGTTACTATATTCTCAGTCACATGTTGTGTTTGACTCAGTGTGCTGATCCGGAGGGCTGACATATGGTAGAAGGACGTGACCTATCATCCACCCACATGGGTTGGAAGTTTCTGGCAGTGGGCAAATGATTCTCACTGGTGCCTGGTGATTAACTCTGCCGCCTGTACTTGGTAGAAGTATGCAGGAAAGGTGATGGTGGCTCTCAAACATTTCAGAAGAGCTTTAAAAAATGTTGTTTATATATTAAATCATGGATAAAAAATCCACATGTGTGTGCATGTGTGCACACACAGGTATACACACAGCCATGGAAAAATAATACCCACCCTTTGCTTGGTTATCTGGGGGGAGTTTGGGGCTTTTAGTTAATTGAAATGTTTCTTGGTGTGGATGATGTCAAAATTAACACTGATGGGTTAGCCAACACTCCACAAGATGCTAATTTCACCAAAAAAATTAGAACAATCTATTATAAACATTTCCTGTGTGATATTTGAAAGACAAAATGTTGAGTGTTATTTGAAATGGCATCTTCAGAGTAGCTTTTTGAGATGATTCAGTTGACGTAGGTGTAAGGAAAGTGTGCCATGCATCTCCAAATCCTGAGGAGTGCCTTGATATTCACTGTCTTTCATGCAGTTCTCATCTCTCACTGTGATTAATATATAATGTACTTTTTCCTCCAAAGGTGGTACCTGTGTGGTCAACCCCACAGACTTGTTTTGCTCTGTCCCTGGCCGTTTGTCCCTTCTCAGTTCTACTTCCAAATACAAAGTAACCATTGCTGAAGTGAAGAGGCGCCTCTCACCACCCGAATGCCTCAATGCTTCACTCTTGGGAGGCATTTTGAGGAGGTAAGACGATGTTGATTTCTGGCCCTGCGGTCTCCTAACTGCACTGATACCACACTCCCCAGCCCTCAGCCCTTACATCTGTTGTCAGACACTGAATTCCCCAAATGATCAAGACTTCTCACCTTTTTCCTCAGAGTGTCAACTGCCAAAACAGTTGTTTTATTTGTTTTGGGACAGAGCAAAGTCCAAGAATGGGGGCCGCTGCCTGAGAGAGAAGCTAGATCGGCTTGGCCTGAACTTGCCAGCAGGAAGACGGAAAGCAGCCAATGTTACCCTCCTCACTTCCTTAGTTGAAGGTATGTCTTTTCAGCTCTGCAAAGTAACCATGGAGGGTTAGCAATTCTTTGAAACTCAGGATTGGTTGAATATACTGTTTAATTTGTGTCTATACCAGCAATATTCAACCTTTTTCATCTCACAGCACACATAAACGAATTACTAAAATTCTGCAATATAGCCCTTACAGGTGTAGCTCAGGTGGTCAGGTGTTGTCCCACATAGTGAATGGTCACTCGCTCAATTCCTGGTCAGGGCACCTGCCTGGGCTACAGGTTTTGTCCCCGGTCAGGGCATGTGGGAGAGGTAACTGATCAATGTTCTCTCTCACATCAATGTTTCTCTCCCTCTCTCCCTCCCTTTTCTTCTCTCTAAAAATAAATAAATACAATCTTTTTAAAATCTCTGTGGCATATCAAATATATATATATATATATATATATATATTTGCCAATCTGACAAAAATGTGTATAATTTTTCTTCATTCACACCAGACAGCTATTGTTGTGTTAGCTGTTATCATTTTCTTATTTGACAATTTAAGGGAAAAGCGGTCAATAGCCAGTAAATAAATAGCCAGTGGTAAATAGTCAGGTATTACATGTTTTAAAAATTATCTAAAAAATTCTTGTTGCACACCAGTTGGAAATCACTGGTCAATGCTATTAAGCAAGATAGTTAACATTTACAGTTGAAATTTCCAATTAACTTTAATAATTATTAATTACATTTAATATTGTATAAAGCTCAGATAATTCATAACATTATTTAATTTACTGATCCTGGCAATAACAGGGAAGAATACAACAATGGAACATTTAGGTACTTTAATAAGTATACCCTAAATATCAGCAACAAAAATCAGCTGTACTATTGTCATTTTTATTGTTGTTTATTTCAGAGCTCAGATTAATTTGACTTAACTCACTATAATTCAGTGCAACATGATCTACAGAATAAATACTGCAATAACCCTATATAAAGAGTTCACAGTAGTCTGGGCATGATACTGAGCCTGAAAACTCATTGTTTTAACCGAGTACACGTCTAAAGTGCTGTGAGGTTCCATGGCTTTTTGGGTGGACAACCTGAGTCACAGAAAGGCTAACATTAACCAGTGGGGTAGGGACAGTGGTGGAAATCTATTTGCAAAAATTATTTTTTTCCATTTACCTTTTCCCCTTTGTTTCTTCTATGAGGACTAAACTTTACATGTTCTTGCTCAATCTTCTTTTAAGAAGTATTATTAAAGATTCATGTTTAACTTTGTGGGGGAGCTTTTGAATGTCAAAGACAAATTCTTCTGTAACTCAGGATACTATTGTTTTAAATATGAACAAAGAGGCTTTCTGCCAAGACTCACTTAAACACGCCTGTGACACTCTTCTTGCACTGGTTACTCACTTGTGTATAAGGTGCAATAGGAGGTAAAAAGTAAGTGAAACACGTAAACAAACATGTCTCATTTTTCCCAATTATCAATATATAGGACTTACTGTACAACTTTGTGAAATAGTGTATTCTTAACACTTGTCTTGAAAAAATGCTTTGTTGATTTTGCTGTTAACAGTTATCTTTGCTTTCTTCCCTAATTGTAATGAAAACAACTACAATGTTAATATTATTGGCCGCAAACATGTAGTAAGTATTACCATTACTGTCTTCTGTGGCCGTGCTGCAGTTGCTGTGTGTGCTAACACTGAGAGCTGACGTGTGGTGGAGGGAGCGGACCAGTCACCCATCCATAGTGGGAGGGGAGAGGCTGGGGGGTGGGGAAGGACAAAGTAGAAAAAAATGACGAATAATCAGTTCTAAAAGGAGACAGATTTCCGCTCAATTTAAGTGAAAACATCATTAAAATTATAGCTATTTAACAATAGAACAAAACAGTTGTTCAGGATATAACAAGAAACATCAGTGTTATTTAAGAATCATATGGTTGGTGGAACTTGGTTGGTTCTTACACCTAACTCCACAGTAGAATCAACTGAAAGGTTTATTTAAAATGCCTGGCTCCCATCTCTTAACCAACTGAAACATTCTCTGGTGGTGTAGCCCAGGCATTTAAGACACCCCCAGTGATTCTGATATATAATGAGGTTTAAGGGCCATTAATCTAAATGGTTTTTGAGACCTTTCTACTTCATAGGATGGATTGACTGTGAATTCTTAGGAAATTTGTAACTGATGTGAAAAGTAAAGGCCTTAAGATTTTTCTCCATCATGTCTGTGAATGTATTGGCCAGTACAAACTGAAAAATCATAAAAGGATATATTCACAATTCTTCTTATTGATTTTTATAGTAGCCAAAAGCACTGGAGTACCCTGTGTGGGAGTCATCGATCAATGCTAACGGGGAAGATGCAGGTTAAATATGTGAAATCCTACAATGATCTCGTGCTCTTTCCATCTACTCTTTCAGCTGCCTCTCCATCACAAAGTGCCTCACTGGTGTTCTGTTCATTTGGCCTCTGCTTGCAGAGGAGTCACAGTAGCATTTGCTGATGGAACTCAAGATTTTATTCTTTCCAAATACAACTTAATCAGATGTTCTTGACATCCCCAAAATATTCATGATGCAGAAAAATATATCTTTTAGAGTTGAATTTCAGGCACTTTGACAGAACTGAGGAAAAAAGATTTAGGGGAAAAGGGATCTTTTCCACCCCTCAGCTACCCACATATTACATTATGATCCTCAAACACATGCTGTCTTACACACACACACACACACACACACACACACATTTTGTTTCATGACTCTGCTATGTTTTCTGATACTTTTATTCTATTCTATATTTTTTCATTCTTTTAAAATGCTGATTGTATACCCACTAAATTTATTTCAAGAGTCTCTGTTGAGTCATGGGTCATGACCCACAGTTTAAAAAAACTACAAGTTTTCTTAGAACATGAGGAGAACTTAATATATGAAGAACAGGGACATTCCACCTAAATCAAAATAACCTTCATTGTAACCCCAGATGACAAGAAGAGCAGCTTCATTGTTTAGGACTCTTCTATTTATTTATATTCCCACATTTCAGGTGGGTTAGTGGTGACGACAAGGTGCCACATGCTGCAATAGGCTCAGAGTCCTTGGAGTCCTGTAGGGGGTGCCAGATGTAAACAAAATAATGATGACCCAACTCTTATTTATCAACCTCTTGGGATATTGAAACAGTTGATGTTTTTCTTCAGCACTTTTATTACTTTGATTCTTTCTGTGCTAACGTGGGTCTGATTCAGTTATTTCAGATTTGTTTTGCTTGTATAGTTTTCAGTAGTAAATTAAAACTTCACCATGTCTATCAATTGGTGTGAATATAAGACTTTGAATTAAAGGGGTATTGGGGTAATATTTTACCCCAATATTTTGGTGTAATACTTTTCCTCCTCAATCAAAATTTTTGCAAAAGGCAGCAACATTTTAGGTTAAATTTTTTTAGAAATTCTAAAACTAGATTTCTAGTCATCAAAAATGGTCCATCAGCTTTCTTACAAATCTATGTTTTTGTAGGAAAGATTACTTATTTTTTCCACCATTTTAAAATTTGATATCTCCCTCTTTTCTCCTGGATTTTCTACATCAACTCATATATGCATTTTAATCACCATATCATTTTGATCACAATTACCTTTTCTTAAATGTCTCTTAAAACTTTGATTGAAACTTTTAGCCCTGGCTAGTATGGCTCAGTGGGTTAAGCATCAGCCTGAAAACTGAAAGGTCACTGGTTTGATTCCCAGTCAAGGCACATGCCTGGGTTGCAGGCCAGTTCCTCAGTTGGGGACATGCGAGAGGCAGATGGTATTTCTCTCTCTTTCTCCCTCTCTTCCTCTCTCTTTAAAAAATAAATAAAATCTATTTTAAAAGAAGAAACTTTTATAGAGTGGTCTAGCCATGACTAGATTAGTTCTTTCTCAAACAATGTGATGGCCCAATACATTGCTGGGATTTAATCACACTTCCCTCCTCATTCTGTACAGTAATTGAGCACAAGATAGATGTTATCTGATTGGCTTTCTCCTCATAGACCAGACTAAGAAATAAATCTCATGAAGGTCAACCATCTGTAACTTTATAGTATTTGTCTCTGCCCTTTTCTGAAGAAGAATTGAATGCATCTTTGCCATTGTTGCAATTTTTATAGGAATCCCATAGAAAGACTAGTGTGTGAGAACTACTCCAGCTCTCCATGCAGAGAAGCTTTAACCTTTGTGAAGATCCGATCATTGGACAGTAAGGTACCTTATGACAGGAATTAAAATTAGCAAATGAGCAAATGTTTTTCAAAACCTACCCCTGTCACAAACATAACAGTAATTTCATCATAATAGTCTTATATTTCCATGCTTGCCTTGGGTTTTCATTTTGTTTTTTATTATTTTATACTATTTTCCCCTGTATTTCTCTTTTTTGTTTGGAGTAAATCACAGTTTTATTCAAACATAAGTGGGAAAATTAAAATAGGAAATAATGTCATTTGCAGATTTATTTGGAATTATATTAATTTTTAATTTTTATTGAATTTATTAGGGTGACATTGGTTAATAAAATTATATAGGTTTCAGATGATGTATTATATATTATATGTATGTATGTGCATTCACCACCCCTGTATTTCTTTTGAACGGAGTCACTCAACTAATAGTTCCCTCCTAGAATTATTCTCAAATCAACATTTTTGAATCATTATTTTAGGGGTCACCTTAGAGATTTATAAGAGAGGGCTACTTAGTGTCAATTTATAATATACTTAAATAATTTCCAACATTTCTGTTACAAATATCATTGCACCTGGTAACCAATGGGATGAAGAATTTAAGTCTGACTGTACTTTATTTCACCTGAAAATTAAGGCCCCTATTTACAATGGGGAATATTTTTGTTTTTGTAACATAGATATATTTGACCTAGAAATTAGATATGAGTATTTGAACCTAGGGTCTCCTGAATGTAATACTAAATTATACCACCTTTTAATCCATATGTCTTCATTTAACAAGTTTTAAATATATACTTAATGGTTAATGCCATTTCTTATACCCCCACTTTATTGTAAACCTGCAGTTCTTTTCATTTCTTCTTGTTTGTCACATTGCTATGACTTCTCTATCCATTCTTGTATTTACAGCACCTGAGAGATTCAGATGTTGTATTTGCAACATCAGATGTCACTCCCTGGAAAATACAGTGGGTTAAAGTTGCTTAACCCAATGCACTGATCTGCCTGAGATTTGAGGATAGCCCTACACTCTTTCAGAGTGGAGAAAGTTCTGTCTCTAGAAAACATTCAAAGAATTTGACCAATATTATTCTTCTAGTTCTAATACTCTTGCTATATTTTTTATTACTTATGAATTGGCAAGTTCTTTCACTTCCACCCTATATTTTATTCCAGAATAATGTTTGCAAAGTTGAAGGAGTCAATTATGTAGTAATTTCTGCCCACCTCATTTGGAGAGTGTTGTGGAATGGGGGTGGGGGGTTATTCACTTGAGAGTGAGGTGCATTCCTGGGGCAGTGCTGCTGAATTTGCACAGGCTCATACAACATCCTCAGGCAACATCGGGAGTTCTGAAAGTCCAGTTTAAGTCCTTAAACACAAATGCCTTGGCTTGCCATTTGCCATGACATGTCATTAAATTCTGTTTATATACATTTTTAAAGAACAGTGTGGAGCAGTGAAGGGTGAAATATACATCAGCCAAAGAATGGACTGTTTACAAATATCATGTATGATCCCCATTCACTCTTTTCAAGTTTGGACCCTTTGTCAGTGTTGCTTCCTTCTGTAGTTTCAAAAGTGTAAGCTCCCAGATTCTACCTGACACTTCTTACCTCAGGTAAGCTACTTGTACCACTCGCAAAATTTATTATCCCTCAGCCTAGTAACCCTCCGCAACCCAATAATACCATTTTTGAAAGTCTGTCTGACTTTGAGCTATTTACTTATCCTGACTGAGCTTCATTTTCTTAACTTGTAATAAGAATTATAATCTCTGTAATGGTTAGAATAATGTGAGCTGTTATAACAGCAAATTCCCAAATTTTCAGTCTCTTAACTCAACAGAAGCTTATTTCTCACTTATCACACTCTGATGTGATGCCCCTCATAGAAGGCCTTCTTTCCTTTCACAGTCTCATTCAGAGACCTGGAGTCCTTACATCTGGAGCCCTGCCCTCCTCTAGGCCGTATTCCTTCAGCTCATGTTAAGGAAAGAGATGAGGGTGAAAGTGCACAGCTCTTACCCACTTGACCAGGAAGTGACCCACATTACTGCTGTTCACATTTCATAAGAACTAGTCCCATGGGTATACTAGAAAATCTAGTCTCCAGCTGGGCAGCAACTCTAAAGTATGTAAGGAAAGGACAAATCTTTGACAATCCAGTAGTCCAGTACCTATCTCTGCCTTAACAAGTGGCACAGAAGCATATAATAAAGGTGCATACCTGTCTCCCACCTTCTTTTTTTCTAAACAACACTATTTAATAACAGGATTTATTCAGAATCATAAAACTTTAGCTTTGGAGGCAAATGAAATATTGAGTAGTCCATAGCCACTAGGTCATAGCAGTTAACAGTGAGCTTCTTGAGTCAAAGAACCTTGTTTGAACTTACTTCCACTACTTGCTAGTAATGTGCTATAGGGAAATGCATACAACCTCTGTGAGCATCAGAGTCTTTATCTATAAAGTGGTGTTAATAACAGTACCCTGTTTATAAGGTTGTTGAGATAGTAAAATCAGAATGTTTGTAAAGCAATTAACATGGTACCCAGCTCTAACTTGCTTCTTGATAAGTTTTAGTTACCATTATTCTTGAGTAAACTAAGATACAATGAGATTAAGTGTTCTGCAAAGGACCATAAAATTGGGAGCCTGGTCAATGTGATTCAGTTGGTTGAGCATCAACCCACAAACTGAAATTTGCAGTTTGATTCCCACTTGGGGCACGTGCCTAGATTTCAGGTTTGGTCACTCATCAAGATGTGTACAAAAGGTAAACAATCAATGTTTCTCTCACATTGATGTTTTCTTTTCTCTCTTTTCACTCCCTTTCTCTCTCTCTAAAATCTATAAACATGTCCTTGGGTAAGGATTTTAAAAAAATTAGGAGCAGCAAGGATAAGAACCCAGATCTTCTGGTTTGCAGCATCACCATGTATATTCTACTCAAATTTGCATTTTTGCCATGGCATTTTTGCATAATGCCATTTGCATTATGCCAAAGTTGCATAGCTGAACTACTCTGCATTTTAAAAAGGTATAACTGTGGGTTAGAAAGAAATCTGTGACCCTGTTTTTCACTGTGGATTGGCCCTTCCTGCTAATTAGGAATCCTGGGCAAGTTTCTTGAGCTTACTTACATCCTCTAGTTCACGTTTTTATTTAAAATCCCGATGAACTCTCTGCCACCACTTAACCACCCAGAGTTAGGGTGACATTTCATCTTGGTTCATACTGCTTCTCTGGAATAATGAGCAATAGTGTCTCTTGTACTTTTGATAGGATGTCCATGTAGTCAGTCAGGCAGTCAGTTACAAGATTACACTACAATCCCTTTTCTTTCCAGACCAACCAAACCAAACAAAGGTGGGAGAAAGGAATGCTATCACTTGGTGCTACTTCCCCTTTTTCTTTAATATGGAGCCTATGCAATTGCACTTCCAGGAAACAAGGGAAAAAGAACTTTCCTATAGGAGAGGTAATAGCAAGTGGAGGTATATCAGACTTGCTTGATATGTGATTAACCCATGGCATCCTTTTGCCAAGTATTTATGGCAAAACATGCACAAGGCATGCTCAGCATTAGTTATTCTTCTCATGGCATTGAGGAGGAAACTAGTAGTCTCATTGCCTTTACATTGGTACTACAGTGTGGGATTATGGACTGAGGAGCTAAGGCTAGCTTTCAGGGACTCATGGCAATTACAGGTCTGAAAGGACTGTCATCCCAAAATAACTCTTCCACTGGTCATTCCAGACATCACATTCCCACAGTATCCTTCCCTTAATTCAGTATCCTGAATTAAGGTTTTCAGCTTTTTTCTAAAAGTGTACATGATATAAAAGGGTAATAAGTTGGCTCTTTCTCATAATAACTCTGGTGCTTATTTAGTCAGACAGTCACCTGGAGCAGCCCAATAAGAAGGGGACCCAGCATTTGTGTTCCCTTTTGCACACAAATGCTCCAGCATTGAGTCGCCACTGGAACTGGGCTCCATAAAGTAGATGCTAATAGAGCCTGTGTTGGTCATTCATTTGAAGGTCTCGGAAAATGGCTTTTTTTTTTTTTTTCAGACTAATAGGTATCGTCTCATCTGTAAATGTCTTATTCTAAGTCATGGAATAGTTTCTATCTGACAGACTCTGCTTTGATAATTGGTAATTAGATAATAATTAGATATTTTTATTTAATATTTAAAACCTAGTATTTATGAGAATTTTCAATAATTGGAATCAGTAAAACAGAGATTGTATCATACAATATTGTGGACAAATAGACACCTTCTTAGAAGACACCTTAAATCATATGCTTACTTCCTAGAATTAGCTGCATCTGTGATTCCCTTCATTTTTAGGGGGAAAAGGTTGAGGCAGAAGAAATAGGATACTACGCGTATGATTCTTTGTCTTAGTGCTTGGAGTGTCCTTAAATTCCTGTTTCTATTCATGGTGACTGTGGCAAAAAGACGAATGTGGTCAGGTCCACTGGGCTCAGTCCCGCCCCCGCTGGCTCTGCTCTGCTCATCACACCCTGTGGTAAATCGTAATGCTCACTTCAAGGCATGTCTCTACAATATTTTACCCGTGATTTCATTTTCTTTTTTCTATTGTTATCTTTCAAACTTTGTGCCTCAACTAATATGCTTTCAAACACTCAGTTCTGCTTCTTTCTGATATTTACATTTATCAAAATTCATAGGTATTCTAATAAAATTGTAGACTGCAATTATTATTATTGATATCTAACTCCTGAATGGCAGTGGATGTTTTGGAATTTCTCATGTTTTAATTTACAACATATATTTGAGTTTAGAATTAAACCTTAGAATGGGGTCAGAGTGTAATTTTGCTTTTGAATTCATATAATTTTAAATAGACAATTTATACAAATGGTAACAAAAATTAAATGTTACAAAAGAGCATGTAGTGAAATACCTCCTTTTCTCTTTGTTCCTCAATCATTCAGTGACCCTCTGGGAAGAAAAAATAATGTCAATGGTTTCTCCATATCCTTCCAAAGATATAGTGTATATGCTTGGGTTTATTATTCTACATGCTTTCTGCATGTTGAGTTTTTTTCACTTATATTAGTGGGTTTTTTTCAGTGATTACAAATTGTCCATTCTTTAAATTACTCATGGAATTCTATTGTTTGAGTGTATTGTAATTTATTTAATCAGTCCCCTACTGAATATAATATAGGTATTTTCAATCTTCAACTATTAAAAATAGTGCTGTACAATGAGTAGCCTCACACTTAAACATAAATAATTCAACAGATTATTCAAGCACATCTATTCAATAAATTTGTAGAGATCTGTTGCAGGGTGCAGAGATATTTACATTTGTAATTTTAGAAGATTATAGGAAGATTGTTCTCCATTGTGGTTGTAAATTTATAATCCCATCAGCAGTGGGGGTAAAAGGCACCGATATGATAGTATTCCCTGTGCAGGCAGGGTACTACCAACATTTTGATCTTTGATGATTTGGTTGGGAAAAAAGGCTACCTACATTATGAAGGAGGTTGGATTAATTCTTAGGAAAATTTTATGAGGTTTTCTGTATGTTCATTTATTTTGTGCTTATGGGGTAATTTTGTATATTTTTCTTATTGATTTATAAGTACTCATTATACATCAGAAAAGTTGCCTGTATGTCTCTGAAATGAGTTGCAAAATTTCTCTGGTCCTGGCTTTGGTTTGTTTCTTTGCTGCTAAGAGTTTTTTGTTTGTTTGCTTATTTGTTCAGGTCTATTTCCTGTAGAACTTTTTGACATTAATATAATCATATTTCTCATGTATTTTACTTCATGGCTTTTAGTATTTATTATAATACTTTAAAAGACCTTTTTAAGATTTTATTTATCCATTTTTAGAGAGGGAAGGGAGGGAGAAAGAGAGAGAGAGAGAAACATCAATGTGCGGTTGCTGGGGGTCGTGGCCTGCAACCCAGGCATGTGCCCTGGCTGGGAATCGAACCTGCGACACTTTGGTTCACAGCCTGCACTCAATCCACTGAGCTACGCCAGCCAGGGCCTAAAAGACGTTTTTTATTCCAAGATTATAACAGATTTATCACATGTTATCTTCTAATTACTTTGAGGTTCTATTTTTATGTTTAAATCTTTGATTCCTCTGGACCTTGTTTTGTTGTCGGATGTACGTTATAGATTCAATTTTATTTTATTTTTTCCCAGTGTCCACCCAGTTGTCTCAACCCTTCACTAATATTCCACCTCTTCCCTACTAGTATGAAAAGCAACCCTCCTCGTACATGGCAACTCCCTATAGAAGTATACTTTTTCAGTAGACTAATGGCTTTGTTTCCCCAACAATGCTGTCTCCACTTCTGCCACCACATTTTCTGGTTTGTTTCCAGAGTTTATACTATATCAGTCAAATAAAGCCAAACTTCTCATACAAGAGCCTAGACAGAGGCCTTTGCAGTTTAATATTAAGTCTACAGGGACTGCCGTCCCTTTGTATAAGCCACAGAATCATTGTGTTTGGGGAAGATGTATAGTCAGTACCTGCATAATGCTTTCCCTCCACCTGAGAGCAGTGGTCCTAACACTGGCTTGTGATTACTGCGGGCTCTCAGATGCCCTGGCTCCAGAGATTAATTGATGTGGGAGGGGACCCAGACTTTTTAAAAAATAAAGTCTTATGTATGGAAGTAGCAAGGGTTGAGAAACACTGCCTTCAACTATATAGTGTGTTAAGTGTCTCCACTGATATAACAATATACTCTATTTCTCTGGGTTGGCTATGTATTTTGGCCCTTATAACAATTCTCTTTTGCTCCAGATTTTCACTGTATGCTTTGGGGAGGGTGTCTCACAAGACTGTTATTGAAAGTTTTTTATTTAACAAATGTTTACTGAGTACCTATTATGAATTAGGTGCTGTGCTAAGTGCAGAGTATAGAATAGGAAGCAAAACTATCACTTTGAAAAACCAGTCTTAGCATTTAAACAAAATCATCATTAAGCAAGGGAAACTACCACAAAAGAAGGCACCTGTCTCTATCACAGATTGTATGCTATATAGCATTGTGGAATACATTTCCTTCAGAATAGTTTGGGAAACCTGTAACAGATACATTATCTTTGTCCTGCAGCTCTAGGATTTATTGTAGCTGCATGTAATAAGACAGTCCATTTAATGTAATATCCAGGTTTGAAAATATTCTAAATTTGCTTTCTAATGGGTACTTTTTGGAATAATCCCAAAGATAGACTTAAATGTGTTCTTGCACTGCACATGTAATTAAGGCTGAAATCATAGATATGTGACTGGAATTTAACACATGAATGCTTTTATTTAATAACATTGGGTATAGCAATACTAAGTTAAACCTAAATTGCTTTTTTTAAATCCTCATCTGAGGATATGCTTATTGATTTTAGAGACAGAGGGAGGGAGGGAGGAGGAGAGAGAGAGAGAAAGTGAGAGAGGAAGAGAAACATCTCTTGGTCGCCTCTCATATGTGCCCTGACTGGGGTCGAACTCCAAACCTCTTGGTGTATAGGACAGCCGTCCAACCAACTGAGCAACTCATCCAGGGCCCTAAATTGTTTTGAGTGTGAAATATGAAAGCCCTGAAACCAGGGAGCAAATTGTCTTTTTATGTTCTTCTATGTTCTATAATTTCACTTCTGCTAGATTTTTGAGCGAGTTAATACATACCAGGCATCAAGTGCTGCTGTTACTATTGAAAAATTAAATAGCCTTAGTGGTTTCCACTTTTTTAGACATAGGAGGGTAACTCATGTGGCATATAGAGCCTCGAGACTTGCACTTAGAACACTCCTGTCCAAGCAGTACTAGTAGCCCAAAAAACATCTGTGTATCCTACTTCTAATACATTCTTGAAATGACATGAAACACAATAGGTGTACTTGCCCAAGTTAGTATGTTCAGTTGTGTGAAAAAAGAAGAGCTGGGGGACTGGTTTGTCAAGTGGCACAATGCACCAAAATTAAGGAATAGCTCAAATCTGTTCTGAAACAGAAAACAAAGAAGAACCAGGGTGTCCCACCTCATCTCACACAGAAATACAGGGTCGGGGGAGCGCCCAGTTGTACTTGCAGTGGGAACAGAAGGGAAAATGCTCGGGCCCTTCATGGACCACACTTTTCACCACAGGTGAACAAGCACCTGCTTGTTGTTCACGTGGGCATGTCCACCCACCGTAGAAACAGAGACACTCCCAGATCTCTATTTTCATAAACCAGTCCTGTCCCCTTCCAGTGTATTCATATGCTTTTTGAATCCTGACATTTCAAGTTTTTAAACCTGTTGACTCTAAGGTAACTGCTGTACAGGACTTAACTGTAGATTTGTCATCATTATTGAATACAATGTGTATTCTAACTCATGGGTCCATTTCTTCATTCTTGGGTCCTCACAGACAAAGCTTTTGTGGCATGATGTACACATTTTAACTACGTATCAGAGTGTCTTCACTTGCCACTTCTTTTGATGTAGCATTGCTATACATCCAGTAACAATGTTACATTGCATCAGGAGAAAGCAGTAAACAGAACTAAGGAAGGAAGGATCTGACTGTCAGTGTAAATGTAAATAGCAGCTGTTCCATTCAAACTGTTTTTAAAACGACCACACGGTTAGAGCATTGCATGAAGTAGGCCAGATCCACAAAAATCAGGTTTTAGCACCCAAGTTAAGAGGCGTGCTGCTATCCTCCTGTTCACACTGTTTCACTTTCCACTATCACACAAACAGTAGAGGAAATAAATATATATAGACAGGGTCCAGCACCAATAACGTCCCTGTTTTATTACAAAATCTTTTATTGCAAAATTATAAGCATGTAGTTGTAGTTCTGTAACATAACAATATCACACTCAAGCACGCCTCATGACATTTTAGGTGAAATATTCAAATTAAAACTATATATTACTACACCCATATTATTACCTTACCAACTGCCTTCAAACAAGACTTACTTCTGCTGGACCCTGTCTTTAATGGTCTCAGTTAAAATGTTATTTAAACATCTACTTCTGAGTGAATATTGTAAAATGCAGATACATCAATATACACAATGGCCTGCTGTACAAAGATGACTCTGTGAATGGTGTTGTTGTGCTAGTTGCAAAATATCTGGGAGTCAAGGCCACATGAGCTTATCCTCTGATCAGGTGCTGTGGCCACTACTTGATAGATCTTTTTACCTCAAATTTGAAAATTTTTAAAATTATCTCCATGTTGTCATTTTCCAACAAAGAGACCATCCTATATGACAATACAATGTCCTTTTAAAAAATATCAGTGCCATTTTTTTTTTTGCCAAATATGCATACATCCCCCCAGTTGGTTAAAGTGATAAACTGCTGGTATTGAGCACTTTGAAAATTTGCTTGTGCATTGCAGCTCTGTTCAAAACTGTGACCCTTCAATAACTAGCACTACCCAGACTAATAATTGTAGACACCCTTTCTATTTAGTTGTGTTGCCTTACTATTTAACATGGAGGAAAAACAAAGATGTTTTCTACTACATGAATATAAAAATCTTAACTGAAGACCTGCAGCTGCATTGAAATAGAATAAGAGGGTAGGAGCATCATGATGGGATAGTTCACCGAACATTATCTGGTCCAATATGTTTACCTCATTGTAATCTTTATATATTAAACTACACTCTTCCAAGGGCTAGAACAGGGCTTCTCACATTTCAGGAATGAAAAAACAAGTTGTTCAAGACACAGTGAATGGGTTAAAAAAAAGAATAACAATATTAGCTTCTATTGGTAACATAAATAAAAATTAAACACACTTGCATAAATACAAGAGCCTACTTTAACTCTTGCTTAATATTTGTACACATTACAACTTCAAATCAGGATATTAACTAATATCTGCATATAAATGTACTTTTCTGTCAAATAAAC
Organism: Phyllostomus discolor; assembly: GCF_004126475.2. Lineage (NCBI taxonomy): Eukaryota > Metazoa > Chordata > Mammalia > Chiroptera > Phyllostomidae > Phyllostomus > Phyllostomus discolor. Next base: position 122,462,854 of record NC_040906.2, read on the forward strand.
AAGGTTAAGGACCCCACCAGTTCCTATTTACTCAGTAGGTAGAAATAACACAAACAAACTGGCATTAAAGGGTTTATATATTCTTGTTCTGTTTTCTTAATATACATCAGGGAAAATCTTTGAGGTACAGTTTTTAAGAGAAAAACTATTAACAAATATTAAACCTATTTAAATACATAATGCTGAAGTCTTCAGGGAGATATATATGAGGTTTATAAGTTACTCTGATATTCATCAGATATAACATGGATTCAAGGATAAGTAGAGGTAAAGAAAGATGAACAGATACATGATAAAGCAAATTTAGTATAACACGAAGGGTGGACATATGGGAATTCACTGTCAGAGTCTTTCAACTTTGCTATATGTTTGAACTTTTATATAATTAAAATGTTTGAAAAAATTTCTCATGAATTTATTTACCTTTTATCCCCATTAGGATTTTTAGTGGTAAGAAAGGCTAGGTATCCAAAAATAGTTTAAGATGAAATTACTTTTAAGATTATAGTTCCTCAGATCTATATTATCCTAATTTGTCTTGCTGTTTTTTTATTATTGGTAATTTTCTTTGTCCTTTTTTTATAAATGTGTGTTTTCCAACCTGAATATTAACTAGCCTATTTTGTATATTTATTTTGTACAGCTATAAATTTTTCCTCCTCTTTAGTAATATTAATCATTTTTACTTCTTCCTGGCATTAAGTCATCCACTACTCTAGCATTCTATGAGTATAAAGTAGGATCAAATCCATTACATCTTTGACTGTTAATCTGGCTGATCACCAAACAAACATCATATGATTTAGTCATCAAACCTGATTTTTAAATTTTTTTCATGACAAAACTTAATTGATCTTGTGGCTACAGGATCACCTCTTCTTGATTAACACCTTCTCCTCCTTTGAACTTATGTGAAACATTTTATCTCTAACACTCACTTGATATTTGTAATGTAATAGCTTTTATTATATATAATGTCAACATATGTCAATAAACATTTACCAATTATAAATAATGCTTCTATCAATGCAATATAAATTATAAAGTCCTACTAAGATGTTTTTGTGTTTGTTGTTATTGCAGCTACTAGAATTGGTATGATTGTCACCTTTCTAGAAACAGGAAACAGGGGTGATCGTTGGTGCCTTTTATATCACCATTGCTCCTACCTAGCACTGTACCTTCAACAAAGTAGGAGATATGTATATATAGTGAAAACTTTCCTTTTAAATTTTTTAATGGTTGAGTAAGAGTTGGCTGATTAACCTTTAAAAATACTGTTTTCCAAGTCAAAACCTATCACCAGATCTTTACCAATAAACCATTTTTACTCCATTTCTTAAAATTTTACCTGGGTTTAGGATTGTGAAAGGATAAAGTTATTGTACCTAAGAAACATCATATATTTTATAATGTAGTTAAGAAAAATTGTGCCTAGTTCTAAAAGGTACTGAAGCTTACCATAAAGTCTGATGGTGCTACTACTATAATTGTGCAATATACTCTATTGAACAATGTGACAATATGAAATTGGTATCATTCACTCAGCTCACTTCTGAAGTGTTCCAACTTCTTTGAAAAAATTATTTGAACCCTTTGCCAATATTTTGATAGAAATAGCATGGAAAAAATATCTGAATATTCCAGATATACTGAGGATAGGCTGTAGGCTGAGCAGCAACAAAATGACATTCCCATGGAGTCCTTTCCAAGGGCATTAACGTGTAGAATCTCAGATGTGCATCTAGTCTAATGGCCAGAGCCTTGAGGGGCGTCAAAACTCCTAGACTGTAGTTCTGGGTTTTCCCCTCGATTTTCCACCTACTCCTCCTGGTAAGTAGCTTCTGTTTCTCAGATTCTCCTCATCCTACCCAATTCTTCCTGCAAGGTCCTTTCCCTTGGATTGTTTAGAATGAATAGAAAAAATGATCCACCTAACCACAGCCAGGAATGAGGCTGAAAATAAGGTGTTACTCTCATCGACTTTAGTCATTCCTGAGGAACTGACTTTCATTGTCTGCCAACAGGGGAGGCTTTACACTTGGCTCGAGATTTTGGCTACACTTGCGAAACAGAGTTTCCCGCCAAAGCTGTAGGAGAACATCTTGCCAGACAACATATGGAACAGAAAGAACAGACGGCAAGAAAAAAGATGATCCTAGCGACCAAGTAAGCCAAATGGAGAAGCCTCTATGTGCCTTTATCTTAAGTGTTTCCATTTTCTTTGAGGAAAGAAACAGTCAGAAAGCACCAGTTCTCTAAAGCAATGGGGGTGGGGGTGAGGGTGAAGTTCTGACATCCCAGCAGCAAGATACATTAAGCAAGGACCCTCCACATCCTTCTGGTGCCTCTGGCAAGATTTGCAAACTGCCCTGGGTTCGTGCTGGGGTTATCTTTCACACTGATGAAGGTTCTCAGAAAACCTTTCCAGAACATGAAGGAATATGTAGGAGAAAAACATGTCTAGGAGATGTAGATTCCAGGCAAATATGCCTCTGGTTCCCACGTAATTTGGTGTAAGCCACTCACTGTGCCTTAATAAGTGAGGGTAAAGATCTTAAAACACTAGGAGTGTTTGGAGGATGTGAAACAGTTAAAGACTTGGGTGCATGAAAGGCCGCAGGAAGACCTCTGGGGCTGAGGAGAGCCACCAGGGCCCCCATCTGGTATATAACGAAGCAAATAATCCATGTATCACCCCATCTCCTATGGTGATATTGTTGAAAAGGAAAAGGTAAACATATGAGAAAGCTTCTGAAACTTGGAGAAAAAAAGTCCAATTAAAATGTGAATTAAAATAATAAGAAAAATGTTATAGGGAAAGGGAAGCTTGCATAAAGTGACTTTAAATTTCTTCCAACTTGAAATTTCTTTGATAATGAATAAAAGAACTACCATTTACTGTGTGAAAACCCAGTGGAACAGAAGTACTGCTGCAAGTCATGTTCACATTTTGTAGAGGAAAGTCTTTCAGGTAATAGCTAATTCTTTCTCTCTTCTCTTTATTAAAGTAAGTTATTGCTACATATAGACCATTAATAATTTAGAACTAATAGTCCTAGGTGGCTAAATTATTATTTACAAGTTAGTTTCTTACTTGGGAAAAAATTTTAAAGAGAAAGCATAGGTAGATAGTGTTAGAAACACTGCTTCTTTAAACTGATGAAAAAATGACTTTACAAGATGTTGGCTAGAACTTAAATTGACTAAAAATGCATAAAACCAGAAGTACATATTCCTTCTTCCACCAACTTCCAATGTAACGTAGGTCTTCCTACAAATTTAAGGGTTTTTATGGGATACCTACTATCTAATAGGTTTGCCCAAGACACTCGAGTCCTTCATTTGGGGTTTGTGCTGCTTATGGCTGTGACCAAATGGGTTTGTCATATATTTATGCATTGCTCTTCTGAGAGTACCAGACATTCTCTTATCTTGCCCCAAAGAGAAAGAAAACAAAAGGAAGTGGCTAAAGGAGAGGAGAAAAAAACAAAACAAAGAGATAAAGGGGAAAGGAATAGCAGGAAGAATGAAGACCAAGATTTAAAGAAAGAAAATTGTAAGGCAGGTGTAGATTGGGATTTAAAATTTGAAGATAAAATTTGCACTGTGGAAGCTCCTGAACACTTACTATAGAATGACCTAAACCTGGACTTTATGTGTTGTTTATCTTCTGGAGATGGGCAGAGCGTTCACTATTCTTTTGCTTCTACTCTTTCCCAAAGGGGTCTGTATCAGTCATACTTTAGTTTCTCCAGAAGGAACTGAAAGTACATGTAGTTAATTAGTTGAAATCCTTGATATAATCTCAGGAGAATGTAAAGACTCGTTATACATCCAGAGAAATACACAGTTCTAGAAAGTAGGTAGTATCCCCAAGGTGTTTTCGAAGCATCATATCATTCTAGCTGGCAAGATCATATGGATTTTCCCATATTAGTACCCATGTGATATAGCCAAATGACATGGTTATTCCAAAATACAAATTACCCAAGAGAAAACACTTCATATTCTCTGCCTCAGAATCACTTGGTTGTGGTTTCATTGTGCATATTCTAAGTCTTTCACCTCCTAAACCAGAGAAATCCTTCTGGCCCTCCTTTTCCCAGGAATGATTTTATAACTGTTGACCATTACCACTGTAGCCGCTATTAACATTCCACATGCAAGTCCATTTTCTTGGGAGCTTCCATCACTCTGTTTAAGTGTTTTGGAGTCAGGGTATTCAAACTGATGCCGAGAGTTTGTTTTCACAGAAATAAATATTACAAGAACTTGAGGGAAGTAAGAGAGATACTTCTGTACTTGTCAAAGTTATGCTGAGACATCTTTTTTTAGTGTAGTAATTCAACTGGGGAGTTGTATTTTCCTTTTACCTGGGATCTAACTCAAGTATATTATATCAGGTGATATTTTAACTTTTGATTTAATAAAATATTGTGAGAACATGTAATTTTCTTTGATTCTTCTGCCCATAGCTGAACATTTGCAGGCCATTACATATCAATCAAAAATTGAGTTCACTAGCTTCAGTGATCTCATTTTACACAAAGTATATAGGCCATAAACACGTAGAGATTAGGAGAGAGTGTTTACAAATTTTTTATCTTTTTGGTTATTTATATTCATCCCACCTCTTTATGAAATGATGCAAAATAAGAATTAAGAACCAGAAATTATGTCATCATAGCAAACATACACAATACCAGTAGTCATTAATATAAGTAGATAATGTAAGGGATGTGTAGGAATAACATGCCTTTTCTGCAACTCACCAATAGATCCAACATACTCTGAGTGGTTTCTAATTTTCCAATGGTAAAGTATTGGCTATTTTCAATTAAAATACTCAGAGTGAAATTAAGTAGCCTACATAAATATTCATTATATTCTCACAACTCACCTTGATTCACAAGACTGTGATAATTATGTCAAAAATATGTGCCACATTCAAAATTCTTTGTATGAGAGATCCAATTGCTGATCTGTATCAGAAGATTGATTTACATATTTCCTTCTTATCTCTATGAATAAGAGATTCAGTTACATTTAATTTATTGCCAAGTATATCATTGTATGAAGGTCCCTTGGTTAAGTGTCAGCCTCCCAATTCCTCTATATTGCTAGTGCTTTGTTGATTAACCAAAATGCTTTGGTGTAATTAGATAGTTATTTGTGAGAATAGATAAGCAATTTTTGAAATCTAAAATGTACCAGACACAACATTTATTTGATTTGTAGAAACACATTTGAAAATCTTCATTAAACTTAGAACTAAATATGATTAACATCTGATCTACATAAAGGTAAAGGAGAATAGTTACCAAGTTTTAATTGAGTGTTACCACTCCCATTAGTCATCAAAAGGAAGAAATACAGAACTTTAAATTCAGACCAGCTAAAAATGATGTCCTTGAGGACAATGACGTAAGTGATAAAATTAGAATTTATGATTCATCGAAGATCATCTTGTGTTACATAATTCATAATGTGACATTTTATCTGAAGAAATAAGAATATTGCTTATTGTGGTTTCATAAATAAAATTTTAAATAAGAATTAAATTAAGCATAAAAATAATAACTTTGTGTCATAATGAAATGGTAATGATGATTGCCTAAGGGATATCTACAGATTTGTTATCTGTTTTCAAGTCTAGAAGCTGTCCTAAGTCAGTGAGTTAAGCAGCAGAATCAAATATCAAAGACTGAGAATTCTGAAACTTCTCCTGATATAGCTTTATGTGTGGTGTACGGGAATTGTTTAGCATAAAGTAAATCTTTCCACAATTTGCTTTTTCCTCATTTCTCCATCAACGTTAATTGTAACTTGTCGTATTATCTATATAGTAGGAAAGTTGATGTGCTAACATATATATTAATTTGCTCAAATATCCAAGTAATTCCCTTAATATAACACAAGAACTAAAACAATGTTTCAATCTTTATTTTAAGTTTTTAATATATTTTAATTTGATAGAAAATTTAAAAAGGTATCTTTAAACAACTTCAATATTTCTTTGTACTAATGGATCACATTGATGGCCTTCCAGAGAGTAATTCATTTTGCTAGTCTGAAATATGATAATATCAATCTATATTTAAAAATTAAGTTAGTAATTTACTAAAAGCAAAGATAATATAGCCAATTATAAAATAACACAATGCACAACAGATAATGATGCCCACAGATACTGTCATTCGATGCCATCAAACACTTAGCTTAGTTCCTATTTATCTAAAAATAGGTTATATACTTGAAAGTCAGACAACTGAGTCTAACTCAGAACAAAACAAGTGAGTTCAGATCAAATATTCTCAGTGAAAGTTTGCACATGTGAAAAGCATGCATTTAGATGCTGTGTCTCAGACATTATTAGCAGGGGAACATGGAGGATTCCATTTGCTTTAGAGCAGGTAAGGACTTACCCTGTTTGTTTGTTTTCCTCTCCCCATGATTCTCTTTCACCTGTGTTCAAAATGAATAAGGCAAATTCTGTGAAATGAAGCAGTATTTGAACACTGGAAATAAACCTGAGGTTCATTGTTCATTTAAAAATTTAAGAAGGCAAGTACAATATGGTTTCACTCATATGTGGAACCTAGTGAACAAAATGAACTAACAAACAAAATAGAGACAGACTCACATAGAGAGCAGGCTGACATCTGTTGAGGGTGGGTTGAAGGTTGTGGGGCTGTGTAGGGAGGTATGGATGCATTGAGCAAAAAAAAAGTGGGGGGGAACTCACTGACAACAATGTGGAGATTGCCATGGGGAGGGGGGAGGGGAAAAGTGGAGAAAAGTACAGGGGGGATAAATAGTGATGGAGAGAAACTTGACTTGGGGTAGTGAACACACAATACAGTGTACAGGTGATGTGTTGTGGAATTGTGCACCAAAATCTGTATAATTTTATTAACCAGTGTCACCCCAATTAATTAAATTAAAAGGGAAAAAATCACAAATGATCTTTGGAAGAATTCAATAAATTTTAGGTACCTAATAATAAACAAGACTCCACTGATTTTAACTTAGTGATAATTTATTTGTGCTTCAAGAAATTTTGTCATCTTTCAGTAGTTATTTGTTGATCACATAAATGCTTTGGAGAAGAATTAGTGTCTGGGTTCATGGTACGACATTCACTTGGAATAAATTGACCCTTTTCCTTGGCTATATTGATAACTATAATCAAGGCTACATCACTACATTTTTGTGAATGCCCATTATAAATTCAGACAATAAACCTAATCACTATCATATTATCCCTTGTATATAGAATGGCCTCACTTTAGAAGATAAATTCTTTTCAGCAATTCCTGAGGAGTCCTTTACTTCACTCTTTAGCTACTATATTAATCCAGTGTTTTGTTGTTTTTATAACTGTTTCTGTATGTGTTGCTTCTTTAGAATTATACTGTTTGGACTATGTACGACAAAGGCTTTACTATTATACAGCATACATGGTAACGTGGCAGTTAAAACTGAAGCCAATGATCAGAAATCATAATCATAGAAAACAAGAAAAGCAGCAAAAAATGTCTTTATATGGAGCATGACGATCATTTCTGTGAGGCTGGTGGACGACCTTCACATAAGTAGTATCTACATCAAATATTAAGATGCAAATTTAGTCCACAAGAGTCTGAATTATAATGAAATATTGGGAAAAAAATGACTTTCCAAAGTTTACTTGAATCATGACTCTGAAAGATGCCTGTGACTTGATTTAAAGTTCTTTATGGATATGATATCATCTAACATCATATTTTAATTAAAAAATAATTAATAATTGAACTGTGATCCTCTCATACAGGTTTTTCTCTATCCTTAGGTTAACCTGAGGATGAATATTCACTTTAAAATTAACCTTGGCTTTATCCAGGCTCCTGAACTGTTACTCACTGGAAAGGGTTATGATGCTGCTATGCCAAGAGAAAAGTTGCCCCTGTGCCCCTCATCTGCATGATGTGGATGGAACTTCACAGTTCGATTTATGAAATGTTATCTAGTCCTCTTGTCAATGGGAAAACAAACCTTAACAAAATCCCATGGGATGAAATTAAAGCCCCATTTCAAGAGTTCAACTCCAACTTTGAATCTTTTATTTTAGACAAATTTGTAAAGAATTCCAAGACCTCTTGAGCCAAGATAGGTCACCACTGGGATCCTCCAGACCCACTCCAATTCTAGACCTGGACATCCAGAGACACTTAACACATTTCAGGTAAGGCTGGTTTTCTCATGGGTTTAACCTCTTTTTATACTGTTAAAACTATCTTTACTAACCCAGATATTTTTGTATTCCTATCACAATTCCATTTAGAGATATGATATATTTATATGGTGACTGACTGAAGTTTTTGAAATTCCAAGCATCTAAGACAAGGGTGTTAAACTCATTTTCACCGGGGGCCACATCAGCCTTGTGATTGCCTTCAAAGGGCCAAAATAATTTTAGGACTATATAAATGTAACTACTTCTTAACTGTTAAGGAGTTGAAATTACATTTGGTTGAAAATTATATTTAATGCATGGATCATTTTGGATAGGAATATTTAATATCTTTGTGTGATTATTAAGAATTTATGACTTTGAAAGTAGATACTATTATTTTAAATAATCACACTTTTGGATCAGGAGTCTGAAATCCTTTAAACAGTTTTTTAAAATCTTGATTAGTTTAATTTCTGAATAAACAAATGATATAAAAAAATTAATGGGATGTTATGGACTGATTTTCCATGAGTATTATTTCTATACAACTAAAAACTGCAAATGGTTCTTAAGTTAGTCCACACAAACAGAGTTAAAGGGCTTGGAATATATTATAAAAAGCATATTTTGAATTTTATTTTTGAGAGGATTAGGAAAAGAATAGAATTATTTTTTCCAGGTTAACTTATGCCCTGGATACAATGTAGAAAAGAACATATAACTATACAGGTGCATTCCAATTTAAAACTTCAGAATTCTATGTCTATAGGATGTTTCTCACCAATATAAAAATATTTATTGTCTTTTAATTAGCACCATTTAGTTTAAAAATGCTAAGGAAAGAATTATGTTTAAATTTTGAACATTAACATTAAATTTTAAAATATGTTTTAATGCTTTTCAATGGTTATAATGCTGTTGAGGGGAATACTCCATTATAATAAAGAATGGGTACTTAAATAATTTGGAATTTTATCTTCAGGATCAAAGATGTATAAATATAGTATTTTATTTTCTATAATATCACAAGGCTCCTCAGGATGTAACAGACATACCTCTGAAGACTAAACATAGTATTTGTCTTCTAAAAATGTACAAAATGTATAGTTCACAGGACTTTTCCCCTATGACTCATTTGGGTTAGTGAAGATGAGTGTTTAAAACTGGAAGAAAATATAATGCCTAGACATGTAGAGCAAAAGGCTTTGGAGTCAATAGAACCACTTTCAAATTTAGACCCTTACACATCTGAGCTGGGTTGTTTGGGGTAACTTATAGACTCTTTCCAAGCCTTTCTCTCCTTAGCTATAAGTGGAATAAACCACCCTCCCCCCATTTTACAGTGGTAGTGAGCTGAAATGAAAAAAATGAATATAAAGTAAGCATTCCTTTAAATGTTATATTGTTTACTCCACTGCAGATCCAGGCTAAAAGGTATAGATTGCTACACTATCATATCTCTACACATATTTTTATATGTACACGTACTAAAAACATCTCTAATTTTTGCAGAAGTTTAAGTCAGAACTTAATTTTTATACAACTTCAATTCTGGATTTAAGGAAGTTTAAGTTATAAATTTATTCTAAGGAGGAACTTACTGCTCAAATAAAGAGATTAGAACTCTATGTCATGTCTATAGGTTATTTCCAATTATACATGCTGTAGCCTTCATCAGACTGTGAGCTCAAAATAAAATACAGCATAAATGCGTAAATCTAATATCAGCTACAGTGTGAAATAAACAGCCAAATCATTTGTTTGCTCAGTACAGCCACAATCTGCTAATGTGTTGATACTTTAGTCATTTGCCAATTTAATGCCAGAGAACTCTAAAGAAAACTTTTGCTTCTAACTTAAGCTGAATGTTTCCCAAATGGGATTCATATGCTCTTATTGACATCTCCATGCAAAATATGGTAACAGAGTAGTCTGGTGTCTCCCAAAGATGAGTAAAATATGTGGTAAATTGTTCCTCCAATTCTCAGTTTAAAAAAAAGAGAGAGAGAGATTATGTTTTAGGTGTAAAACTCTCAAGATAATCTGTGGCTGCAGATTCTCAATCACAACCTTTGAAACACATAACCAGCCCTGGCTGGTGTGGCTCAATAGATTGAGTGCCAGCCTGTGAACCAAAGGGTCACTGGTTCAATTCCCAGTCCAGACACATGCCTGGGTTGCAGGCCAGGCCCCCAGTAGTGGGTGCACGACAGGCAACCACACACTGATGTTTCTCTCCCTCTCTTTCTCTCTCCTTCCCCCTCCTTTTTAAAGTAAATAAATAAAATCTTTTAAAAAATGAAACACATAACCATAACTTAAAGCATTTAACACTACATGGTGAATCTACTTATAAAAGTGTGATCTATGAAATTTTGCTGTTATTTGTATGTTGAGCATTTTGTTATCAGAAAGTTATGAACCCCACTTATTATACTCTTTTTTAATGTTTGCCAGAGTTTTCATTTATTTTTAACCACATTCCAGATTATTTATGTAGATGAAATCTTTTGATTTTGCAATGGGAGGCAGTATGATGATAGACATCACTTAACCAAACTCACTTTATAGCAAATTTCCTAAATTATGTCTTTTTAAAATTATGGTAAAAAGAATGCATAATATAAAATGTACCATGTAAACTAAAACCATTAAATAACAGCTTCCCATTCCTCAATTCTCTCAGCCCCTGGCAGTGACCATTTTACTTTCTGTCTCAATGAACATGGGTACTTTTTAAATGTCTCATATTAAGTAGAATCATACAGTACTTGTTTTTTTTTTCTTTTGTCATTGGTTTATTTCACTTAGTATAATGTCCTCAGGGTTCATCTGTGTTGTAAATGTTAAATAAATTTTCTTTCTTCTAAAACTGCATAATATTCCATTGATATGTATGTGACATTTTGCTTATCCATACATCCATCAATGGACACTTGGTTTGCTTCCACCTCTTGGCTATGGTGCATAGTGCTGCTATGAACACGGATGTGAAAACATCTCTTCAAGATTCTACTTTCAATTCTTTTGGATATATATCCATAAGTAGAATGATATGTCATATTGCAACTCTATCTGAGAATCTGCCATACTGTTTTCCATAGTGGCTGTACCATTTTATGTTCCCACTAACACTGCCCAGGATTTTATTTAATTCCTCCATATCCTAGCCATCACTTGTTACTTACTTGTTTTTTATTTTAGTAGTAGCTGTCCTAATTGGTTGGAAGAGATATTCCATTATGTTTTTGATTTGCATTTCCCTAGTGATTAGTGATGTTAAGCATCTTTTTGTGTGCTTTTTGGCCATTTCTGTGTCATCTCTGGAGAAATGTCTGTGAATATCCTTTGCCCAGTTTTAATCTGCTTATTTGCTTTTTATTGTTTTTAGTTCTTTATGTATCCTGGATATTAACCCCATATTAGACATGTGATTTGTAAATATTTTCTCCTGTTTGTAGTTTGCCTTTTTATTCTGTTGATTTTTTTAAAAGATTTTATTTATTCATTTCTAGAGAGGGAAGGGAGGGAGAAAGAGAGAGAGAGAGAGAAACATCAATGTGCGGTTGCTGGGGGTCATGGCCTGCAACCCAGGTATGTACCCTGACTGGGAATCGAACCTGCAACACTTTGGTTCGCAGCCCGCGCTCAATCTACTGAGCTATGCCAGCCAGGGCTTTGATTTTGTTTTTTGATGCACAGTTGTTTTTGATATAGTTTGATTTGCCTATTTTTACTTTTGTTGCCTGTCTTTTCTGTGTCATATTCAGGAAATTCTTGCCAAATCCAATGTCATGAGCTTTTGGCCTACTGTTTTCCTGTAAGAGTGTTATAGTTTCAAGTCTTACATTTAGGTCTTTGATCCTTTTGAGTTAATTTTCATATACGGTATAAGATGTGTTCAATTTCATTCTTTTGCATGTCTTAAATTACATTAAGATCTGAATGTCACCAATAGGTTCTGCAACTTTAAGTGAAACAGTGGATAATGAAACCCATTTTGCCATAGGCTAATTGGTACAAGCAAGAGTTAAGTTCGTTAGGCATCTCATCAATGCTATAATGAAATAGTGTTATTCAAGGACCTGATGTTATTCAAGGGACTACTGTATATCCTTTTAAACAAAAGGTTTAAACATGGTTTAAACATTTCCAGTTAAAATCCAGAATGAAGTCTAATGTAGACTGAATTTAAAAGTGTGCATTTTTGTTTTTATTGTGCATTTATTAAAAGTCGCCTCAATAGATTGTTTTAATAGAACTATAAAATTCAGCTTGTTGTCTGACCCTGAAAGAGACTCCTCACTTTGTAAGTGTAGCCCTTAAACCTGGCTTCACAGTGGACTCTCTCTTGGAGCTTTTTAAAAATCTTAAGACCTGGAGTACCCTTGTAAAGATCTGACTCAACCATTCTACAACTGCATTCAGGCACCTATTAGTTGCAGATCTGAAGTTGATTCTGATACGTAGGCAGCTTTAAGAACCATGGTCCTAGGATATTCCCAGGCTATTAGCCCTTTTTATGGAAAGAAAAACAACTCTAAATCATTTTTAAAGTGACACAGAATTATGGAAAGTTTTGTATGTTAATGTATTAGATTCTACATCACTTATTCTGCTAATAATCTGGGTAACAATGCTAGCATAGGGCATGCCCCTTTCATAATTTCCTACTGAGAGTGGTAACTTTTATTCTGATAGAAGCACGAGCTCAAGAGAAAAATTAGTTAGAAAGGAATCATATCACATCTAACTTTGAAAACAATCCAATAACAGAGTGTGATTTTCCAGTTTTTGCTGAGTGCTGGCTGAGAAAGAAGGAGAGCATAATTGGATGGGCATAGAGGATACTCTAAATAGTAACATCATCTTCTGGCACTATTTTGCTTAGTCAAAATCTCCTTCCCAATGCGGAGCACTTGAATTATACCTCGTAGGGTGGCTGATCTTGCACCTTAACAACTATGACTTACTTTCAGCAGGTTGTAAACATCCAGGTAAAGCTCTGGAATGCTCTGGTCTTGGAAAGCACAGATAACTATTCCTATTTTCTGTGGTAGCTGACATATCAGAGAGCTCTGGAACACCGTGCATGCAGTGGCCCTCCTCTCAATTCACAGCTGGGAAAGCTGCTATTTTGGTGAAAATGACAGGAGGCAGCTTTATTCACAATTTATAATTTACTGAGTACCACACAAAAAGTGTCTTGCTGTAGAGAACACAGCAGACACCACAGCTCCTACTGGAAGGGGGAAGACAATTGACTGAAATCTGTGGGAGACTCTGCAGATGCAATTCCCAGGATTGGTGATTGTAAGTAGGCCTGGGGTTCCGCGGGCAGAACAGATTCAGCTGAGGTAGAAACCCAGAGCCCCAATTTTCTGAAATGTTAGGAATTCTTCTCTTTGAGATCTAGGGACATCTTAACTTTTTATTTCTTTGCCTCTTATATTCTCAGAATCACAATGAGTGAAGTCAGGCATCTGTTAACATGAATAACTGGAGGAAGTTAGACTATCTTTAATACTCAGTTCAGAGAGAACAGCCTAATAGAAAAATGAGAAAATTTTCTTTCTCCATAATTCCTTGGGAGCCTGAAATTTTATTGTTTCTAATATTTTAATGTGCTAAAGTGAGGTGGTGCAAGGATTGCCCCATTCTTTAGGAAATACTAATGTAGAAGATAATTACATTCAAAGACTTAAATGAGACAGATTTTATAATAGAAAATTAATCAGAGTTCAGGCAATTACTTAGAGCAACCAGGAAAGGCTTCCATTTATTTTATCCACACTACTTAGCACATAGTATATGCCCAATAAATATATGTTAATAAATGTAGATTATGGTGATATCTGTGTTAGGTCTTAGATGAAACCTCCACTAATTCATTCCCCAAGGCGATGGGCTGCAGAAGTGAAATGATCAATGTGCTTAATTCTCCTATTTGAGTCAAAAAGTATGCTGATATCACACCTTACAAATAGATCCTCCTACTACACCCATAATGCTTTGAAAATAAGAAATGTACAGGCATTCCCAGATAACTGTTCACTTGTGATTAATTTTTTTCATTGATTCTCACTGTTGAAAGCCCCTTTACATTTCCCACTGTTCTTCAATATTTGAATCTTCTGTTCAGCAACCCTGTCAAGTTGTCACCCATTCCAGGCTTGAAAACTTCCAATGATAGATGGCTCTTGCCAGGGTATCCCTACTATGTCTGACAGCTCTATTAGAAATGCTTTTTTTTCAATGAGGCAACATCCATCTCCCTAACGTCCCCCTCCTTGGAGGCTTTACAGTCAGTTCAATCCTGTTTTCCTCCCAATTTCTAAGGACAGCTCTCATGTCTCTCTGAGTTTCTCTTCCTGGCCCATTCATACCTATTTCCTTTAGTGTTTCACATATGTCATGCATTCCAGTCAACTCAACTAGCGTCATCTGAGTGCTGTGTGCTTGGCAACATGCTGAAGAGATCTTTCTTTTTACTTGAACCTGAGCATGTTTGGTCTTTCCCAGAAAGTGTACAGTATGCGTACTCTCCCCCCCACCAACTTTGGAGGGGAAGGTGACAGGGAAGGTAATCCAGAGTGGATGAATTTCTCAACCTTGCAAAAGTATTTTTCAGTGCCAGAAGAGAAATAAAGAAATTTTAATTAAATCTCTAATCCCCACAGAAAACATCATGGAATAAATTACACAACTAAACTTAGGCTTTTTAAAAAGATCTTTTTTTTTTTATTATTTTTAGAGAGGGGGGAAGGAGGAAGAAAGAGAGGAAGAGAAACATCAATGTGTGGTTGCCTGTCATGCACCCCTTACTGGGGATCTGGCCTGCAACCCAGGCATGTGCTCTGACTGGGAATCGAACCAGGACACTGGTTCTCAGGCTGGCACTCAATCCACTGAGCCACACCAGCCAGTGCTAAGCTTAGCATTTGAGAAATAAAATGATTAAGCCTCCTTCAGGATGTTCTGCCCTGTTCAAGGGGACATATAAGCTCATTTTCTTTAAGAATATTGGAGATCCTAAGCCTAAAGAAAAAAAGAATCCTGTATTTTTCAACCTTCAGATCCTTTATGTAGGGTTGAAATCAAACTTTAAACTTAAACTCCAAGAGTGCCATTTTCAGGTATAAAAAAAAGAAAATATACTCATCAGGTCTTATTCATCAGTTAATTAAGCAAGGATAGTCTGTATTTACAGACAAGAAAAGAGCTTCCCTTGAAGTAAAACTCACTAGCAACAATATTGACTAAAAATAAAACAGGCTGCAGTTTTCACTTCCTTAACAGACAAATGGAACCATAATGCACTTCTAGTATGAATCTACATTAAATCACTTGCATTCACTTGACGGTAGTAGGAAGTTAAAGAATTAAATCAGTTGCCAGTAGTCATTGTACTTCACAATAGCAAATGCTGCAGGAGATACATACATAGATCATTTGATGACATTTTTATGGATTTTTAGGTTCAGCATGTAGGAGGTTAGTAACTCAAATAAAAGAAACCAGAGGTAATGGTTTAGTTTTGAAATTTTTATTTATTTATTTTTGGACAGAGAGGAAGGGAAAAAGAAGGAGAGGAAGAGAAACATTGATGGTAACACATTGACCTGGCTGGTTGCCTTTTGCATGCCCCCAACTGGGGAAGGGGCCTGAAACCCAGGCATGTGCCCTGACTGGGAACTGAACCAGTGACCTTTCTGTTTTTAGGACAATGCCCAACCCACTGAGCCATACCCTTCAGGGCACAACTGTTTCTAATAACAAGTTGCAAACATGGCCTGCAATAATTACATGCAAATAATTGATTTTGGGGAATGCATACCTTGGGGAAGAACTTTGGTAAATCTTTATTTAAATAATTTCTGGTTTTTGAGCTATGGATTGGGGGCCAGTCAAAGGGAGAAGGCACAAGACTCTGGGACACACTCAGGACAGATGTCAGGGGGCCTAGCTCAGTCTTCCCCGGTCACCAGCTGGAAGTGTGGATTTAGAGCAGTCACTGTGCTAGTCCAGCCTCTGCATGTTCTTCTGTAAATCAATGCATTCAAGCTGGATGATCTCTAAAGCTCCTGTAGCCCAGCGATGTTTCCCCCATTGCCGATTTACTGCTGCACTTTACATTTTTATTCGTGCTATATTTCCATATGATCTCCTTTCTTCTCCTTATGTTTTAACCACTCATTTATTTTAAAAAGTTAACATTTAAATAACTGTTAAATGTTTTTTTAGCAAAAAACATGGGAGTTAAATGTTTTTTTTAGCAAAAAACATGGGAGTTCTAACATTAGTGTTGCAATTCCCCTATACTACAGAAAATATGAATGGTCTAAGGGGGAGAAATATAAGGAAATGGATTATGTAACCCCAAAAGCTCTTTCCCCAATGTGAAAAAAAAAAAAACAGGATACAAATATCAAAAAAATGCCTTTACCTTCAAAAACTTGACTTGGATGTGGTTGACTTTGGTCTCTCCTAGTGTGTTGGCAGTGATTGGATCCTTAACCTCTTTTTCTAATGAGCTGGATTGAAGTAAAATGGAACCCCCAGACCAATTCCATTTTGGGAACTCAGAGTTAGTGGCTGAGAAGAGCAGGAGGAACATGACCTTTGGGGGATGAGGGACAACACATCTCCCAATCTGGCAGAGACTCAGGGCAGTCCCAAACACATGTCTCCACAGCGTGTTTCATAGAGCACTACTCCTGTGAGATGAGCCTTAAAAGTGTGTCACGATCAAGTATTTCTTGGAACAAGAAACCCCGACTGTTACACTCCCCTTGAAGTATGCCAGTGCACATTAGCATGTCAAAGGCTCCCAGCACCTTTTGAATGGAAGGAATACTTAGTCCCATGTTTTCAAAACTGGATCACAGAAACTTATTTTCCCTCAGAATACTTATTAACATTCCTTAGGTCTCAGGTTCTATAGAAGTTCTTGGGGGAAATGCTGAAGAACTTCATCATCCTCCATTTCCCCAAAATGATAGCAGACATGGTAGTTTGATGTCATTCCTAGGCCCTAAGAGGACACTCCAACTCCCAGCTGCATTTAAACTGTTTTAAAAATACTGATGTTTTGGATCCATCTCCAACCCATTAAAGCAGGATCTTTGGGGTGGGATCCACACATTGATATTTTCTTAATTAAGTTCCCATATATTTAGGGTTGAGAACCACACCATGAAGGAGCCACAGAACATTTGTAAGTGTGCTGTGAGGGCCTTGCTAATGAGGAAATTTCAGTGATTTCTAGCCACCAAAGAACTATATACCTTATATGTGCACCTTAATTAAACTACATTTTCAAATCACTTGGGACCATGGGATAATATAAGA
Organism: Phyllostomus discolor; assembly: GCF_004126475.2. Classification (NCBI taxonomy): domain Eukaryota; kingdom Metazoa; phylum Chordata; class Mammalia; order Chiroptera; family Phyllostomidae; genus Phyllostomus; species Phyllostomus discolor. The sequence goes on from NC_040906.2 coordinate 122,480,423, forward strand.
AGATAAATACAATCAGCCAGTTTCCCTTTTTCTCTATCTCCTCAATCAGTTAAGCTACAAAGGATAGACATCATCAAGTTCTAGGAAGATAGGACCCAGCTACTTTCCTCCCGGGGAGGTCATTCTCCATGGCCTATATTCAGGGGTTGTGCTGCTTCAGAGAGATGTAGGGCCTTACCCTCAGAGCTCTGAAAAGAAGTAAGGTTTTGAAAAGAAACCCTACAATCCTTTGCCCACATTCTCCAGGGTCTGTTTCCCAGCCTCCTGCCCTCACAGCTGTTCCCATGAGCTCAAGAAGGCACTTTCTGGCTGTCACCAAGACAATAGTGGGGATATAGACTGAGCCTGGGGCTATATTTGGACCTAAACCTGCAGTAGCTGAATAATCCAGCAGAGGAGGAAAAGAAGCTTGTCTTCCCTTTAAATCCTGCTGCTTGCATGACTGCCCAAGGCCAAGAAAAAGAACTGAAGTTGATGACAGTGGCATCTGTATGCAATTCGGAAAAAAAATCAAAGATATATGATTGCAAACACCCACTTGAATAATGCAACATAACAAAATAATAGTAATAATAGCCCAAACTATTTCAACCTTGCCACATATCAAATCAACGGAGGAAGAGAAGTTTGCTTGTCAAGGTAGAAATTTGAAATTTGACAAAATGAAACTTGCTTTTACTCTGATTACCTGAATGATGATGGTAGTTGGCTATTTTCTCTTGATTTTCAGTCTTCTAGTTTGTAGCATTATAGTATCTGTTACTTCCAGCATTTTGTGTATCAAAGAAAGCTAGGAAGAAACCATCCAGGGTTGTCAGACACAACTGGGTGATCCAGATTTCAGTGGCAAATACTAATGAGGCTTTCTCCTTTTCTTTTCTTTTCTTTTTTTATTAGCTATTGTTCAATTCCAGTTGTCCTCATTTTCCCCCAGTTACTCTCCCCCACCCTGTCCCCTCCCACATTCCTCCCCCAACCCCACCCCATTCTCTTTGTCCATTTGTACTTTATGCATGTTCTTTGTCCCTTCCCCTTTTTTTCCCCATTGTCCCCTCCCCCTTCCCCTCGGGTCACTGTAAGTTTGTTCTTTATTTCCCTGTATCTGGTTCTATTTTGCATGCTTGCTTGTTTGTTTTTTTAATTAGGTTCCACTTATAGGTGAGATCATATGATATTTGTTTTTGACCACCTGGATTATTTCACTTAGCATAATGCTCTCCAGTTCTATCCATGCTGTCTGCTGTTGAAATGGTAGGAGCTCCTTCTTTCTGCTGCATAGTATCCCATCGTGTACATGCACCAAAGTTTTTTTAATCCACTCATTTACTCATGAGCACTTAAGTTGCTTCTAGCACTTGGCTATTGTAAATTGTATTGCTATGAACATTGGGGTGCATAGGTTCTTCTGAATTGGTATTTCAGGTTTCTTAGAGTATAATTCCTGCAGTGGAATTGCTGGGTCAAACAGCAAGTCCATTTTTAGTTTTTTGAGGAATAATGAGGCCTTCCTTTTCTTTTCAATACATATCAAATCAGTGTTTGCTTAGTAGGTAGAAAGAATATGCTGGAACCCAGGCCCTACTCTTGCCAAGATAGGAAGAATCCAGGGGATGATTCCACAGAAGTTTGCTTTAGGCTATGTTTTAGAAAATTGCTTCAGTGGTTTAATTTAAATTAGTTTAGACAAATCAGTAATGATAAGGCATTTCTCAAGGACTATTACAATATTTAAACAGCTTTGTAACTCTTCTCTAGCTTACAACAAAGCTAGTGAAAGGTAAACCATATTTACTCAGATTAAGGAAAGTAAAATAGCTCTTGTGCCTCTGGTAGATTTTCCATTCAGAATCCTAGATTAACTTCCATTTCAAATAAACAATGAAGGTTTTGAGATTTTAAAAATAAATATATAAAGCCTTGGCCCTGAGGAAAAAACGCCCTTAACCAAGGATCACAAGGTATGAAGAAAAGTTTATGAAATTTTTATTGTATGGAAGTTTATTGATAGTCCTCATCATTAATGTCAGGTATAGCCATATTCCCTTTCATGATGGGGATACTTTCTGAGAACTGCATCCTTAGGTGACTTCCTCATTGTGTGAACATTATGGAATGTACTTACAGTAACCTAGGTTGTGTAGGACCGTCTTACGTTGTCTGTCATTGACTGAAACATCATTTTGTGGCACATGACTGTAGTTTATAAGTATAAACACTATGTTAAAGATGGAGTGTCACTAACATCTGATTAGCAAAACTACACAGGAGAAAAGAAAGATTATAATTCATTGTCTTTCAAATAGCAGTCTCTCTGTTTCATCCTCTATTATTTTTTCATTTCTGAGTCTCGATTTCTTCCGTTTTAACCCTACTGATAGAGAATACAGTTTGAACTGTTGCAATATAGTTTCCTTTTAAAAGTTAAATTCTGTATCAAAACTTAATCAGGTCAAGTCCATTGGTCAAGAAGAGGTTAGAAAGCCACCTCATAAAAAGGCAAAAGCAGTGTAAGTCCACAGGTGTGCACACACACACACAGTCTTTCCAGTAAAGGTTTTCTACCCCCTGGTGTCCCTTCCATTGCTGAAATGTGAACATGCCCTAACAGTCACGGGAGAAGTCATAAAGTAGAGCCTCACTTCTGGATCAAACACATAGTTACTACCTTCCTGAACTCAGCCTATTTGAAGAGATGGTTTATGTTGCAGAAAGATGCTCTAGAGAATGTTAATTGGGAGGGCTAGCAAAATAGGAGTTTTTAAAACCATGAATAAAATTAAGAAGATGACTGTTAAATATAAGTTACATTTTCTGTAACATCAGGTGCCATAAACAACAGCAGCCTAGATTTTCTCAGCAGGTGATTATATTGCTCACAGTCAGTTGTCAGAACCTTCCTGTTCTTCAGTGCAAAATTAGTAATGGGAAATGAAATCAATGAGCTGGAATCTAGTTAGAGACAAAAAAAATGGTTTAAAGTAAATACAGCTACCAAGCCTGACTAGCTAGGATCCAAACCTCAAATTTGGACCCGTGCTTTTTTAGTTTAGGCTTACTAATTTGGTAAGACATTTTTCCTAAGAATTACTCTTCAGATCTCTCTCAGCGTACTACAAGTGGATGTGTTTTCCTTAATCTCCCCTAAATTTCACATCATTGATTTTGGCCCACCAACTAAGCTTTTTACCACATTAAGGTATTTCTGCACGTTGGTTCTGCTATCCAATGCAGGAATTTTCCTCTCTATTTTAATGCCAGCCATTTAAGTTACAAATCCATGATGCCTTCAACCACATTGTCAATTAACATGTTGAGCGGAGTGGAATTAATGAGAGAGTGTTGCAATGCTCCCCTGGAGATGTCCTTCAAGGTTGACAACTGCCCTTAAGTCCACACTTAGTGTTTCATTGTCCAACCAGCTGTGACTCTTCCTTACTCTGCTGTCATCTAGCTTACCCCCACCCCCCAACTTATCTCATGGCATTTTGGGAGAATTTGGGAGATGCATTGCTAAAATTCTAGAGTAAGTTGCACTGTTACTGCTTTAATAACACTTTTATAGAAAAAAATTAGTACAGTTACTTTATTGGGTTCCTTATGGAACTAGGCAACCTTTCAGTGATCACCTCCATGTTTTTAAATGTTAACTCTTCAGATTTGTAATAATTCCATGAATAAATTGTGATGAATCCCTTCACTTTAAACAATGCAAAGAATCTATTGACAAATACAGCAATGTGGATAAACCTCAGAGGAATTACATGAAGTGAAAAGAAGGAGTCAGAAAAGTCTATGGACTTTATCATTCAATTTAGATGACATTTATGGGGAAAAGTACAAACTCTAAGGATAGCAATTAGAGCACTGAGTCTCAGTAGTGGGGCTTGGGGAGAGTGAATTCTGGAAAGAAGCATAAGAACACTGTTTGGATAATGGGAGTGATTACATGACTCTGAGTTTGTAGATATCCAGTGAACTATATATACCTAAATAGCATAAATATTACCATATGAAAATTCAAACCAAATAAGCCTGAGTTTAAAAATATCTCATTACAAGAAATTTGTTAAGGGACTAAGTAAACATAATTTAAAAACCCAGAGTTTCTCAAATCTGTCTCCTTTTCCCCTGCTTTGGTTATGAAAGCATGTTTCTCTATTCCATCTCACTACTTCCTGTCTCATCGCCCATGGTTTTTCAAACATAACCTAACTCCAGTGTCTTAGAAACACATTCTTATGTTTTCTTTATCCTAAAATAGGAGATTCCTGTACTTAAAAAGTCTCAACTCAGTTATGCTATTGACAGTTTTAAGAAAGCAAAGCATCTTAATTACCATTTAATCTTTCATATGCAAGCATAGCACTATCCCCCCCAAGCCTTGGGCCTATTCCTGCATTATTTCTCTTCCTCATTCTTGAAATAAAACTTCAAAGCCTACTGACCTGGACTTCAGAGACTGCTAAATGCAACCAAGGAAACTTGAGCCTTTGTAATCTCAAATGATTCCACACACTGATGTCCCCACCCATTCGCCAGAAGGCTGCTGCCTCCTGCAGGTTATTGTTACCCAAATGCTGGCGGCAGACAAGCTCCCGCAGGGTGTAGGTTGACTAGTGCCGCACCTCAGCCTTGTTTGTTTTGTTTCTGCTTTCGTTTGTGGTTTGTTTTCACTTTGTTTTAACACTCTTTATATTTTTTTAAGATTAGACTATAACTATGGTTACCAACTTACAGTGAGAGCCAAAACCACAATTTTTTAGAGATACGTAGCTTCTTATTTGTCACTTACATTACAATTTGGTGAACTTTGCCGGTCACTTATACTGTAAGCCACCCTCCCTCTTCCTCACTTTGGTGACTGAGTTCTTACCTTCATGGGTCTATTTTCTTCCCCATTGTCTTCTGTCTGCCTATTTTACATTTTTAGAGGAATGTTACTCCTTTCTCCTCAGAATTCTATTTAAGTCCTCTCATCACATTGTCAGGAGCACATATTTTCCAATATTGTGATCAAGGGATCAGGAAATTAACACCTTTTTTTACAAGAGCCTCCAAGGAGCTTTGAAGGGTGAGTGGACTTTGGGCAAAAAGAGGAATGAGGAACAAAGGTACCCAACTAAGAATGACCATCATAGGTTTGAGGATGGAGAGGACACAAGCCTGAAACAAGCCTTTTAAAAATAAAGTGATAGAACACATGATTAAAAAGGATGAAGAAAAGAGATCTGGGAAATGTAAATGTGTTAGGAAATCAGATACAACATTTGTATCCTCTGCCACTGCTCTGCAAAAATGTTTAAAATGTGTCATAAAGATGTCACATTGCCAGTTGTCTCTTTCATTTGTCTCATTGAGGATGAATTTTATATAAATTTGAATTTAGAACTTATAGATTTTGACTACCTACTTCAAACCATCATGGCTACTATTTAACTCAGGTAATATTTGCTTATGAAATGCTCTCTGATGTTAATCTTATGAAAATATATGCAAATGTCAAGTATAACTTAAATATTAACTCTGTGGTTAAAAACTAATATTGTCCAAAGTCAAAATCCAATCTTTGTTATCAAAGACTTTGGAGATTTGGAGTGGGTTACCTGACTATTGTTTGTTTTCTGTCTAACACTGAAAGTCAGCATTGTCAGTTTTCTTTTTCTTCTGTTTTTCTGTATATTCTATATTATTCCTCTTTTTCTTTTTGTAGGTCACTAAGTGTGAGATATATACCTGTTTTTCTGCAGTGTTTTGGGGCTAACAAAATGTCATGATATTCCCAGAAATTTTTTAATCACCCTGTGATTTTACACTTTTTTGTGTGCTATTCTAATACAATATTAGATCATTTTAGTTATTTGAATTCATAAACTTCACTGAAAATTGCTAGAACAGAGGCTATCCTTTGCATTTAGAATCATCCTATGTGGTGTGCCATGCATATTTTTTGTTGTACAAGTAACTTTAAATTAAGGAAACTAACAAAATTTGCATAATGTTTTTTTTAAAGATTTTATTTATTTATTTTTAGAGAGAGAGGAAAGGAAGGAGAAAGGGAGAGAAACATCGATGTGTGGTTGCCTCTTCTACACCTCTCACTGGCGACCCAGACTGCAACCCAGGCTTTTGCCCTGATTGGGAATCAAACCAGAGACCCTTTGGTTCACAGGCTGTCACTCCACTGAGCCACACCAGCCAGGGCAAAATTTACATAATGTTTTTAATGTTGAAAGAAAACAGTTCAAGTAATTACTTTTCTTATGTTGAATATTCCACAATCAATTTTTGTCTTCTCTGTTAAGCTCAGTGGTCTTCCAACTTCCATCACCTTCTGTCCATGTCCTGCATTTTAAGAAAAGCATGATAAGCATTAATAATGATGAATTGAAGCTTAGAGTTAGAAAGAACTTTGCAGATGTTCTAGTTATACCTTTGTCATTTTACAAGGTTACATAACTTCAGAAAGTGAATCACAAATCAGAAAGTGACTAAGGTCGGAGCCAATTCAAAGACTTGGTACACCTAGTTCTCAATGCAGGGCAGAGATGACAATGCAACCTGCTAATGAGCAGATACATATTTTAGAAGCCAAAAAGGCCATCAGCCAAGAAAGATACCAGCTTAAGAATCTTTCATTATGGTGACAACTTTTCTGGACATGGGGAATTAAAGCATTTATACAGACCTATCCATTTTGTACTTGATTTTTAAATCCATGGTTTTATACGGGAAAGTGAACAGGAAGAATTAACATCTTTTCTGGGCCTCAAATCTGCCTATAGAACAAAGTTAGAGAAACTAAGCTAAAAGTACCAACATATTGTGATTTTTCAAAGGAAAGGAATAAAACACACCCTCAGCCTAAGAAGAACATAAACACAAAGGAAATACGGAATATCAGATTTCCCTGGGAAATTATTTAACTTCTCTAGCATTAGTTTCTTCATCTATAAAATGGAGATAATAATACCCACTTACTGTTGATGCCAGGGTTATATGAGGCCATACAGAATAAAGCACTCAGAACAGGGCCTGCCATGTGGTCAGAACTCACACATTGGCTATTAACTGTAGTATTTAACCTAGTAAAAATAAATTCTGCATATTTAGCTATAGATGACGAAGGCAGTCACAACGAAGAGGATGTAGAAGTAGAGAGGAAAATAAAATAAATCTAATGATACAAGGAACCCTAAAACAGGAATAAAGCACAAGAAAAGAGGTAGTTTGTACCCAGAGCCAAACATCTACACATCAGTGGATTGCTTCACTCAGTTCTTTTAGTGGGTACAGCCATGATTAGTTCCTCCACCTCTCCAGTCAATTGCATTTGTTGTCCAGACTCCCTGATAGATACTAAAGCATATACACTCCTCTCTAGTTATCTCATTGTAGAAATGGAGTGGAAGTCAGCATTGCTGCTCACCAGTGCAAGATACTGAAGCAAAGATATGTGTATGCTTGAACTATGATAATATTCCGACATTACAAATTAGATATACTTAGTTGCCCAAACACTGACCATTCTTGTTTTCTTTTTAAAAAAAAAGATTTATTTATTTATTTATGTATTTATGTATTTATTTATTTTTAGAGAGGGAAGGGAGGAGGAGAGAGAGAGAGAAAAACATCAATGCACAGTTGCTGGGGGCTGTGGCCTGCAACCCAGGCATGTGCCCTGACTGGGAATCGGACCTGCGGTACTCATTCTTGTTTTCTTAATAACAGGATACTGAAGGGTTTTTTTCCCTTTTTAGTGTATATGAATTATGATCTAGGCATAGGCCAAGCTTTGTAAAATGTCCAGATGAAAGATGCTAGTAACCTGTGCAGTATAATGAGGGATATGCAGAAAATCTTACCCTCACCCTTAAAATCCCACAGCCAACAATATTTATCATTTATTGAACATATACTGTAGGTCTGGCCATGTTCTGAGCCCACTAAAGGGATTAATATAAACAATTCCCTTGGGTACATCCTATTGTTATCACTACTGAGACATATCAGTAGGCTGCATTAGACCCTAAGTCCCATTGTTTTAAAGTCCCTAAGTCCCACCATTTTAAAGTTTCATTTTAAAACAATGAAAATCTCATTATCTTTGTTCCTGAAGGTTATATACTCTAAGAGGGGTCACTAGCTAATTAACATATTTTGGAGGATAGTTCTATCTGATTTAAAAACTGCTAAAGCCTTAACAATGATAGCAACCTAGGACTTGTAAGTAGTTAATAGTTTGGTTTTTTTAATACACTATATATACTATGCATATGGACTGTTATACTATACATAGTATATTACATATTGTGTATATTATATATTATATGTAGTATATATAATAACTATATATACCATGTTATATATATGCTATAACATATGCATAATATATGTCAAGCATGTTTTCCTGTGTTATTACAAGTATGAATTATGGGGAGCAATCTGGCAGCGGTACTTTAGAAACAGTTGACCAGTGGCACAATATGGGTCACTTCTTTTCTTTTTTTTTTTTTTTTTTTAATATTTTATTTTATTTATATTTATTTTTAGAGAGGGAAGGAAGGGAGATAGAGAGAGAGAGAGAGAGAGAGAGAGAGAGAGAGTGAAACATCAATGTGCGGTTGCTGGGGGTTATGGCCTGCAACCCAGGAATGTACCCTGGCTGGGAATCGAACCTGGGACACTTTGGTTCCCAGACCGCGCTCAATCCACTGAGCTATGCCAGCCGGTCACTTCTTTTCACAAGAAGAATAAATCTGCACTTACTTGCCCAACTAGAAATGATATTTGTCATGGTTGGAAGGGCTACCTGTACTGAAGTTGCCATGATACCTACACCTGCTCATTAGTTATGGTTATTAGTTAATATGCTGCTAAAGCCCAAACACAGAGTGGTTTACATAAGATAGAATTTTATTTTTTTCTCAGTAAAGAAACTGGGGCTGAGTGGGTTCTTTCCATCTTGTTCTGTTACCAACACCAGGGTGATTATCCTCATCTGCATGGCTGCATAACTATTTTGAGAGGACCCAGTTTCACTTTAAGCAGGTGGGAGGGTTAGTCCCATGTTCAAACATCGCTGCTGGGGTAAAATTCAATTACTATGAAGAAAAGAAGGATGAAGTCAGAAACAACCATCAGGCATGCTCAGCCAATTTTGATTTCTTCTTGTATGATCTATGTCCATACAAGCATGGCTATCACTCTGAAATGAGATGGTTCCCACACATAGAAAGTTGTATTTTCTGATTTTCTTAATGAGATGGAGAACCAGAGTCAAGTCATGTGTTAAATACTCAGATTTGTTAATAATTAATGCATGTCAGACCTATAAGGGATCAACCTTCTTCCAAATACATCCCAATTTCTTACCATCCAAAGCAGTACACTGACTTGTATTCTACCTTCCACAGTGCCTGGCACCACTTAGGAACATAATACATGCCTGTTGAATTGGTTGATGTGGATTGATGGTGGATTTGTTATCCTATATCATAGTGCAAGTTGTTCATCTTTTTTCCCCTACTACTTCTCATTTCCAGTTTGATCACTCATGGCTTTGGGACTCCAGCAATATGTGCAGCCCTAAGCACTTTCCAAACAGTCCTCAGTGAAATGCTGAACTACTTGGAAAAACATACTACCCACAAAAACGGCGGAGCGGCAGATTCTGGCCAAGGACATGCCAACTCGGAGAAAGCCCCCCTGCGGAAAACTTCAGAAGCTGCGGTGAAAGAGGGCAAAACAGAAAAGACAGACTAGCTGCATCAAACAGAATCTATTTCCAGAGAGTCTTGCTGCTGATATTTTTTCTAATATATATATCATTGAGGGTGATTAATCTTCAGTGGACTAAATCTCGACCCTCCCCTGAACCGTCATAAAAAACAAAACTGGAAATGAAAAATGAAACAAAAAAGGACAAAACCACAAAAAAAGAGAAAAAAAGGAAAACAGCAGTGTAACTGTGTGATGAAATTGTCACTTTTTAATTTTATGTTATGATAAACTCCTTTTGTGCACGTAATTTATTGTTCTGAATTATACACATCACAATTCTAAGCACTTCCGGACTTTGGAGAGGCAGCACATGCTTTTTCACACCTGACTGATGCACTTTCTTACCCAGCGTCATAGGTAGGGATCAGAAAGCATGACCAAACTGGAATCCACCACCAGAGATAACAGCTCCAATCTTTCTTGACTTAATTCCCTGTAACAAGAGTGCCTCTTTCCATTAACTAGAACACTCTGGCAATCAATCCATCAATAAATATTTTGGGAGCTCAGAACGGCAGTCATGAATCTTTGTCCTGTAAATTGACAGAAATTGTAAAATTTTGGCCACCCCCAGCCCACTTAACTACCAGTGCCTTGGTGGTATTTAAAAATTCCAGAAAATGCTGTCCCCTCTGTGTATGACTATTCTCACCCCACCCTAAGTCCTTCTGTATTTTTCCCCAATAGCTAAGAAGAGAGTCGGCATAATATTTGAAGAGAGAAGTAATAAATGAACTCCTCTACCCATTCTCATATACCCAACCTAACAGCTGGAGAAACAGACTGCACTTAATGGGTTGGGGCAGGATGGATACAGGAAAAGGTAGCTTTGCCACCTGGTCTCCCAATGGGAAGCAGTGGGATTGTGTAGCCTGGAAATGCTTGGGAATAGGAGCAGTGATCTTTCCAGGAGGCCCCGCCCCTCAGAGACAGGAGAGGAGCCCAGGGCACCACTGGAGGTCCACTGAAGTGCTGGTGGCCAATGGTTGTATGATTTGAATGAACGCCCTCTTTTTTCTACCTTTGTGCATTTTCTGTCTGCCCAATAGCTGTGTTCTAAACCTTTAGAAGCACAGAATCATTCAGGTGTGTGTTTAATTAAAAGGAAAAAAAAACAATAATCAGAGAAGATTTTTGCTTTTAAGATGATGCTTCCTTTTTTTTTTTTTAGCTTGTTCTTATAGCTTCATTGTTCTTTAATTAAGATATGAAAAACAAGAGGTTCTAGGCTGTAAAAGCCAGAGGATAATTGAGTGAAAGGACCAGTTAAACCAGAAAGTTTCAATAAACCTGATTGGTACCACATTGTTCTAGCCTTTCTACTGTTAATTTTTCCAACTGCTAAGCAAATAAAGATATAAGTCATCATCTATGAAAAAATACTTTAATAATGTGTGGACACAACACAGTGTAACATGAAAATATTGTCCTCTTGTTAACATATTTCAATTACTTTTGCTAAGTGTCTTCCATAATATAATCCCATGGGGAGTATTGGTATTATTTTGAATTGGGAGGAAATTGCTCAAGATTTTTTATGTAGAGATCACAAGGAAAGTATTTTTATCTAACAATAATTCTTAAAATTATTTGACTTTTGTCTTCAGTCTTGTATAGAAAAGAACCATAACCAATACAAATCTAAATTTTCTAGATTAAATTCAATTAACAGACATTACTAAGGAATTCTATGATAAAGGGGTTTTATAATTACACAGGAGAAAGGCTTAAAATAAAGAAATGAATTGTGATTTCATGTGTTTAGATCCATTTTTAAAATTTTACCATTATTTCAAGCTTAAATTTTTTTAATAAAATAGAATAAAGCTGAGATTCTGCTGCAGTTCCAAATTTCATCACAAAATAAATTATTCCATTTTACATGAAATTTTCCACATTGTAAATTATACATATGAAAAATGATGAATATTTCAGTTCATAAGTAGTAGGAAAGCTATATACTAATAATGTGGATCACTAATATTTCCTTAATAAAATTTCCACATTAACTTTCTTTCATTCTTTTTATTATTAACAATGCATATGTATTTAATATGGCTTTTTGATATGCATATCTGCTAGGTACTTAATGTAGTTATACACCATGTCAAATATTCACCAATAATCAGATGAAAAATTAGGTCTGGCTTATAGTACCAGCTTATTTCTCCACCCATAGCTGTGACTAGTTGGGGTTCTTAATACCTCAATGGGGTGTTATTATTTACTAGCCTTGGAAACAAAAGTATAACTATAAACAATTACAATGCATATTATTTGCCAGGACTTGGGGTGTCTTAAGAACCTTAAATGGACAACACCCACCATTTAACTTAACCAGCCATTAGGACAGAAACAAATTGATGGACTGGTCATGTTTAGAGTCATTATTTATTATCATATTCTAATAGACATTGTTAACATACCAACTTTTGCCTTGTATATAATAGGTACTCAACACTTTTTAAATAAATGAATAAATGAATGTGTCTATGTTCTTTGTCCAAAATGGGCCAAAGGACCTTTTACTTTTGATTGTTTTTCAATAATCCGTGCGTCAATCTGGCATGCTTCTTCCATGGTAATTTATGAATAATTCTTTTTATTTGAATAAGGAAATATTTCCACTATATCATGTTAGTGGCAAGTAGATATAGTTAAATATAGAACAATAAAGAAAATTAGATATGTATCAGAATTTCAACAAAAGTCAAGTTATAATCATTATCAGTATTATAGTTTTATAGTAATGGAAGGTAACTCACAAAAATCTACCTGATTTTCAGTGTTATGATGAGTAATAAAGCAATGAAAAAGCCTTTCAGATTAATTATTACTTGTTCAGAAAATTGTGCCTTTCATAATTATTCATAATTGATAATGACAATTAATGTAAATTTTTATGCTTAACCATGTGAAAGATTAGGTCAAATTCTTCTAAAAAAGAAATGTCTGTTTTAAGGCTGTTTCAATAATCAATTTAAGAGCCTACGGCTATTTCATTAGCATTACCATTTAAGTTTGGTGGTTCTGGAAAAATAAATGAAAACTGTTATTCTACTTTTTCTTCTCTGGAAAGTAGAGAGCACTGGAAAGATGCCTCATCTTTTCTCCTGCTCACTTTTTTCAGATGTTTCAAAAATAGGAACAATTCTTTCTGACTTTGTAGTTCCTTTGTTTCCTTTCCCTCTTTTTAAATTTATATTCTCTTCAATGTCCAGGGCATAACCTGACCCTTCAGCACTTGTGAGCATCTTGACCCTAGTGTGACAGTGATAAACATTTGATCGTTTTTCACCTGGTGCTTTTAAGGTAAATGTGTTAATGAATTACTCTCGTTAATAATGAGTAAAACAATATAATTTCATTTTGCCATATTTTTTCCCATTTTATGCTTCTTTGAAGGCATTTTAGACAAGTGCAATTTTTAAAATGGATTGGGATATTCTACACAATGAGCATGCCATCTCCCTTCAAATTGTAAACCAAGTTAACGTAGGAGGTGTGCCATGGCCTACTGACTAAGAACATAGCCTCTGCAGCTAAAATACCCGGGCCTCAATCACAGCTCTTTCATTTCCTTCTGGGTGACCTTGGGCAAATTGCCAAACCTCTCTATGCTTCCATTTTTCCTTCTGTAAAATGAGGGTAATAATGATACCTACTCACAAAATTATTGTCAGAATCAAAGAGTTAATGCATCTAAACTGAGAGCAGAACAGGGGCATGGTTAGCGATGTGTGTTAGCTATTGCCTGTAACACACAGACAAACTGTTCTTTTTATCTAGATACCAGTTCCTCAGTTTTTTGAACTCCATTTACATGGCATGCTCTGTCCTAGAGAAACAGAGTGGAACAGAACATTTTTCTTGCAAATTTCTCAATCTCCTATGAAAATCCCAGACATTAGCATATGGTAAGTGCTGTGATGACAAGGTGCACAAGCTGTCCCAACGTAAACCAGACCAGGGTCCAGGGAACTGCAGGGAGGGCCTGAAGGGTAGAGAAGAGGATAGAAAATTAAGGGCAGCAGTTGTGATCAGGGACTGGAAAAGCAAAAATCAGTAATAAAGTGACTTTATGGTTCTGGGTGAATTAAAAACACTCGGCAGGATGCTATTTTGAAAATTAATAGATGCACCAAGTATTTATGGTCATTCTTACCTTCTTCCCTTTTAGGCAACTAACATTTTGTTTGGCCTGCCTCAGGGCAGAAATGTAACCTAATGGAATGCAGGCAACAAGAGTTGAACTTTTGTACAAGTTTTCAGTTTCAAAATTCTAGGCCCTAAGGAAGACTTGAAGTTCAAAAGTGTACCTGTCAGGACATTTTCCCTTCATACACACACACACACACACACACACACACACCACACACAGGAGACCATGGTTCCCAGGTAGAGGAAAGAAAGAAAAAATAAGAGATTAATTAAAGAAAGCTTAGCTATCATTGCATCTCCCTGAGAAGGGGCTGTCCTGGTAAGGTTGGGGGCAGAGGGAACCATGTCCTCCTCTCAGAGAAAAGCCCAGGGAGGAAGAACATCCAGCATAGTGAATAGGCAGAAGTGACATCTATATGCTGTGTGTCTAAGCAGGTGGTTCTCAGACAGCTGCATGGGGTTTCTCCCAAGGAATTTATCTCAGCATGGCATAGAGAGACCAGGATGACATGGTTTCAAGCAGAAAATAAAGAAGCAGCAAAAGCATATTTCACATGTATCCAGGAGCAACCTATGCAGCTGACATACATGCAGCATGCTCACAGGTTAGACTCCAGCCACACAGGAGATACCTGAGACATGTGCCAATCAAAGAGCAAATGGGAATTCCCATGTATTAGAGTCCAGTCAGGAGAACAGCATCCTCCCTATGGATTTCTAAGAGAAAGAACTTGATGAAGAGAAGTTAAATGGGTGTTAAGAGACTGGAAGAGCAAAAATGAGACACTGAATCACCCAAATATTAGTAATTTGAAAAAAAAGAGTGACCACCCCTATAACTCTATAGATGGGAAAACAAAAGGAAGGAGGTGAGGTTATTGCACCTGGGAGGTTGGAGGAGAGCATCCTCCTCCCTACAGTTGTTGCTCAAACCTGGTGGTGGTACCTCTGATGGGGTAGAGTGTGGCTAAGGCTGGGAATGCAGAAGAAGCTAGAGGCTGGAGTCGTGACCTTCCCCTTCTGCTCAAGGAGTGCTGACAGGAACTGGTAGTACATGGAGCATCCTTTTCCTTTCCTTCTTCCTTTCAATTCCCAGTGTCTTCCATTGTCAGACCTGATTAGAAGCCAGGGGGCAAAGGGTTATGAGAAGGATAGTTCGCAGACCTCCAGCCCCAACATCTCTACAATGTCAACATCAGTAGATGTGGATTCAGACCACATGTTCCCCCACACAAATTGGAGCTACATAAAGCCTTCCCCACTTGACTCTAGGACATAGATGTAACCCAAGAAGACCCTGAATGGAGTTGACTAACTTTCTGCCACATTTAAAATGGGGCTCAAATATAGAAATAATGTCAGGTTATAGAAAATACAGTGCCAGTTCTCATATATTCAAAATGGAAGATAGACATTCATACTGCACTAAAAAACTATATTTTAGCTACTTTCCACCTGCATCAAAGAGGATTCAAAAAAAACCAAGACACTTAATAAAACTTGAAATAGCAATTTCCAATAAAAGCAGAAAAAATTAAAATAAGTAAACATGGATATATGAGTTATTGTCAAAATCTAATGTAAGTTTTCAAAGTTGTTCTTCCTTTAACATTATGTTTCTTTAATTATTTTTTTCATGTCAAGAGGTATTTGAAGGATATATATTAAGATGATATTTAAGTTGATGTTTAGTCTTCCTTCCAAATCCAGTCATGATATTCTTATAGTCACTAAACCTAACTCTGTGCATAAATATTAGGATCTTTTATCTTCTCAGCACTCACATTCTCCCTGGACAGTATCATCTTCTATCATAATTTCAACTATCATGTCTTTTCTTGTGGCAAAAATCAATAGCCATCTGACAAAGTCCATTTAGGGTCTTTGTCCTAGGTACACATCTATAGCAGGTTTGGCAAACTCTTTCTGTCAAGGGTCAGATAGTAAATATTTAGGCTCTGCAGGCCATACATACAGTCTCTGTTGCAACTCCTCAACTCTGCCACTGCATTTCTTTTCTGGATTTACAAGTGTTTTCTCTAATTAGTTAACTTTCATTTTATAGTAGGTAAATTTTTGCTTTCTTAATGAATGACAGGATTCCACCGGAAAGAATAGTCTTCCATCCTGGAGGTTATATAGCTATTATAATGACTTTGGAAGCATGAAAGTAGCCCTAGACAATATGTAAAAAACTAGACATGATTCTTCCAGTAAGTCTTTATTTACAAAAATAGGCTAAGGGCTGGATTAGTTTGCTACCCCTAGATTAAATTTCTCAGCATGTCCTGTTGTTTGTAGCTATGTGATTAAGTTTTCTCCAGTGGGGGAGAGGAGGTGATATTTGTCACTTTCAGATTTTACCAGTAAAATCCAGCCACACACTTGCCTCCATTTTATGTTCTCTTCTACCAGATGCATGAGATAATGATGAGGCCTTGGGACAAGGGTTCTCAATGTTGGCGCTACTGACATTTTGGGCCAGATAATTCTTATTGTGAGGGACTGTCCTGTGTGTTGTCAGATGTGTAGCATGTCCTTGGCTTCTGTCTACTCACTGCCAGCAGCATCTCTCCTAGTTGTGATAACCAAAATTGTCTCCAGACATTGCCAAATGTCTCCTGGGGGATAAAGTCACCCCAGTCAAGAACCACTGTCTCAGAGATGACAGAAACACAAGATAGAAAGTACCTGGATCCTAAAATGACCACACAGAAGTACACATGACTCTGACCTAAACTTCTATTATATCAAACCACTGGAATTAGGGTGGGGGGGGTACAGGAGTTTGTATTTGTTACTATGTGTTAGCCTTGCCCAACCCAATGCTGATGAATTACAAATCTATATCTTCATTTCAGAATATTCTTCTGCACTCTAGATCCATATAATCAATTTCCTATAGGTAGCTCCTTATGAAAAACAGCAATCTTCAAACTGAACATATATCAACATACAGATTCCTAATCAATCCCTTTCCTCAACCAACTTCCTCTTCATGAGTTTTCTTGTTGTTTATGATGTGCTCATACAGTTGTCCAAGACAGAAAACTTTTGTCTTCTCTCCACACACCTTCTCCCAGGACAGTATCATGTTCTCTCATAATTTCAACTATCATGTCTTTTCTTGTGGCAAAGACCAATAACCATCTAACTAAGTCCATTTAAGGACTTTGTCCTAGGTACTATCTGTAGCAGGTTTGGCAAACACTTTTTCTATCTGTCTACCCCTTCCTACAGTTAATCACTAGTTTCAGACAAATAAATATCGTAGTAGCATGATAAATTACTTTTAGGGCCTAGTGATTGATGGTATGAGGTAGTCATTCTCCTAGTTCAGGGCACCATCGAATCAGGATTGCAGTAGCCTCCTACCTGGTCTGTCTGCCTCCAGGCCTGCTCTTCTTTATTCCATCCTCTACACTGCAGAGAATCATTCTAAAAAATGAATCTGGTTTGAAGATCTCACACAAAATTCTTCATGGCTGGCTATTGCCCTTAAAATAAAGTCAAACTCTTCTAGAGGATTTTTAATGACTTCCTGACCTGGGTTTTGCTCTCCCTCAGTCTCCTCAAGCTTTACCTTGTATCCCAGTTTCTTTCATTACATTCCCTCCTCCCCCCACTTACATACTCCATGGTTTAATCACACTAAGCTTCTTTGAATTTCTGACACTCTCCATGGTCTAAGACTTTGCCTATGTAGCCCTTTAGCTAGCAACATTATGTTCTACCCAATCTCCTTCACCAAGCCAGCTTCTACTCATCTTAAAAGTCACCAATTCAGTGCAATTCTTATGAGTTTTCTGTTGCTGCATCACATTAGCACAAACTTAATGACTTAAATCAGCGTCCATATACTAGTGCATATTTCTATAGGCCCCAAGTCCAGCCAGGCTTAACTGGGATTCTGCTTCGACTCTCATAAAGCTGAACTCCAGATAAGGACCAGGCTGAGCTCTTCTCGGAAGCCTCTTGGGAAGAATCCTCTTCCAAACTCATTCAGGTGGCTGGCAAGGTTAGTTCCTTGTGGTTGCAGAACTAAGGTTCCCACTTGCTTGCTGACTGCCAGCCAAGGGTGACTGGCACTCTCAGGTCTTTATCACGCTGCCCTCTCCATGTTCAAAGCCCCTGACCATGCATTGAAGCCAGCAAGTGTCTCTCAGACTTTTCCTCTGCTATTCGATAGAGAAAATACTCTGCTTTTAATGGGTTCACATCTGGAAGACCACCCAGATGATCTCCCTTTGGATTAACTAACTCATAGTTAACATATCAGTAACAATAATCACATCTGCAAAATTTCTTTGTTACCTGAGGTAACATAATCATAAATGTGTTATCACATTATACACAGAATCCCAGGGATTCGGGTCAGAAATCTGGGAGTTCATCTTTAGAATCCTACTTACCACAGAGGCCTTCTCTGATTCTCCAAACCAGGGTGCTTTTCTCTCTTTTGTGCTCCTCTACCATCATTTATCCCAGTAGTGTCACTGGTTAAAGACATTTACGTAGTCATTTGTTTAATACAGATGATCCCCAGTTTCCACAACAGTAAAATGAGGGTAATTATGGCATTTACATCAATAGGTTGCTATAAGAATTAAATGAATTTTTCCATGTAAAACCATGAAACATTGCCTGAGACTTCGTAAGGGCTCAAATGATGTTAGCTGTTCATATTATTGCAAATGTTGGAATTGCTAGAAGTAAATATCACCAGGTTTTGAAGAGGGCATCCATGTGTCTTGCCTATCATTGTATTCCCAGCAGCTAGCCCAGTGCCGCCCTGACATATTCCTACTTGGCAGGAACGAAGGATGGATAAATGAATATGGAATTCAAGGGCTAACCTGAGGTCTACAAGGTAATATTCCCTAAAAGAAATGGAGACAATCATAAATTAATGGGAGCACTAGATCTGTCTTCAGCTTCACAGTGCCAAGTGAAAATTGATAGGCACAAAATATCTCGTCTTAACCCAGAAAGTCATTATCACACAGTCCCCAATGCATAAATCCTGTAAGTACATTGTTAAAACTAAGATTTAAATAAAAGAGTAATGGAAAATAAAACTGACAACTTATTGTCTCATCTACAGAAAAGCATTCTTTGTATACCATATTATATCCTCAAACAGCACTGAAATCGGTATAAATGCTTATTGTTCCTAATTGTCCTAATTATCTATTTGAAGCCTATTTACTAGCACAGTCAAGATGGATTTTTTTTTTTTTCTGAGGCTGGTTGAGGGAATATGGGAAAGCTACATTTCTTTTCTGGCTTCATAAATGTTTTCTCTAATTAGTTAACTTCCATTTTATAGTAGATAAGTTTTGTTTTCTTAATGAATGGCAGGATTCCACTGGAAATTATAGTCTTTCCTCCTAGAGGTTATAAAGCTATTATAATGGCTGTGAGACAGAAGACTATTGTAATGGTTTTATTGAAAGGGTTTTGGAGAAGATTGTCTATGACTTCCTCTGAACATGGAGGAAAAAGCAGTCCTATGTGCAGAGAATACTACAGATAAGTTTTCCCCTGTTGCCTGCCTGTATGGAAGCATGAATTTAATTGTTACGTGAACATTAAACTCCCAGAACATGTAACGGTAACTGGAAATTCCAGATTTCTTTGTAAATTGGTCAAACTAAAATTCTTACCATCAGCAACAAATCATATTTAATCAAAAGAGATTTTCTTCAGCCCAGAACATTTTAAAATAAATTCTTCTCATACTCTTCATCCAAATGAAGACCAATTAAATCTATTCATTCATTCATTTATTTTTCAAAAAACTTATTTAGAATTCACTATATGCCAGTCACAAGGTCAAACATATAATAGAAGATGCTAAATAAGTTCAGCAGTAGAACTTTAAATTTTACTCAATCCTTTGTTTTCATTGGTCTTATTTCTTTAAAATTCATATTAATTTCAAGTCTTAGGTCTAGGAGCTCATGCTCCTTTCCAGTGGCTATATATAGCAATTCTCATTATGTACTTATTTTTTAACTCCTTCATCACAGACTGGAAATACTTTATTTTATGCATTTATTTATGTATGCTCCTACAGTCTTCAAAAATCAGATTTAATGCAGCTTTCAGAAACGTATACAAATAATAACACACTATAAATTAGAAATAGCTGGGAAATAAAAAGGCAAATTAATGGTATATTTGTAAAATAGAGCCACAAATGAAGCTAATAAAAAATAGAGTTGTGTTTGCTGTATACAACTGGCTAGGAAATCAAACTCTGAGCTTTCTAGTAGCCATGGTAGAATGATCATTAATTCAGTTTTATGTTTGTGCCTAAGACTAAGGCAGAATTATTGTTCAGCAGAAATACAACTATTTCGGACACTTAGGTTAGGAAAAGTCCTTGGAAAAAGAACTATGAACAACATTCAGCAGATTCGAGTTTCTAATCTCAGCACCTTTGACAGTCTGGCTGGGGAATTCTTTGCTGTGGGGGGGATGTCCTGTGCTTTGTAAAGTATTAGACTCCCTCCACTAGATGATGATTCCACCCCTCCCCCAGCCGTGACAACCAAAAATGTCTTCGGACATTGCTAAGTGTCCTGTAGAAGCTCAAATTTCACCCCCCTGCCACCATGTCCTGCCCATTAAGAGCCATTGGACATAGATCTGTAGTAGGCAGTCAGATAGGCATGAGCAGATTAGCAACTATAGGCCAGGTGTAGGCATCACCCTGGGTGCCTAGCAACAGGCAAAACTATAAACCCTTGCCTGACCACTCCCTTAAGAATTAATCCCTGGAGATGACATCTAGGCTTCAGCTGTGTTTTACCTCTAGGCTTGGAAAAACAGCAAAACCAGGTGAAGCCATGCCATGGCTAGCAACGCCATGGCTGACATCAGGTGCCATGGTAGCAATGTCATGGCTTACCAGATGCATTGACTAATGACCACCTGGTGCTGACCATGACCCTGAGGAGACACACCTGGAAAGCTTATGAATATTCAATTGGGATCCTTCCCTGAGACCTCCAGATAAAAACCTTCAGGATTGGGGGACGCAGTGCTCAAGCTCCAAGGACCTTCTTTTGCTTCTGTGGCTTGTTTTCTGAGCCCATTTCTTCCACAGCTCACTTCTACCTCTGTGACTTTCTAAGTAAACTTTATCTTAGAATTCAGAGCAAAGCTTTTTCACCATCTTGAAGCCTGTGGAGCCTGCCAGGAACAGGATTTCTACAACAACAAGTATGTCTGGAAGGCGGTGGTCCAAGGCCATTTTAAGGGCTCTAAACAGGGTCTCCAGAACCAGAGGGAGCACACAGCCCTTCTTAAAATTGAAGGTGTTTATGCTCGAGATAAAACTGAATTCCATCTAGGCAAGAGCTGTGCTTCTGTGTACAAAGCAAAGAACAACACAGTGACTCCTGGTGGTAAACCAGACAAAAGCAGTCATCTGGGGAAAGGTAACTTGTGCTCATGGAAACGGTGGCACAGCTGAAGCTATATTCCGAAAAACCTTCCTGCTAAAGCTATTGGACACAAAATCCGTGTAATGCTGTACCCCTCAAGGATTTAAACTTACTGATAAATAAATAAATAAGAACCCTGACTGTGTGGCTCAGTTGGGGGCCCTCTGACAAAGTGAAGGATTCCGGGTTGGGCCACCTGGTTGGGCTGCAGGTTCAGTCCCTGGTCAAGATGCAAGAGGGAGCCAACTGATGAATGTTTCTCTCACAAGTCGATGGTTCTCATCTTTTTCTCCCTCCCTTCCCTCTCAAATAAGTAAATAAAATCTATTTTAAAGAGTAAATAAAAAAAGAATTCAGAGCCAAGACTCAGAACTATTCCTTAGCCATAACTCAAGCACTGAGGTTGCCGAACTGAGATCCAGCCTGACTCCATGGGTCTAACACCTGGTTCTGTTTCGCTGTCCACAGATCCATCAAGGAGGAACACACTGTCGGCTTGGATAAATGACATTATAGCGAAACACAGTACTGTGAAAACAAGGCTCTTTTTGGTCAGAACACTAGTCCAGTTAGTCATCTACCGGCCTAACAATTCAGGGTTCTATTTAGAGTAACAAACTGTTATCCATCAGGAATTTAAGAAGAGTGTCCCTCTCAGCTCAATTTCTGATAGATATTGGATTGCAGTGAACTTTATGATTGTCCTTCTAGGTAAATACTGTTTTAAGTTGTATTTTTTTATTGCATGGACGGCCCTAATTTTCCCACCTTCCTATACCCACACCTTTTGGTGGTTCCCTTGCACGTCAACTCTGGGCTTAATGGGAAAGCGACAAACTCGATGCAAGCAAAGGCTTGAAAAAATATTCTCTCTCTCTCTCCCTCTCTCCCTCTCTCTCTCTCTCCCTCTCTCCCTCTCTCTCTCTCTCTCTCTCTCTCCCTCTTTCTCCTCTGCTAGGAGGACAAATCTAGGATAGCCTGTTGGAGGAGAAGAGACTTCATGGAAAAGAGATGAGTTACCAGCCAGCATGCTGCTGATCCTCTGCTCATGTCACCCTGTTCGTACCAGATGCACGAGCAAGACTGATAAAGCACCGCAGGGCTAAACTCAGGCCAGCAGAACAGGCCCAGCAACCCTTAGACTTACAAGACATAACAAATGGTTGCTCTGAGTGAGCTGACTATGTCTGCTGAAAATGCTCCCTATATTTGCCTAAGGCATTGGTCCAGTGAGTGATAAGAGGGGGAAAACTGTCTCACAGCTTAATATGAAAAAGAAAAAAAACGTAATAGTAACTTTTTGGACAATAGTTTCTGGTGATAAAAAATATTTTTATTTGAGCAAACAAAATTTTCACCCATGATTGAAAACACCATCTTTACATTCACAAGACAAATATACATTGATTTACTCCTCTGACCTTAGCATTGTGCTGGATTTGGAGCACTAAACAAAACAGACACCCGAGGAGCCAGAGGGGAGAGCAGCACTGGGGGCTGTGTACAAGGCTGACTTAAAGCAGAAATGGGATCAAGTTGCCTGGATGGTGGCCTTGGTGTGGTCACTTTCCAAATGAAGTCTCTTAGTTATGCAAATATATACTTTCAAACTGGGTATAACCTTAGGCAAATTACTCTCCACGCCTTACTTTTCATATCTGTAAAATGAGGATGATTCTACTAATAGTATTACCTTCCAGGATTGTTACGAGGCTTAGTTGAGTGAGTGCATAGAAATTGCTTACTAGATTGCCTAGCATAGAGCAAGTCATTTTGGAGGCAGTTTTGGAAAG
This sequence comes from Phyllostomus discolor, assembly GCF_004126475.2. NCBI lineage: Eukaryota > Metazoa > Chordata > Mammalia > Chiroptera > Phyllostomidae > Phyllostomus > Phyllostomus discolor. The sequence continues at coordinate 122,503,611 of NC_040906.2, forward strand.
ATTTGGGAGCAAAGGGGCAGCCGGAGTCAGACTGGTTCATGTAGAATTTGAGTTCAGCCACCCTCCTTACTGTGTGCCCTGGGAAAGTTCTATAACCTCTCTAAAAACTTGTGGAAAGTAGAAAAAATCATATAGGGAGAACTAAAGAAGATAAACCATGTAAAATACTTCACATATGCCTGGCTCACATTAAATATTCATTTATGTATAATTTTATTTAAATTGATTAACAAATATACAAATTATTAGTCTGTTATAAAGACAAAATGACAGAGATTTAATTTAGAGAAAGAAAGATAGGGCAAAGCTCTCTAATAAAATGGAGAATGACTGAAAAATGAGTAGCATTTAACCATCCAAAGAGAAAGGGAAGAGCATTCCTGATGAAGGAACAGCATATACCGAGACTTGAGGAAGGAGAAAGTTTGGAGTTTGTAGGAACTATCAGAGGTCAGTGACAGAGATCTTGCCATACAATGAGCCAGGGGAAGGTGAGCCAGGGATGGAGGTAGAGATGAGGCTGCAGAAACGTTTCAGGTCATGTGATCCCACTGAAAATCCTATGTTTCATTGTAAATGCAACAGGGAGCCAGTAAAGGGTTTTAATTCAGCAACAGATTAAAATAATGGGAGTTTTCAGTCCCTAACAGCTCTGAATATCTGACCTTCAGACCTCTCATTCCACTCCTTTTTTTCCTTCAGCCTCCTTTCTAGCTGAGAAAGAGTTGGGTGACTTAGGGAACGTGGAAATAAATGTGTTAAAATCTTATTAGGAAGATTCTCAACTTCACTAGCTAAAAGGGAAATGCAAATTTAAAAAAGTCTTCTTAGGAACCAGGCATGTGGCAGTCTGGTGAGCAGGTAGACAAGCAGCACTGGCAAGATCCTGAGAGGAGGCTCTAATAGTTCTCCTGCCCCCAGCACCCGTCCTGACCCTCAGCCACAGAGGTGAGCAAGATAACCCTCCTCCTCGAATCAAGGGTTGCTGAAGCTCTCAAGGATGACAGCCAAGCAAAGATCATCATGGAGCTGCCCCTTCAGTGTCTCAGGTTTCTATTTGCCTGTAAGGAGGACTGTTGGTAGTGGATCTCACAACCCACTGATTCTCAGGCACCAGCTGTGTCATGTTTGATCTTCAGTGTGGATTCTTTTGAAAGTAAACTTGACATTTTATATGTATTCAAATATTTGTGAAAACAGTAGCCATGTTTTTATTTTTCTAATCAAGATATTTGATATATTAACATTCTATTAATTTCAGGTATATGACATGATTGGATAGCTGTATGTCCTGAGAAATGATCACCACAATACGTGTGGTTAACCTCCATCACCACACAGAGTCAAGTGTTTTGAACTTGTCTGTGAGCTGAACTTAATTTTCCATATAGACAAGATCCATGATTTTCTTGCAGAGTGTGAAAAGAACAGTATGTTAACATACTCTTAACATGTGTTAAATAAAAACTAATCTGGGTTTAATTAAGGGTAAACTCCATTCAAAGGGATCCTTGCAAGAAGGGAAGGGGCCTGTTGCATTAGGAAGAATGTAACTGTGAGACCTGTGAGGTCCCAAAGGTTAAGCAGAAGAGGACTTTTCTTTCATATGGAGAGGTAAACAAAGCTAGAAAGAATCTGGTGTGGGAGAGTGGGTGGAGTAACAAGACAGCTCAGGAATGGCTTTCCTTTGCCTCAGCCATTCTAAGAGGGTCTTTTAAGGAGGGTGTGTACACTGGGACCTAATGAGAGTGGGTTCAAGGTCAGGGGCAAGGAGGAAGAAGAGCAGCTTAAGTACAGCTTGATCAAGTCAGCTATTTGGTTCAGGTTAGCCAGTGGGTACAAGTGAGTTGATTCACCCTTTATGAGACAAGGAATGGGATTTCGGAAGGTATGTATCTATCTGTCATTGTCAAAAGTCAGAAAGGAGGCATCTGAGTCATATAGGAAAAAGATTCTTCGGAGTAAGCCAGTCACAAAAGAGTGGAAGGATTTCTTAACTGATGCTCATTTCCAGGAACACAGAGCTCAGGTGAAGTTTAGTGTTTTCACACGAATGAGGTCGTCACCACAAGGGATGCACAAAATAAGCAGAAAAACTCTGAGACAAGCCTGAGGCCCTCAGGCCCATGACATGCTAGTTTTTAGAACTATGAGTATTCCTGTGATATCAAGAACTATAAACACTGATGACCTCAGTATAAAATGCCAACCCCCATTGTCATTTAGAGGAAAAAAAGGAAAAAGCTACTCCCATTTAAATCCTTGAGGTAAAAGTGCTATATTTACCATGTCATTTTTTTCCAAAAAAAAAGAGAAGACAGGGATTTTAAAGAAAATCAGTGTGGAAATTGAATGTTGTTTTGAACAGATCAATGGTTTAACAAAATGAATTTTTCAATTCTGATTTCTTTTCCAAACAGTCTTATGCCTACCTGAGTAAGCCATTAGTCTTATCTCCTTGAGTATTTTCAAAATTCTTTTACCATGTGACCCCCAAAATTGGATGTTTTTATATGTCTGACAAATATAGCATTTCTCATTTTTAAAATTCATAGTAATTATTGCATAAGGAACTAAATATATGTTCTATGAAAGCATTTGGATAAACATTAAATTTCAAATTAACTAGACTACTAGGGTTCACAGTAATAAGTAATAATTAAAATATTATTTAAATGATTGAAAACCCCTTAAAGGCACTGAGAAATAGCCATCAAAAAGGATCCTCAATTTTGGCCAAAATTTTTGAGACAATTTCTTAAGAGCTACAACATTGACAATTTTGCAAATTAATTTTTGAGGAGAAATTTATTTTGACTCTATTTTTTCATACCTAGTTCTTACCTTTTAACATATGCTTATGCTTACATAAGTTCAACATAAACAGACAAGGACATCAAGCAGTCATAGAAGGGAGTACATCATACCTTCAAACCCCCAGCTACTGGGAGTACATGTCGGTAGGCAGGACCAAACTCACGGGTCTAATACACTGAAGCCAGCTATGTACAAAAGCCCACCTGTGCAGACCCACTAGGGATATACCCAGAAGTGCTATTTCTAATAAAAGCAGCAAATAAAGTTTCAGCCCCATTTTGGCCATATAATGATTTTGTGGCCCATGCTTTGAGTATAACAAAGACCAACTTGTCAGGACACAATTCTCCATGGGTCTCTTGTATTTCTATGTGTCTGTTGAACTAGCTACTTGGGTCTGGATTATCTCTTCAAGGATGTTTACATTATAAACCATCAATGGAGGGCAGAGAGGACATCTCCTTCTGGAGCAAGGACTAGTCCTCCTATTGTTTATTGCCCTTTATAAAAGACTTACATTTCATAAGCTCAGGTTTCCTCTCTTCTCACACAACCTGCTGTATATGTAGATTTTATCTGGTCCTCTTCACACCATCCTGTGAAAACCAGGAACTACAGGAACTGGCAAATGCTTTCACTCTAGCTACTGCTATTGCCCTGAATAATAAATTTCTTTGTCTCTGACCTGGGAGCCTTGTGTCATCCACCAACCTTGGTGAAACCATTGCAGGCTAACTTGTTAGCTTTCACCATAAGGTAAAATCTGAGACTCTTCACAGTTCTTGATGAAACCAACCACTAAGGAATTCTCTTCTAATTTATGCCTTGAAAGGAACCTCCATGTGTGGGGAAATTTAATCTGTTTTGTTTACTGATACATCCCCATCACCCAAAACCTTGCCTGGTATAAAGTGTTCACTTAAATACTGATAACCAAATAAATGAAATTAAAAGTATTTTTTGGACGACGTGTGTTTAATACAGGCTCCTCGTCAAAAACGAACAAATAAGCAAACAAACAAAACCCCCCACCATCCCCAAATAAAAGTTGACAGAGCAGAAAATGGCATACCCTGTACCAAAGCATATCCAGAGAATATTTCTTAAAACTTTAAGCAATTCCACTTAAATGAATATTTGAATATTCATTTTTCCCACCACTTTTGTGACAAAGTCCGAATACCTTAACAAGGCATAGGGACCCTTTAATGTGATTGATTTATTTATTTTTGCCCCATTTGCCTCTCTCCAGCCCCACCACCCGCCACATTTACTCAGAGCTCCTGGGAAGAGTCTGAACTGTTTCAACAACCTGAGAGGACAAGTCAGACTATCTAGATCTGGCACGCACTGAAATGGTCTCCACCCACCGCCTTCCTCTTTACCTCTCACACCTATGAGTCCTTTGGGTCTTAAGTTTACATACCACATTCTTTGGTAAGCATTCTGCGGTGTCCTCAGAACTACCAAAACTACCATCTAAATCAAGGTTGGCTGAGATCAGAGCACACTCTTTTCCCATTCACTCCACACTGTATAACTCTGTTTATTTTTTTTATAACACTGTTGGAAATTACCCTGCTCATTTGTTTAGTGATGTATTTCCTGTCTCTGTGGGACTGGGGTACCTGACACGGAGTAGGTCATCAATAAATATTGTACTAATCAAATGAATAAACAAAGGCTAAATGGAGAGACATCATAGATTTTTATTATATTTCCCCTCTTATTTTTTAGCTCTATTGGACTATAAAGTCCACCAGAGAGAAGGGACCTCATCTCTCTAATTCCTACAGTGTCTGGGATAGCAGAAACAGCTGTGGAAAGATTGTTATGTCACACCACTCAGACACACACTCAGGTCAGAGGTGACATTTGAAGAAGTGGGAGTTGGAATGAACCACAGATGTAATAGCATCCAGTCCCTTAGCCCTATAAATAAGAATTAATACAATATTTGAGATGATATAGAGTTTAAATCTTATTCAGGACAGCTATTTAAAAATACCGTGTTTGTGACTTTGCTCAGCCGACTCTTCCTATCCCTTCTGTCGTGGCCCATTTTTCTCTCCTACCTATTGTTTTCTCTAGTTCTGGTTCCCACTTTATCATGGTTAAGAAGCAGCTGGGTGCCTCCGACAACGGGAAACCTAGAGGACTTGTGCTCTGGGGGAACCTTTAAACTTTCTCACTCCAGTGTCTTTCCATCTTCCTGACTGAAACTTGGCACGGACGGTGATCACCAACCACAGTGGAAGGAGGGACAGGGTAGTGTGGATGTATGTGGGTAACAGGTGTGTTCCTGTGCGTGACAGGCTCTGAAAGCATGATCAAACAGGTAGAGAGATCAAAGGGCGAGGGTTGGGAGAACTTTCTGCACATCCTAACACGTTGATTGGTATGTCACGAATAAGCAAGTTTTGCAAGAAATTATCTGTAGAGGCGGGGCTCTGGGAAAGGATCTCTGCCCTAAAAATGATTTAAAGTTATTTTAAAATGTTTGTTGATTGTCCAATAATTAAACTAATAATTATAGAGCACAGATTTATCTGATTACTAAATATTTTAGTACTGATTACTAAATCTTTAGTATCTGATTACTAAAGATTTAGTAATATTTAGTACTTTAAGGCACAGATTTATCTTCCTAAATAAATGATTAAATATAAGGGCAGATTTACTGGCCCTATAAATCCATTTCACAAGAAAATAAAATATGGATTAAATATTATTTAAATATAAAAGATAAGTAGCAAAGATACTTAAAAAGTACTGTTTTATATAGTGATGAATGCTTTTGAGACACATACCAATTACCATTTTGCTGAAGAAAAAGGTTACAATGAGAAATTATTTTTTATTCTGATTCATACCAGGAATCAATGTAACCTCCATTTTCCTCTATTTTTTTTTTCACTAAAAACCCTCACATTTCTCCTCCTTTAAATATATCTGAACACAGTACCTCTTTTCAAAATATCAGCGGATGCTCCTAAGGCCTTGGTAAGCCAGAGAGTGTATTCTACTGCCCTCTGCTGGCAGGTGGAGAGAGTTATCACCCATCAACTGGATTGCTAGAGCAGGCGGAAGAAATGGCTGCCCTCTCCGTAACTCATTAAACCACTAGTTATTTACCACCTGCCAGCCAATATACCTCCTAATATAGATAATAGATAGTAGATGATAGTTATGATAATGATTTATAGATGATAAGTAATAGAATGTTATTCAGATACAAGACTGCAGTTAGATTAGATTACTTACAGAACTAATTTAAAACTGCAACAAACCTACAAAATAAAACTAGTATGTTCCTTTAAAAATCATAAGCATTTTACAAGTAGGGAATATTGAAGGAGTTGATTTTAACCAATGTGTAGATAATTGATGAACTGAAGCTGCTCAGTAGAGGGAAAAGATTGAGGTTAAAACAGAAAAATTGGTGTCAAATAAAGAATAAATAAGTGGGTAAAGAAGACCTTAAAACAGCACTGCAGTTCTTTATTGTATTTCTCCACTCACTGTGAGCCTCTGGAACTGGGAAGTCCATGAGAACATTAATAACAACACACAGTTCACAACTGCATTGCTCTGAACCTTAACTCATCCACCTTTAAAATTTTTATTTCGACAGTACAAGCTTATGGAGGGTGACAGTGTGTGTGTGGATTTCCTTTGAATACATGTGTTATATTTGACCTCATAATTTTATTTGAATTGTGGATTTAATTTGAAGTTTGCAGAAGGTTTATGTGAAATATAATGGCTTAAAATGTAATGGGTCCTAGTTGGGGAACATGTTGGAACCTCCCTTGCCAGGTACTGTTGACATCGCTTTCATGTCTGAATGATGCCTCTTGACTCACTGGGGTTGCGTTTGGGCTTGAACACTGGCTCAGCGATGTTATTCCAATCACTGGGCAAGGAACTCACATGGGTTTCAGATTCACAGAAACTTGGGCTTGAATCTCTGCTCTAACAAAAACATGCAGTAACTGCTAGAGCAAATACTTGCATGATATGTACCGTGTACAAGAACCCCACAAGGGAGGTACCACTCATAATCCTCATTTACCAGTGAGGAAACTAAGGCACAGAGTGTTGAGTAACTTCCATATATGTAAGTCACAGAATTAGGAAGTAAAGAAGTCAGGATTCAAGCCCAGGACTCCAGGTACTAAAATCCTTGCTCTTAAGCCCTAACATTATGCCACTTCTCTTCCCTGAATCATATTTTCCTCATTTGTAAAGTGATAGCAAAGAAACACAGCTTGCTGGATTTGGGGGAAGGTTGGGGAAATATGTATAAAGTGTGAAACACCAGTCCTGATGTCTAGTAGGTACTGAATTAAACCATTGCCAGTATTTTGTCCCTTGATGTCTTGGTGCTTATAGACTAACTGACATTTATCCAGTTTTTAACAACAGTGCTTCACTCCATAAGGCCACTACAGAGTCTTCTTGCTGAATGCAGCACTTCTAGTGAACCAAAGACCATCTTTCCCACAGCCTTCATTTTAGAAGAATAATAATACCTAGAGAACGTAACAGGGTTGTCCAAGATGCACCAAAACTGGACGCCAGAACTCACCATTATCAGAATGCTTTGTAATTTTTATCACTCAGTTTTTTCCCAATATAGATCATTTCCTGAATATCCCTAACTCTGAAAGTTTTGTGAGGAAGTCTAGACTGCCTCTTTTGTCAGATCTTAAATCTAATCAAATCACATATGTCAACTGAAAAAGCACAACAGAAAAATAATTGCAGTGCACCTCCCTGTTAGAGTATTCGATCTCATGGCATCTGACAGATAAAGCTTTCCCCTTTCCTTCCTTGATTCAAATGTCCTTTTCTCCTTTGTCATGATAACCCTGAATTTCCAGTATGATCGCATTTATTCAAAAGGAAGTTACACACATACACACTCTACAAAATTCACAGAACCACCTGAATCTGAAATTTCTGAAGTCTTTTTTAAAAGGAAAATTCCCAGGCCTTGCTCCCAATTTGCTGAATCAGTATTTTAAGAGTGGAGCCTGAGAATTTGTGTCAGCTGTGCTCTCCGCATTAAAGCACCTGAGAGTTTGAAAGCCACCACCCTAGAGCAGAGAGCCGAGGTCATACATGGGGGCAGCACAGTACAGCTCTGAAGGCTGCATCCCCTGGACTGAGAAGATTAGATTCCCTGACTTGCTTCTCTGCTCCTACCACTCCTCACCGCTCCCCTACACCACACAGTATCCCTTTCTCTGTCTCTCTGTGTGTCTCTCTCTCCTTTTAGCCTTTTCCCTTCTTGGTAAAAATGGGGTCTGTGTAGCTTAAAAGATGCCTATGAATTTCAGAGCAGCATGTATGGATGTGTGCGAGTGTGTGCTAAGGATTGTTGGTTTTAACCACATTTCTTAATTTATTGCAACATATTGAGAATTAAATTATAACTCCTTTATAAAACTGGCAAAATCTCCATGGAAAGCACTAGGCAGCTCTGGGTGAACTAATTATCCAGAATAAGGTTATCTCAGGACTTTGCAAGGTCTGCCAGTTTCGAGGACTACTCTCTGGCCAGTCTGCTGAGAAAATAAACCAGAGGACAAAAAGATGCATAGAAAAGCACACCTACCTACCTCCGGTAGCTCAAGCAATGCCAGAGAGTCCATGCTAAAGGAAAGATGGGAGTAGGCTGACTGAGAAGGCGGTGGAGACCCATGAGAATGTGGCCAGCTGGGAGAAAATGGAGTTCCCACGGGGCATTGGAAGGGGAGAAGAAAACATCCTTTCCTTCCCACATGCTATGGTTTCCCTAGCTCTTCTTTCTTGTCCCTCACCTATCCATATCCAGGTTGGTTAGATGCAGCCTTTCTCCTACCTAACTGACATTTTGTACACGACTAGAGTGGCTATGAAGGTGACAGTTTTCTAACTCCAGCAGTCACACCTTAACTATCCCATGATTTACTTAAATTATGGGTGCAATCCCATAATTTACCTAGATCTGGACCAGCCCACCCTATTTGAACTAATTAGTTATTATAAGCATCTACAAGTCCCAGATGCATAGAACAAGTGAAAATCAATTTATTCTCATGAGCCATTGTGAAGAAGCGGTGCGAGGCCCAGAGACCACAGCAGAGATGTCTTCCAGTTGCCTTTTCTGTCTCACAGAGGCAACTCTAGGGCCCTCCCTGAAGTTTCAGTGGCTTCAGGAGGGACGTCTTTTGTTTCCTTGCAGCATGTCTTCAGCCCTGATTACTTTATTTACCAGTCCATAATGTCTTTCCTGTACAGAGTGTTTATACTCCTTGTTTGCCTTGACTATTTGATGTGGTTCCTCCCAAAGATTGAAATGATATTCTTCAGATCTTTCCTCATGTGTCTGCTGCTCCAACCTGTACGAGTGAATAACAAATGGGAAGGTGTCATTAGTACACTTTACTTGTGAGCCACAAAATTATATGCTTCATGCATAAACCCTCTGGTATAATAAGCCTTTATAATTCTAAGTTGGAAAATTTGAGGGGATTTCCATTTAACTTTAGGTTAGATTTCATGGTGCCAATCAGGGCATTTCAGCTGCATATGATATCTCTATTTTTTAAAAAAATACCTGCATAAATTTTTACTCTTATAAATATTTTCATCTATCAATAATGAAGAATGACTAATATAGGTATAATATTTGTAGAAGGTTGATGGGTAAAAAATCTAGTCCCCCATTTTCAGTTTTCCATACTTCAAGCAAACCTGTCATGTGAATGTTCAAATTTATATAGTAATAAAGTCACAATTTAGAGAAGATTCTTCACATCTCAGAATAAATGACCAATTCTCTTTTTTATAAATAATCGCTTCAAATTTAAATATTTTAAAAGCATAGGCTTTTTTTCACAAACACAAGAAAGAGCAATTTTAGTAACCTATTTCTGAAGGCTTGTTTTATTAGTTAAGTAAGAACGTGAAAGAAATAGGTGTCTCACATATCTTTATTTTGGGCCTATTTTGCTTTGTTATAAATATGCCTTATAATTTTATTTGCTCCCCACAGTCAAATACACTAAACTTCTCAGCTATATGTCTATGGTCCTTGTTAATAAAGAGGCAAATTATAGTCTAGGCTCAAAAGTTACCATTCAGTTCATCAGTAAATGTTTACTGAGGACCTACTATGCTCCAGGCATTCTTCTAGACACTGAGGATGCATTCACAAATTAAAAAAAAAACAAAAACAAAAACAAAAACTAATGTCCCTGCCCTCATAGTGCCTACATTCTAACTTGTGTTATGTAATGGAAGAGAATGAGGTAGGAAATAAAAGACTTGGACTCTAATCCTTATTCTCCAATTTATTCTCTGTTAAACATTTTACTTTTCCTAGACTTACAGCTGTCCTTCCTCTTATTTTATTGTTTTTAAAAGACTATTTACCCACTTCATTAAGATGTTTTGAGATTAATAAGATAGCATGGATACAAAAAGCTATGTACACAAAAGAATGTAAGAGCCACCTACGGGATCTACTGAGGGATAAGCCAGGTTGTCTACCCTCAAGGAAGTGTTCCTCTTGCCCAAGGAGATGGCTATGTCAAGAAAGAAAGAATGATGACTAATTCCTAAACGTATGTTGATGACTCTAACTGCAAGTGGAGAAATTGATGAGATCAACTAACTGGAGCATGACGCCAGGAGAAGGTGGAACTTGGACTGAATCTTAGGTAATATTAAAATTAGAAAGTAAGAAAAGTCAAGAGACGGGAATTGGAATAATGAGACTGATGTACAATGATGAGAATGGCCTGATAAGATCAAGAAAAACAATCAACCAAATAAAGGTTGAGAGGTCTTAAAGTCCAGAAGAGGATTCGAAGCAGCAGGGAGCCAGTCAAATCCTTGAGCGTGAAGCACAGATGCTGACAGCGCGGTTGTAGGAGGGGCCGTGCTGGATGCTGATTCCATGGTAAGTTTCTCTGAAGAATAAACATGTCCTGACATTTTCAGCCTCTCCCAATGATCAGACGCCTTCCCTTCCCAGACCCAGTAATATTCTGAAGTCTTGAGAGAAGGGAAAAAAACCCACGTACTCCTGTGTCCCAGAAGAAAACCATCATCACTGCACCTCTGGTCTTCCACCTGTACCTATTTGGGAAGATCCAAAGGGTGAAGTAAAAGTTTTGACTCAACCTTCCTCTATCAAGCTAAAAAAGAATATCTTAGTCTTTAGTCATATAGCCATAAGTCATGCCAAATTGGAAAGATTGGTGGCAAATCTACTTAATGTAGGTTGGATTCTTTAATATAGTAACTATCTGAAGAAACTGTGTTGTTGAGCATCTAAAAGTAATGTTGTGACTTGGTTAGGAAAAGGTTTAACTGAAAATCCAAAGTATACATGGCTTAAGTGAGATAAAAGTTTATTTCTCTCATATATAAAAGAAATCCAGAGGTAGGCAGCCTAGCGCTGATGTAATGACTCCAGTGATCAATGGCTCAGGCTCTTTCCATCCAAGCCCTGCTTTCCCCTTTAAGACTCAATCCGTGGTCCAAGATGATGCCATCATACCTTCAATGCAGGCAAGAGGAACAGAGAACAGACTTTAAAAATCTCTAAATGCACCCTTCCCAGCTGCATCTGCTCTCTTTGAGCACCCTTCCTGAAGTTGCACACTACACTGCACTTAGGGTTCACTGGCCACATGGCCTATATGACCAGCAGCGCCTGAGAAAGACAGGCTTCCAGCAAGATCTATAAAACTGAGCTCACTAAGGCTACAAAGCAACTGCATTTGAAAGTCTGAATATAAAGTCTTTACAAATAGAAACAGAACAAAGTGAAAAATATTGAAAGCAATAGTTGAAGTAGGTAAAGAACAAGATGTCAATTTTAAAAAAAGAAAAAGAAAAGAACAAGATGTCAAAGCATATTTCCCAGGATTACACAAGAAATTACAACACAAACCTGCTGCCAAAACTGAGCCTTTTCTCCAGCTTTAGAGATTGCCGCAGTGTGTGTTAATGGAGATAGACTCACTCAAATACTCCACGTATTAACATTCTACCTCACTTGCTTTATATACGTCCATTTGAGAATAAATTGCAGACATAGTGCTGCTTTATCTGAAACACATCAGTCTGTGTTTCCTAAATGCAAAGCTGTTCTCCTATATAACCACAATGCAGTTTTCAAAACCAGGAATACTTGGTATTAAGAGAACACTATTTTTTTTCCTTTTATATATTTTATTGATTATGCTGTTGTAGTTGTCCCATTTCCCCCCTTCACTCCCCTCCACCCTGTACACCCTCTTGCACCCATATCCCCCCCTTTAGTTCATGTTTATGTGTCATACTTATAAGTTCTTTAGCTTCTACATTTCTCATACTATTCTTACCCTCCCCCTATCTATTTTCAACCTACCATCTATGCTACTTATTCTTTGTACCTTTCCCCCTCTCTCCTCCTCCCACTCCCCTGTTGCTAACCCTCCATGTGATCTCCCTTTCTGTGGTTCTGTTCCTGTTCTAGTTGTTTGCTTAGTTTCTTTTGGTTTTGTTTTAGGTGTGGTTGTTAATAATTGAGAGTTTGCTGTCCTTTTACTATACATGTTTTTTCTTTATCTTCTTTTCTTAGATAAGTCCCTTTAACATTTCATAAAATAAGGGCTTGGTGATGATGAACTCCTTAACTTGACCTTATCTGAGAAGCACTTTATCTGCCCTTCCATTCCAAATGAAAGCTTTGCTGGATAGAGTAATCTGGGATATAGGTCCTTGCCTTTCATGACTTGGAATACTTCTTTCCAGCCCCTTCTTGCCTGTAAGGTCTCTTTTGAGAAATCAGCTGACAGTCTGATGGGAACTCCTTTGTAGGTTACTGTCCCCTTATCTCTTGCTGCTTCTAGGATTCTCTCCTTCATTTTTACCTTGGCTAATGTAATTATGATGTGCCTTGGTGTGTTTCTTCTTGGGTCCAACTTCTTTGGGACTCTCTGAGCTTCCTGGACTTCCTGGAAGTCTATTTCCTTTGCCAGAATGGGGAAGTTCTCCTTTATTATTTGTTCAAATACATTTTCAATCTGTTGCTCTTCCTCTTCCCCTTCTGGTACCCCTATAATTCGGATGTTGGAACGTTTAAAGATGTCCTGGAGGTTCCTAAGCTTCTCCTCATTTTTAAAATTTTTATTTCTCCATTCTTTCCTGTTTGGTTGTTTCTTTCTTCCTTCTGGTCCACTCTATTGTTTTGAGTCCCAGTTTCCTTCCCATCACTATTGCTTCCCTGTGCATTTTCCTTAATTTCTTTTATGGTAACCTGCATTTGTTCATCTAATCTGTGCCCAAAATCAACCAATTCTGTGAGCTTTCTGATCACCAGTGTTTTGAACTATGCATCTGATAGATTGGCTATCTCTCAGTCGCTCAAAAAGATGAGTCCTGGGGCATTGATTTGTTCTTCTGTTTGAGCCCTCTCTCTCTCTCTCTTTCTTTTTCTTTTTCTTTTTTTTTTTTTTTTTTTTTTGGTCTGGTTGTGCCTGTTACAGTGAGGGGCAGAGCCTTAGGTGTTCACCAGGACTGGGCACCCCAGTCGCTAGATTGTGACATTGTATGTGGGGGCGGGGTTGGGAGGGAACAATAGTGGTAGCTCTGTTCTCCATGGGACCTCATGGAGATCCTGGGTTGCATGCTCTGCCCTGCACCACAATCGCCACCTCACTGGGTCTGCCAGCTGCTGTTTGCATACTCAGGGTCCACCCGCTGCGATCTTGCACGCCCCAGATGCCTATTACGCCCCCGGTTGCCTTGTCTGCCCAACTCTCTCTGCTCTCCACCCTGGAGCGCGCCTGGCTGCTCATCTCCACCCCTTCTACTGGTCTGGAAGAACAGGTTTACTTCACCTTCTTGGCTATCTGACTTCTACTCAGATAAATTCTGTCAGTTCTGGGTGTTATTCTGCCTTTAAATTGTTGGTGTGGCAATCTCGGTTGTGCGTGGAGGTACGGTGCATCCACCTATGCCTCCATCTTGGCTGGAAGTCCCAAGAGAACAGTATTTATAATGTATAACCTTATACATTAAGGTTTTGCCAATTATACCAATGACCTCTTTTATAATAAAAGAAAATATCAGATTATTCATTGCATTCAGTTGGTATATCTCTTTAATCTACTTTAATATAGAACAGTTTTAGCCTGGCTGGTGTAGTTCAGTGGATTGAGCATGGACTGTGAACCAAAGGGTTACTGGTTCACTTCCTAGTTAGGGCACATGCCTGGGTTGCAGGCTACATCCCCATAGGGGGCTTGTGAGAGACAACCACACATTGATACCCCCTCCCCCTTCTCCTTCCTTTCCCCTGGCTCCAAAAATAAATAAAAATAAGATAAATAAAAATAAAATAAATATTATTTTTCAAAAAGAACAATTTTACAAAGATTGGCATTGATTGCCTTCTGACATGAGAATGGGAGAATGTACAATCTCTATGCTATTCCCACCAAAAATGCCTAACCTGAGTCTAATTTAGTTATTTTATTACTTGTAATATGATAAAACCATTAAAAATGACTTCCATGTTTCCTCATCTATCTGTTTTTATTGCAAGATTAACCATGTACATTTATGTTACAAGTACTGAGGTCATCCACCTTATTTGTTTAAAATCTAGATAGTTTACGAAAGAAAGGTGAGTGCTCAAAAGAGAATATGAAGGATATTATTTTTTTTTTGCTCATGATCACATCTGGATCTCTAAGCTTCTATAACTTCCTCTACCCTTTGGAACTAACCAATTATGTTAGATACATAATTATGTCACTATTCCTTATTCTTTTTTATATAAATATGTAGACCCAGAATCTGCAAAGTTAAGGGAAAAATTTAGTCCCTATTTAATGTCACACAATTTGAAGAGAGAACAATATTTCTCTTTATGTTTTTTTGAGTCAATACCAAATGAATACCGTGATTTAGGCTTCTTCACTCAAATAAAAAATATGTATGTATTAAAATGAATTTTCTTTCTCCTTTCCCATGACTGTCCAAAGTATAATATTGCAATTATTTGTGTAGAGAATGAAAGCTGTATTTTTTCCAGTGTCTAACAGCAGCCAATGCCAAAATGTAAATTCTCAGAGCCATATGAGGTTTCATTCCTCATGAAATCCAAGCGACAAAACAATGAAAAGAAACATGTTTTCTTTATCAGCATTTGTTTTTTATCTTCCTTTACCATAGTTCACTCATTTTAATTTATTTCACTTTGTATCAGGGATTAGTCTGGAATGTCTGATTTTAATTCCAAATCCCCTTGATACAGAACTTTTTAAATATGATTTTAATATAATTTATTCCTAAATTCAAATCCTGTGGACAAGGAGTGTCAAAAGTTTTCAACATATATCTCCCTTTTGAAGATTACATCAATTAATGTAATCTTTAAAAAAGGAAAGGGGCAAATGAGAACCACTGGCAAAAATCAAAGACATAAAAGCAAACATAAATCAGTAAGTGAAAAACAGAGCAGAAGTTACTTTCAGAACAGAATAGTCTACTCCCTAGTGACACAAGAGATGCCTCTCACTCACTGCATGGACCCAGGGTTCTCCCTTAACCTTCTTTCTGACCCATTTTCCTATATAACAAAGATAATAAGCAGGCCTCTCTATATTTGTTTAACAAGAAGTAGCACCCCTCAAAATTATTGTGGTAAATTAGTAGAGTATTTCTTAACATATTTTTAATGAAACACATAATGAAATTTCATACCTAGGCTTTTGTATTTTGTTATAGTTTCTCTAAAACATTGTTTTAAAGTAATTAAATACTCTTAGTAAAACAAAGATGGTATTTTTGCTGCTTTTTTTAGTCAACTCACTCTGTATAATATTTGAGTGAATTATACCTTTGCACAAAAATATTTTTAGTACATCAGTGAGCCAATTTACCCAACATTTCTAGCACATTTCTGTCACCAGGAAATTGAATAATTCTTTTTTCTTTTCCTCCCCTGAGTGAGATTATTGGCTGGATGAAGAAACAAACTTTTAGATGTACTTGGAGGTATGAACTTACTCCTTATCATCCTGGAAAGAAAATTTCTTTGATTTAAATATCAAGAAAAATCCCCAGTCCCTCTGCTCAGAGCCCCTCCTAGCACTGGTAGGCTTCTCTCTGGCTACCACACAAAAGCTTCATGTACCAAGTTCAGGAAGGTCAAGTTGAATCCAGTTTATCTTGAGTTATTTTATTAGCTTTAGAATGCCATTTTCAAATATAACCATGGGAAAATATCTACCAGTCAAATGTACCTTTTAATATCATTAACATGATTTTCCAGTTGCAATTGGGAGGGCGGTTCATTATATTTTCACAATGCTTGAAACACAATTCTTCTGTGTCTTTCTTTGTATTTTTCTTTCTCCTCTGCTTCCCTTAAGTTTTAGCTGTACACCCACCTTTCAGAAGCCCTCTCTGAATAAAATCATATTCTGACTAGTACTGGCTTTCCCTCATATCCATTTTCCTTTGAGATTGGGTCAGGTATTTCCATATATAAATGTGTTTAGCCTCATATGCATTTTCCCAAAAGTCAAAGGAATCCTACCTCAATTCCTTTCATCTCCAGATTGTACAGTGGACTAGTGCAGTACACGAGATAACACATACAACAAATATGCTTAGAACTTTGCCTAGCACAGAGAAGCAGCTATTAAGTGTTAGCATTGCTATCATTTCTGAAGGTGCTGAAAACAAGTAACAGGCTTCTTAAAAATGTTTGTGTATTAATGCGTGTTTTATTTATGTATTTGATTCTAATTGTTGAGCTTCATTCTCCCACAGATAAGTTACAATGATAAGAAAACTGCATCAAAGGAAGAGAAATGGTGAATTAGTTGTGTTTTTTCTTAGGTACTGTAAGTTATAAAAGTTCACAAACTACCGTCATAGCAGAAGTACAATCTGGTTCTGTCAAATGCAGTATTGCTTTTGACAGACAAATTATTATTGACAAATTATTATTGTTTTTCTCTTCCTGGAAGAAAGAGCAAATGTTTTATCACTCATCACAGAACTTCAAAAATTATTTTACTGATTGATTTTAGAGAGAGGAAGGCAGGGAGAGAGAGAGAGAGAAAGAGAGAGGGAGAGAGAGGGAGAGAGAGGGAGGGAGGGAGAGGAACATTGATTTGTCATTCCACTTATTTATGCATTTATTTGTTGATTCTTATATGTGTCCTGACTGGGGATCAAAGCAGCAACCTTTGTGTATGAGGATGATGCTGTAACCAAGTGAGCTACCTGGCCAGGGGTCATCACAAAATTTTTAAGAGAGTCTGTAAGTATTAATATTTGTGTGTCAGACAATATACTTGTGTTCTTGGATGCTTTTAACAAACAGACCTGAGGAATTAAAGAGAAAGATGCTTAAAGTATTTCCATGGTAAGAGGTAGAAGTGAGTTGCAGAAGCAAACTTGGTGGGAGGAAAGATCTAAGAATTAGATGGTAGAAGAACTGCGGTTTTGTCCTGCCCCACATATGATTTGGGCAAGTCACCTCACCTTTCTGAACCCTGTCTCCCTCTTCTGTAAAGTGATGGGCTTGGCAGAAGAGGACCTATGTTCTCCCCGTTCTAACACTGGCCTTCTAAAGTCTTCACACAGAGCAATCAGAAGTGATTGTCCGACCCATTCTGCTTTCTTAGAGTTGACTGAATTTAGTTGAATTGCAGTTTATATTGAATAATATATATTTTAAATTTATATAAAATATAAAATGTATCATTCTAAAATTATATTACACAATTATTTTTTTCCTCTCAAACCTTGTAGGAAAAAAATTAACAATACTAAAACTTCTCCGTTTTGTGTACCCTAGGCTTCTTTGAGGATTATGATTTAAAATCTCTTTGAAAATTACAAAGTGATTCCAAATGTCCCATCTTAATAGTTGAACCATCAAACCTTAGACTGGGGTTTCTCAACCTCAGCACCATTACTATTTTGATAATCATTTATTGAAGGAGCTGACCTATTCATTGTTTAATGTTTAGCAGCATTCCTGGTTTCTACCTACTAGATGCCAGTATCATCCCCCACACCGCAAATTGTGACCATTTAAAAATGTCTCCAGAAATTTCTAAATGCCTTCTGCAGATCAAGATTATCCTTGGGTTGAGGACCACTGCATAGACAGAAAGTCAACAGCCTACCACATGTCGTATCTATTTTCTTCCCTTTGTGCCCATTTTCTCTCCTTCATTTTTCTTTCCATTTCTCCATTTGATTTCTTTTTAATCTTCCTGTTTTTCTTCATTTCTTTTTTCTGACTGTACTACAAGTGATTTAGTTTTGTCATTGTCCAAACCCCTGGCCCACGGGGTGGGGCGGTGGTGGGGAGCTCACTCTGGACCTTGATGAACACTCATAAAATGGCTATAAAGCTAAGGGAATAACTTTAAAATCAGAGTCAGGCTCAGATTCTATTTCTGTTATTTATTGGTCCATGACAATTTGGGAAAGTTGCTTGATTTCTTTGGGCCGTGGTTTTCTCATCTAAAAACCTGGAGGAATAATACCTTTATCATAAACCCTTTTTCCCCATATTTTTAAAATTGTTGTTCAAATACAGTTGTCTCCATTTTCTTCCAATCAGTCCCCCACCCCAGCCATCCTCACCTCCCACCCTTGATCCTACCCCTCTTTGTCCATGTGTCCTTTATACACATTCCTTAAAGGCCCTTCCCTTCTTTTCCCTGGTATCCCCCCCCTCCCTCTGGTTACTGTCAGTTTGTTCTTTTTTTCTATGTCTCTGGTTATATTTTGCTTGCTTGTTTGTTTTGCTGATTAGGTTCCACTTATAGGTGAGATCATATTGTATTTGTCTTTTGGCACTGGGCATAAACCTTTTGAAGATTAAATTAAGTGAGCTAAAATGCTTAATAGGCTTAGCTTTGGGCATGGAACAGGGTAGGGTTTCAATAGGTGGCAACTATTATTTAATAACACTAGGTTACTAAAAAAGGGAAGCTATGCTTTAATAACAGTGAAGAGATTTTAAGAAGAGCTCATAATAGAAATTAAAGCATTATTATTGTTAGTTATCAAAACAGGTAGAATCTAATTAATCTAAAGAAAATAAATGTAACAGAAAGTGCAAAGTTAATGGTGGCTATCCTCTGTGTCTTTCTGTCCAGTTATGTCCAAACATCTTAATCTGGTCAAAGTTCCTGTAACATGACCTTTCACATGAGAACAACTTTGTTTATTCTCAAACATAAGTCAGTCATGCTGGCATATATTAATATAAGGTGGGGCAAAAGTAGGTTTACAGCTGTTCATATGGAAAATAATACAATAATTAATAAATAATAACACAAAAATAAACTCTGTGTTTTGTGTGCTCACAACTGTAAACCCACTTTTGTCCCACACTGTGTAAGAATCATTCCAAAAGTAATGGCTCCCTTCTTCTTTTGCAGACAAAAAAAAAAAAGTTAGGTGGAAACAAATAATGTTTGGAGAAAAATTTTAAAACACCCTGATTTCAAAAGGCTAAAGCTGATACCCTGCTTCCCTTCACGCCTAATATGACTTAGAAGGCCTTAGATCTCTGGTCTCTCTTGCAGCCCATGTCATTTGTTCCTTTGGGGTCACTTAGTCAAGAGGTCCCTGTGCAGCCAACATCATCCATGGTCTAAAATTGTGTCACTCATTTTTTGTGCTGTCCCCATAACTAGAACTAAAATGAAACATATTTGCAAAAATAACATCAATAATAACATCATGGCCCCAAGATACCAGGTTAAGAATGAAGCATGGTCAGACTTGCATTACAGAGTTGTGACAATCAGAAAAGTTTCTGCTAGGTAAAGCTATAGGCTCTGAAACAGATCCTTTTTAGCATCCCTAAGTAGCTGACTACTTGCTGCCTCATCCAGCTCTTCCCATGAGTTGTCATTCAACACACGGGCACACTCAGTCATACAATCCTGATCCTGGATTTTGAGACATAGGGAGGTAAAAGACCAACCAAGGCCAGATAGGACATTGGTGTCCAGGCCAAGACAAACCTCCTCATCAATTCACAACTGAATGCTCTTTGTTATCCTAGGGCCAAGAGCTACAAAGATGGTAAGAGATATGGTCTTGAAGACAGGCTTTCACTGATGACTGAATAAATCAAGACCTGGAAATGCTTAGGGTGAGACCTTTATGGCACAAAGCCACCACTGGCAGAACATGGAAGAAATGAAAAGTCTGAAGAAATCACAAGTGTTGGAGAGGATATAAAGAAAAAAAGAGCCCTCATGCTCTGTATGTGGGAATGTATATTGGTATAGCCACTATGGAAAACAGTATGGAGGTTCCTCAAAAGAAAAAAAAGGAAAAAGAATGGAGCTACCACATGACCCAGCAATCCCTCTTCTGGGTGTCTACCAAAAATATTTGAAAACATTTATTACTGAAGATCTATGTAGCCCTACGTTCTTTGCAGCATTATTTACAGTGGCCAAAACATGGATAAAGAAGATGTGGACATATATACAATGGAATGCTACTCAGCCATAAGAAAGGATGAAATACTGCCATTTGCCACAAAATGGACTAACCTTGAAAATATAAGCTAAGTGAAATAAGTCAGACAGAAAAGGCTAAGAACCATATGATTTCAGTCAAATGTGGGATGTAAAACTGAATGCAAGAAGTACGTGAACAAAACAAAAGCGCCTCAGAAACAGACAACAATATGATATCTACCAGAAGGAAAGGGGAGGGGGGAAGGATAAAGATGCTAAAGATGTCACCAAATATATGGTGACAAAGGAAGACTAGACTTGAGGTGGCAAGCACACAATGCCTCTGGCTTTGCAGAAGGATGCTCAAGCAACTGAGCCACACAAGTCAGGGCTTACGCATTTTAGAATTGTACACTTGAAACTTGTATAATGTTATTAACAAATATCACCTCAATAAATTTAATTTTTTTAAGTTTGGGATCTTAGAGCCTGATAGAGAACAAACAGGCCCTTCCCCCTCCACACACCTATGTGTTTCATACACTAACACTAATCATGATCTTTAACTAAAACAAAGTTGCTTAAGCAAAAAAGTAAAATCTGTTAGTATTAGGATATCAAAACACTAGACAGAATGTGATAAGTTCCTTAACATTTTCACTTAGAAACTAAAATGCCCTTTAATCTAGTTTCACAGTCAAGATCACCAACTCTTCTCATCCTACAATATTTCATTTCCTTTACTAAGACAGTAAAATCTTTCCAAGAAATCTACTTCTCTGATATATCTTTATGTCTACATAATGCATTGCAAAAAATAGGCCCTTAATAAGTGTTTATTGAAAGAATGAGCCCCACTAAAGCATCAGATGGCTTTAGAAGCTATAAACATGACCCGACTCAAGTTCTTATTTCAATTCCTTGGAACTTTCCCATAGTTTTCATGCTGAAAACTCCACATTTAATGTATTGACCAAACTTTTGAAGGAAGCTGGTAGGAGAAAGACGATTAAAACTGACTGCCTATGTTTAGTTGGGTCTGAAAATCTTTTTTCACTTTGTTTAGATCATGATAGTAGAGTTAATAAAAATATTTTACAATACAGCAAGAAAAGAACATACTTCATACTTTATAAATAATAGTGAAAGTTTTCGAAAGAATCTTTATATTTCTCTGCAATTAACAAAAGATTTAGAAAGAATTGCTCTTCCACTAGTTGTGTTCTTATTAAATTGCCCAAAGATTATGTTGTTTTTGTTTTAAAATTATGTCATATACCTTTTGGTGAGACACAGTGACACAGTATTACTGTAGTATACAGAGCAAAAACACTGTTTACATAAAACACCCAGAAACAAAAGTTAGTGTACATTGTTTAGAGTGACAAAGCTCTTACTAATAGCTTAAAGATTTTTAAAACTTGCTCAAAGGGAGTCTGGCTTGCATTGCAATCATTGGATAAATCTTCAGCAAAGGATTTATTTCTTCTATGAATCAAACAACTGTCCCTCAAAAATAATTGCAAATGAAAGCCTAAATGGCCCTTCATCCATACCCTAAATAAATAAATGTCCTTTTTTCACTCTATAAAGCCACCCACAGAAATCCTATTAAATATGGGAAAAAGTGATAATGACAGAAGCAAAACAATCAGAAACTGACAGACCAATAAGGCTATTGAGTATGTAATTACTGTCTGATGTTATTTCTACTAATAGAAATCAGATAACATATGCAGTACATAAAGACATGGGCTCAGTAAATGAACATTTGCCCAATCAGCTAATACCATCCAGAAAGTACCCAGCCATGTAATATGAAAACTAGAGACATTTATTGAAGATACAAGATACAAGAAACATTGTACATAGGACAATGACGCCTCTGGCCCCTTCCAAGTAGGCATGTTGGGACCTCACACAGTTTTCCCAGTCACCATCAGCTGCTCTGTGGTATTTTTCTGAATCTCATCAACAGTCTGAAATCTCTTCTTTTTCAAAGGTGATTTTAGTTTTGGGAAAAGCCAGAAGTAGCAGGTCACCAAATCTGGGCTGTAGGGGGGCTGAGTCACCTGGGTGATTTGATGTTTTGCCAAAAATCTCTGCGTGAGACGTGATACAGGTGTGTTGTCATGATGAAGCTGCCAATCACCAGTTGTCTATAGCTGTGGCTATTTTCATTGTATTGCATCTCTCAAGTGAGGAAGAACACTGAGTAGTGCTCCTTATTAATTGTTAGGCCTGGCCGGGCATACTCGTGATGGACAACACCTTCCCAATTAAAAAAAAAAAAAACAACATAATTACGTGGTCTTGATCTCATTGTGACTTTGCCACGCCTTCCTTGGGCATGGTGACCCAGGCAATTTCCATTAGGATAATTGGGCCTTCATTTCCAGATTATAGTCTTACACCCACCATTCATCTCCAGTTATAACTTTCTTGAGGAAATCTGGTTCATTTGTAGCTGTTTAAATCAAGTCTTTAGCAACTTCAACACAATGTTCTTTCTGCTCTGATAGCAGCAGCCATGGAATGAATTTTGCCATAACATGTTTCATGCTAAGATCCTAAGTCCAAATCTCAGACACAGTAGTTTTTGGAATCCCCAGATCAACTTCTAGTTCTCACAATGTCAGTCGCTGATCTTTGTTGATTGCAGCCTGTACATGTTCAAAATTCTCAGGTGTTCTGCTTATTGCAGGCCTTCCATAACATGGATCACTTTCAACAGATTCTCAACCATCTTTGAAGCATTTGTGCCACATTTGCATTTGTGCTGCACTCATTGCACTGTTCCTGAAAGCCTTCTGAATCATCTGAATAGTTTCCATGAAGGTATGTTCAAGGTTAATGCAATATTTGGTGCAGATTTGTTGCTCTATGCACTCAGTCATTTTGAATGTGACAGTCACACATTATTACATGTGCTCACTCAGTGGTGTCTACAGCCCCCACTGACTGGTACAGTGAAGTCATCATTGTTCACACCTGTGCATTCAGTCCGCTCTCCTTGTCTGCCAGGGTACATCATTACATCAATGTCCTGCAAACGGTTCTTGTTATATTAACAATGGCTGAACATTTTCTGGACATACCTCATACCCACATGGAAATCATGGGATCTTGCATATATACATCTCAATGCCAGTCCTTTACAATTATTAATCTGCTAAACTCACAGTGCTGAGCCTGTCATGTGGAATCACAGTATCTTGGTGCTGCGAAGGACTTCCTGCGCAGTGTTCCTCCACCCGACAGAGGTGGTCCAAGCACTGCTAGGGTCTTGCAGGAACTGACAGTTCACTACAATCAAAGTTGCCCTATCCAGTCCTTCAAATTTCTAGAATTTTTTCCTCACACTGAGTTAAATTGGCCTCTTAGCAATATCTTTGTTGACCTTTATCCTATGTCTTTAGAGGGAAAGAGAATTTTTTTCACCTAAAGTGCTTTCAGCAAATTTGGGTCAGCCACATTGTTTTGTGCTAACAATATAGCAATGAATAAAACAAATGTTATTTTTTTCTCTACTCTCTCTTCCCCCAAATCAACCCAAATATTACAAGACAGAGTTCACATCCCCAAGTTTTCTGTGTTGCAGAATGACAATCCCAGTTTCCTCAACCTTTCCTCCCTTGACATGGCTTACAGAGTTTCTTTAACCCTGTTGCTTCCTTTGAGAGATGTTTGTTTTGCTGGGGACAGTCCTAAAGCAGACCACCTCAACTGAACACAACGTCAGAAATCCAGTTTGTCCAGCTGACAGGACGGTGGGAGCGCAACTTCTCTAAATTTGAACATATAATCCTTGCTAATGCAACCGGGGATTCCACTCACTATCTGTGTCTATCACAGTGCAATGCTGCTGTGAATACTGTATCCCAGAAACAGTGAGAGCGCTGAGCAGTGGCGAGCTGGAGACATTTTAGTGTCTTTTTCTGTCAGTCTCCGATCCTCCCTTTTACACTTATGTTTGTGTTGCTTTTATCCTTGTTCAATTATAGCTTTGGGGATTTGTTCCAGAGAATTAGCCTGTCAAAATATGTTTGAATCCTCATTCTGTAATCCAGTATACTGACTGTCCCCTACCATGTTTAGCACATACAAAATAATGAACATGTCTTCTAATTCTTCTGCCAAGTCACCAGTTCTTTTAAAATATTAGAAAGAATAAGGCTAAGAACAAAGTTCCATGGCAAACTACCTATTAAAGCTATTGCCTCAAATTGTTTTTATTTATCAGTCAACTTTTGGGGGAGAATTATTCAAATAGTTGTAAATTTATGATGGTAACAGTAGATTCAATTCACGGAGAGGTTTCCCTCTGCGGGAGGTGATGACAGTATTTTATACGTATTATCTCCTCAGCACGGCCATGCCCATGCCATGGTTGTTGCTATGTACATGTTCCATACAATGAATGAATCTCATGTATGAAAATATGTTTCAAATGCTTCATGTAAGGAAATTGAGGCTCAGAGATGTTCAATAATTTTCAAATATCCAGGGGAGTAAGTGGCAGATGTGGAATTCACACACATCTGTTGCACCCCAGTCTCATGTCCTTAGCAAAAGGCAGGCTGCCCCCAAACACCATCACTCAACTCAGATGGGGGAACCAGTGGGAAATTTCTGAAATGTCTCTGTGATCTGCAGGGACATTTGTCCCCTGTCTCATAAAGCTATACCAAAAGAAAAGGAGAACAGGGAATAATCTGTTCTTCCTGAATCATGTTGGTTCATAGGGACCTCCTTCCCTTCCAGGGTGCAGGACATTTACAACTCACACTGTTGTTTTGCGGGAGAAACAATAGCATGATTCCTCATTGTAGCCACTCCCATTTCCCCTCTTTTTCTGAAAATGAAATGTTTTCCAGCCTCTGCTAGTAGACATTGCTTCCCTTTCACATACTTAATCAAAGGTTACTGACCATAATTTCAAGATCCAAACTGCAACTCGTTCACTGCATGAGGATGTCATTCTTCTAGACTTAGATGCTTGATCTCTTTCAAAGTGTCTGTTAGGTTCTATCGCAGTGACATCCTCTTCCCCCAAGATGTATTCATATCTTTTCTTTGTTTGCTTTCTTCTAAGATGGTGTTCCTAAGAACTTTTTGTGTATGCATGTGATCAGCATTTACCAAGAGATCAGGTCAGTTCTCTGAAACTGCCCCTTCAAAGATGAGATTTTTGTGACAACATGATTATAAAGGAATACTTCCATTTAAATTTTTTCATTAATTTCTCTTTGATGCTTTCGTAAATCTCATGAAGTCCATTTCTAAGAAAAAATACTTGGATATCACCCAGTGATATAAAATTAATCTCATTTTATAGATTAAAAAAAAAAGGAGTCCTGGAAAGGCCAAAAGACTTGCCCAAGATAACTTAGCTGGCAAGTGAAGGAATCGTCTTACATTAAAGAAATGAAAATGATCATAAAATGAATACTATTCTATATTTTTATCAAAATTCACAAATGTGAGCTTTAGGAAGTAGTTCCAATGTAATGCTAATTCCTTCTAAATGTCCCTTGTACTTAAGAGATACTTCAGCTCTGATGTTGCACATTGTATGTGTTTATTCATGCTTTAAAGGTTATATTTCTGCTCTACATCTTTATTTGCAAATTTTTCCTCACAGATATGTATTGGTCTATTGGTTGCATTTTGAAGCCAGAGTCTTTAGTGTTCTCACCCTTTGAGACTGCTCCTTCTTAAAGCAATAACATGGGAAATGTCCACAATGCTGGAAATACCTGTCCACCTGCATTAGTCATGCCAGGAAAGAAGTACACCTCTCACATTCTGTATGGTAAATTCCCACTGGTGTTGGAAACAGTTGTGCTATGGCTATTTGCATCATTTACTCCAACCCCCCAATCTTCCACTTCTTACTGCTTTTTCTCCAGGAAACAGGAATTTAAAAACTGTCCTCTTGGTAACTTTATACTCCGCAATTAAACAGAAAAGCCTAAGGACTTCAGAAGACCAGAAATATGTAATAAAATTACTCCTGTTCCTCCAAAGTCCAAGAGAAAGGAGGAATTTCCACAATCCCAATGATTTTCACTCTCGCAATTGGGATTCTGACCTCCACTTGATTTCAGCTTTACAAAATCATTGATTAAAGTAAGAAATGTTATTTTCCTTGTAATATTGGCCTCCATCTGTATAATCATGAAGGGTCAATCTAGAGCTAATTCCATCCTTGTTTAACTTTTTAAACACTGTTAATGCAAACATTAATCCCTGCTATTTTGTTTCCTCAAACCCAGATCACTAAAACCTCTGTGGTAGCCCTATAAATCCAAGAACAGGTACTTAAGTTGTAGTTTCACACATTCAACAATACTTTTTCCAAATTGATGATAAAACCTATAATCAAGATCCCCCAAAAACAGGATCATGAGAAACCTTGAGCTAGAAACAGGGGAGAAAAATAGAGTCAGGTTGTCACAACGAAAGCTGTCATTTTTTTAGTTTAATTTAATTTTATTTCCTTTTTATTGTTGTTCAAGTACAGTTGTCTTCATTTTCTAGCCACCACTTTCCCCTGCCCCCCTTTCCACCTACCCCCACCTCCGACCCTTGATCCCATCCCCCTTTGGCTTTGCCCATGGGCCTTTACACGTGTTCCTTGACAACCCTTCCCCTTCTTTCCTCCATTATCCCTCTCCCCTCCCCTCTGGTTCCTGTCAATGTGTTCCTTATTTCAATGTCTCTGGTTCTGTTTTGCTTGCTTTTTTATTTTGTTGATTAGGTTCCACTTATAGGTGAGATCATATGGTATTTGTCTTTGTCATGTCTGACGAGTCAACTCAGTGGACAATAATGTTCCTGATAGGTAAGAGGTGGGGTTACTATCTGGGTACATCAAAATAAGTCAGTCTGCCTTTCTCTCTACCTTTGCTTATTTATAAATCCAAGACAAAAAAACTCTGGAAAAATTTAATAGTCTGAAATACTGTCTTTTTAATTTCAGAATGGGGAAGGAAGGAAGACAGCTGTGGGGGTAGTTCTGAGGACAGAGGAGGAAGACCTCCATCAGGATTCTGATCTCCACTTGCCAACCAGGAGCTTAGCAAGTCCCTGGCTGATGAAATCTTCACTTTGTTGACACCCATCTACAGTGTTTTAAGTTAATGTTGAGAAATTAAATTGTTGTACAAAGTGACAGTATCAAATATTCCTCACAAGTGTTGTTTTAACAAATTCTCACAATCATTCCCATTCCCGAGCTCAGTACACTGCAGTTCGTGCTGTTAAGCAGCTGCCCCATCCCTGAGAACGAGAAGGGTCAAGGGCCTTGACACAATAATTCTAAGTGTTGTCTTTTGCTATTCTATTATTTTTGTATTTGGGGAAGATAAAAAGGGAAACCCTGGTGAACTGTTCAACGTGTAAAATAAAAGGCAGTGCATTAGGCAGCCACAGAGAAAGATAGTTTATGAAGCTTTAAATCACAGACACCAGGGTTGGGGATACATAAAGGAAGTCTGAGAAATTTAGATAATTCAAAATTAGATTTTTAGAAGGAAGAAGAAATAAGACATGGCAGTGCTAATAGTTGAGCTTGATTGACTGTAATCATATTGTATTTTTTGGTAACTTTTTTTTCAAGTTATTAACCTACTCCAGAATCCGCCAGCAGAGGGCTCCATGCTAAGTGCATTCGCTTTCCATCAGTAGCTCCTACATTTATCGTAAAATATCTCCTCTATCTGAGGCAGAGAAACGAAAGGTATTATTAACTGCCTGGTCTACTATTATAAACGGGCGTAAATATAAGTGAAAAAGGAAAATACGAATATAATTATCTAGTACGCTTCGACCTGGGTGAGCGTGTGCGTGACCTGGTGGAGGAGGAGGAACGGGTGGCATACTGGCACAAGGCAAGACAACACGAAAAAACGAAATGGTGATGAAAATGCATATTTTAGTCGCTTAACTTCCCTTTGAAACCAGAGTTTGTTGTGCCTATGCTTTTGGCTTTAGTGAGTCCCTACGGGAATCTTTTCTTACATTACCTGACTGGAGGTTAAAGCGAAATGCAGATAATTAAGGGCAAGAAAACTAGGCTCAAGTTAGGAAATTTTTCTCAGTAGAGATTGAACTTTTATTTGTACAATTCTTAACTTGTTTGAACTTTTTAGATGCTGAGACAATTGTTTCTAAAAGTGATAAATATGAAGAATTCAACTTAAATGCCCTTAGCATTAACAGGTTTTCAAGGACCAGAAGAAATCGCTGAAAAAGAAGTCTGGCGGCTGTGCTGGAGTTGCTTACACAGAATTCCGACAGAGGGCGCTGTTGCCCGTTCAATGACAGAGAAGACGTCCCTGGGAAAGATTTCCCTTGCAATTTCGAAGATTTTTTGAATAATGCCCACGTTGAAAAATTGATTCGGCTTTAATTATTGTTATATACTTCTTTGGCTGTTTCTTTATATGTATGTATGTATTTTTCAATTTACGCTTTATTCTTAATAAAACCAGATTGGTTAGTTTCCAGCTTTCGTAAAGAATTTTTATAAATTTTAACCAAGTATTTCAAGACCTTTCTTTTTTAAAAAATACCCACTATCGGCATGAGATAAAATTCATATGCAAATTTTAAATTATACACATATAAAACTATAAAGTAGTTATACCAATATATTTTAAGTTGTTTTATGTATAAAGTATTAATATCTCTCAGGGTTTCTTGGTTTAAGCTTTAGAATTTATCTATTTTAGCCCAATGATACACCAAAAATAAATGGAAAATCTGTTAAAAGCATTTGGTAAAATCTTAATTTATTTTGGGTAAGAATGATCTTTAGATTTAAAAAAGATAATGGAGATATTGATTTGAAAGGGAGAAGACAATTATTCCCATTAATAAAATTGTGTCTAGAGAATCTGAATTTCCAAGTCTATAATCTTTATTTTGCAAAGTAATGATCTACGACTTATTTTAGTTCTGAAAAGTGTGGAAAGGGAACTGTTTCAAGTTCCGTCACACAATAAAATTAGGAAAAAATGTCTTTCTATGTCCAAACCAGCTCTGAGAGCAAAGAAGAAATTTTTGCTCATGCTCCTAGTGGAAAAATCTGTATAGTTCTTATATAATTTAAGGTGTTAATATTTAAAGTAGAGGGAGGAAGGAAGGAAGGAAGGAAGGAAGGAAGGATGGATGAGGGAAAGAAAGAAAGGAAGGAGAACAGGAAAGGCAAAGCATAAAAATTAAAACTGGAAATTAAGGTAGGATTTATGTCTAAAGTTCCTTTTGAAGCACCTTCTTTGTGTTCCTTTGATTTCACCTATCATTTAAAAATTAAGTTAAAAATCTGACGACTTGTTCA
Organism: Phyllostomus discolor; assembly: GCF_004126475.2. Classification (NCBI taxonomy): domain Eukaryota; kingdom Metazoa; phylum Chordata; class Mammalia; order Chiroptera; family Phyllostomidae; genus Phyllostomus; species Phyllostomus discolor. The sequence goes on from NC_040906.2 coordinate 122,533,281, forward strand.
TTCTGCATCTGAAGCGTCTGGTCAGCTTTTATCAAGTCAGTGTCCACCGCAGTTGTCCGGAGTCCTCTCCCCAAAGAGTGTCAGTCCCTGCGTGCGCAGCAGCGCTCAGCAATCCTGGGATTTACAGACAATCATCCTTTGCAGATTCACTCTTATCAGGTTTAATAACTTCCACCCCAAATTGCTCCGTCCCTCCTCATTCCCTCCTGTCATTTATTTTCTGCCCTAGAGGCAGAGATCTTCCACTGGACTTCCCTTCTGGCTGTGGAGATCCTTCAGTGCCCTGAAAGGGAATAGAAAAAAAGAAAGAGGGGGTGGGAAAAAGGGGAATGAGGTGAATATTCACCAAGTGATGAAATCCAAAAACATTGTGCCTTAAAGGGAGCCCATTTTTAAGGTTTGGTTAACTTTGTCCTTGTCGTTGTTTACGCTGTGTGTGCATGTGCATATATATGTGTGTGTATATATATTTGTGTGAGTGTGTGTGTATGTGTGTATATATATGTATACACACATAAATCACACTATGAAAAAATACACTCAAAACAAACAAATAAAACCCCACAAAACCCTAAATATTTTTCACTCTGCTTTTAAAGAACATTCTGCTCAAACCTTCCAAAGGTTTAGGTGACCATTTCTCGACTCTCCATAATTAAAACCACTTAAAAGTTAGTTATAGACAACAGATGTAAATATGAAACGTGCTCTGTCTCTGCAAAGAAGGCTCCAAACTCACTCGTTGTGCAGACCTGTGTGTGTGTGTGCCCATGTTCTCCCAACATCTGAAAAAAAAGGAGAAAAAGTCTTCATAAAATGGAGACTCCATCCAAGAAAAAACAGCATGTGGAATCTGTTGAAAATACATACCAACAACCCCTAAAATGACAAACAGTGCAGACTGGGGTGTCCGTACAGCATTTAAGTTACCCCATATGTTGGACAAATGGCCAGCAATATTAGAAATGAACTGGCTTTTTGTTCTATAGTGACAGAGGTGCAGTTGAAAAAAAAAAGTTGTGTAACCATCAACACAGAGAGATCACCCTTAAAACCCCTAAATCCAGCTTTCAAAATACCCTTCTGCTGAACACACAAGAACAGGAGTCTCTGCTTTAAAATCTCAATAATTGGTCTCCCTTTTAAAATCTAGATAGAAAATGGGAGACTGTTGGCCCCCTCATTTCTCATTGTGAATTTTAAAGACTCCAGTTAATGGCTACAATGATTCATCATTTTCAATAAAGAGGTTTTTAAATGTGTATATTTGTATCAATCACATGGAACAACCATCCCTCCTTTAAATGCATGTTCAGAGTCTGTAGACTGTGTGACCCAAGGGTGCTTATATAACTAAATGTGGGTCTCTGGGTGTAAATACGTGTTTATGATTTTTATAATATATATGTCTGTGGGTTGCATCTAACTCCTGTGTGTGTAATAATGTTTTTCTCTCTGCTGAGGCTTACTTCTGCAGCCTATTGTTTGAGACAACAGATATAAGTTGCGATGGGAGAGGAGCGTCGGATTTGGTGTGTATCCCCCATTTCCAATTATAGATGGATCATTACAGACAGCAGAGTCCTGAGAAGCCAGACATCTGCTCCTCACATGAATGCACTCACCTCCTAGAGACCAGGCTGCCATCATGCTCTGGAAGCTCGTGGAGAATGTCAAGTACGAAGATATCTATGAGGTGAGCCGACACCCCAGATGCATCTTAGAGTTTTGCAGATAGAGAATTTGAGCTTCTTGACACCCCAACTGATATATATTTTTAAGCTATTTACTCGCAGATTTCCGGTCGGTTTTCTCAGCTTTCTCTAACTTTTAGAAAAACTGGTTTGGGGAGACTTTACTATTCTGAAAAAGCACTTTGAGGTTGCAGTCTGACTACTCTAACTTAGAAGATTTCTCTTTTATTTCTTTAATTTTTCCTCTCTCTTCCTCGCACCCTCCCCCCCCATGGACTCCGGTGAGGAAGGTGGGCAGAGAAAAGAGAGAGTGCTGAAGGCAGAGGCTCTCCTCGTTTTGAGTGTGGGAGAAAATTAAGTTTTCAAGCCTCATTGGTAACAGACTCGGGCTTTTAATTTTTATTTTCAATAAAATTCCTGAAATCGATAACGAACGGATCCAAGTAGAGGACGGAAAATTAAAAAGAGGGTGGTAGATAGAGGGATGTCGGTAGAGCACAAGCCAAGGAGCAGCCACAATTTTTTTCTCTTTTCTTGGGTTTTGCTTCTCTGAGGGTCAGAGCGTCCAAACCACCCCGTGTTTGGGCACTTTTAGCGAAATGTGCTGCCCTTGTTCTGCGCACACGGTTCTCCAGGAGAAACTCTCCCTCCGCCGGAGAAATTGCCCGCAGCCCGAGGCGCCTAAAGCTGGAGGGACCGGGCCGCGCCCGCGAAGCCCGTCGGTCCGGGCAGCCGAGCGCCGGCACCGCGGGGCGGCTCCCAGGCCGGGCGGGTAGTGTTGCGGGGCGCGGGGCGAGGGGCGCGCGGCAGGATGGGGAGGAACGGCTGCCGGCGGCCCGCGGAGCCTCGCTCCGGAGCAGCATGGATTCGGAGGCCCCAAATTAGGTGCAAGGGGAAAGGGGTAAGCGACCACTCCGAGGAGACGTCGAGGGAGGGGGCAAAAAAAAAGCCTGGAGAAAGGCAAAGAGGAGTTAGGGAAGGGGAAGGTCGGAGCTGGAGAGCAGGCAATGGAGACTGCAAAGAGGGAGCGTTGGAGAAAAAGGGAGAAGGGGAAGCAAACCTCCCGGACGGCGGGCAAGGGCTGTGCTTGGTAGGACGAAACAGTCGCGGTGGGACGCACAGAGGCTCCCCTAACCAGTGGGGGAAACGCGACCCCTTCGCTCCGGGGTAACTCGCAAAAGCCCGGCCCCGAGCTGCCCTGCGGACACTGGGAACAGGCCGCGCACGGAAGCGGTCTCGAGCTCCGACCGACGCCGCGGGCCGGTTCCTGCGGGGATGGAGGGGTTCGCTCGCTGCGTCCACAGGCAGCATCAGCGCCCAGGGCCCCCCAGCTCTGCCCTGAATCCCAATTTTCCGGAGGGAGGGGGGAAGGGGAGAGACAGAGACAGAGAGACAGAGACAGAGAGAGATGGGTCTTTCTGCGACTGATGCTTGGAGTTTCCCTTTCTTTCTTTCCTCTTTGTGGTTATGTAGTGACTGTAACGCGGAGCCGCGCCTCCGGCTCGTGTTTGTTTCGGTTCGGCCTCCTTTTCTTTCTCTAACAGACGGGATGATGGCAAAGTCGAAGACACTAGAAATAGCGTTAAAAAAAAAAAAATGTGAGCGGCCGAAGTGGGCAAGACACTGGCGGGGATGATGCGACGGTGTAGACAGCTTGGGGCGCACATAGAGAGGTATCAGTGCGTCCTGAAAAGTAAGCAGGATGTAACTCGCTCGCTGATTATGAAAAGTAAACTGCCGAAGTGAGAAAGGAGGGAGAGAAGAAAGAAGGGAGGGTGAGAGGAAAAGGAAGGGGTGGAGTGGAAGAGGGGCAGTGAATAAAGGGGGAGGGAGAGGGGAGAGAGACACAGAGAGACAGAATGGTGCAGTTATTTCCAGCTGCCTCAATTTTCTGCTCAAAAATATAGGAAAACCAGCAGCCTGGTGGAAGGAGCCTATTTAAGTCGGGAGGAAGGTTGAACTTTAACAGAAACGGCAGTCAAGCCAGTTGAACGGGTTCCTGAAATATCCGAAAAGGTTTTCTGTTGCCCCTGGCTTTGCCTGGAAAGGATAAGTTTAGTGTACCTGAAGATTGATTGCATACATTTTAAATTGAGGTAAAAATCACAAACTGTGTGAGCATGAAAGAGGGGAAGGCTGTACAAGGGGCGAAAACCCTCAACCTCGCCTCTGTCCTTTCGTAAATAAGCATATTCGCTAACACTCAGCGAAGGTCTGCAAAAGCCACTGTAAACAACAACGGGTTGGGGGCCACGGGTTTACTTTCCTCTCCCCTGCAAAAAATGAGGCAACGCCTTTTTATTTTGTTCTTGTAATCTGCACACAAAGCACCTAGGGCGATCAATTCTTCCCATTAGGAAAGTCCCTCTCCGGGAACACGTTTTATACAAGCCCCCAGCGATGCTCTCCCTCACTGCCCTGTCCAAGGAAGCAGAGGCTGCTTTACGCGTGTCCCCAGCTCAGTTAATTGAAGTTCTGCCTCTTTCCTGCTAAACTTTTTCCCCAGTCTGCCTTTGCCAGCCCCCTCGTCTGATTACATCTAGTAATTCTCCACTGAATGAACGTCATTTACAATAGTAGGGGAGCTCTGCGCTCGCTGCTGCTTCACGCTCCATTTGTCCTCCATTCTCCCTTTAAAGTACTCGTGTAATATTAATAGTCATGAATATCAATTATTATGAGGCGGTGTAGGCAAGCGGAGGGAGGAAGGGGCGCCCGAGCAGTCTGAGCCCAGCTTCGGGTGGAAGAGGACTGCTTCTGGAGCCCCGGAGAGCGGCAGAAGAAAAAAAAGGCCAAAAAGACAGTAAGGGACCGATGAACAGCTCCGTCTGTGTGATAGGCAGCGCCAATCTTGTTCGGGGGTGGGGGGGATTTTTTTTTTTTTTTTTTTTGATGGCTTGTCCTGGAAACACCTCAAGCTCTGCTTCTGTGTCCAGCTCGTTTCTCTGCTGGACTCCTTGATTTTTTTTTTTAATCATTGTTTGATTTTGAGCAGTAACCAGGCTTTTTTTTCCAGATGTTAGTCCACACCTATTCATCCATGGTGAGTTTGGATTCACGTTGTACCAGAATTGCATGCTCCCTCCTCTCACTGTCTCTCTCTGTCTCTCTGTCTCTGTGTGCGTGCCTCACTCTCTCCGTCTCTGTCTTCCTCTGAGCGCCTTTGGCTTGGTAATTTAGCACCATAATTGGACGAGGCTGCAGCTGCTTTTCTCTGCATTGTGTGTTCTCCGTCTGAGCTCCTTGAGTCAGCTGGGGAGAGGGGAGGCCAAACAGAAAACTTTTTATTTGCTATTGCAGTTTGGAAATTCAGGTGTCTCTTTCTCCAAAAAGAACCATGAAGACTTTACCTTGTCATTTCCACAGAGAAGAGGGAGAAACTTAAACACCCCCCTCTCTCTCTCACACACACACACTCGGATCCCCCTCATTTTTTCACTCAGTTTACCACTCCAGACAGGACCAGCAGTAACTTGTCTGGGCTTTTTCACCCCCTTGCAACCTCGGGTCCTTCATTAACATACCCTGGAGAGTTAATCGCATTAGATATAGAAAAGCAACCTTAGAAATAACTCCTTAAAACCACAATTTGACTTAACGGGGGTTTAGGAGATGATTTCAAATGAGATCCATTTCAATCAAACACTATTTAAATTAATTCCTCCTGGGGAGGGAGGGGTGACTGGGAGCTCCTGGAATTACCGGCTTGTGCAGGGAGCTCCTGGGCAGCCCACTGGGTTTCTTTCTGGTGAGGGCAGAAGTTGACGTTGAACTGGGGGAGCAGCACAGCAGAGAGTGTGAAGTTTTCTGTGTTATACTTTGGAACGATGGCAGAGTTATAAAAAATTGTTTAAAACCCTCAGAAGAGCAAGTTCTATATGTGAGATTACTACATTTTTAATTAAGGAATTGAGAATGTCCCTCCATACAGTTATTTCCCCCTCACCCTTTTTGCTGGCTTTGCACTCTTAACTGAAGGCTCAGATGTCGGTTATGTGGGTGATTCTCCCCATTTCCCTCCCCAAAGCCTTGCGTTTGGAATTGCTAAAATCATTTGCCCTCTGAGTCAACTTGGCAGTATAAGTTTCAGATTCTCGCTTCCCCTGTCCCCGGGAAGAACGTACAGGAGCCAGGCTTCTCCATTTGTCGCTTGTGTTTTTTTTTTTCCTCTCTCTCTCTCTCTCCTCTCTCTCTCTCTCTCTCTCCCCTCTCTCTCCTCTCTCTCTCTCTCTCTCTCTCCTCTCTCTCTCTCTCTCTTCTCTCTCCTCTCTCTCTCTCTCTCTCTCTCTCTCTCCCCCTCCCTCTCTCTCTCTCTTTCGCGCTCTCTCTCTCTTTCTCTCTCGCTCCTTCTCTCCGCTCCCAGGACCGGCACGATGGCGTCCCGAGCCACAGCTCGAGGCTCTCCCAGCTGGGCTCGGTGTCCCAAGGACCTTACTCGAGCGCCCCGCCGCTGTCCCACACGCCGTCGTCAGACTTCCAGCCGCCCTACTTCCCGCCCCCCTACCAGCCGCTCCCTTACCACCAGAGCCAGGACCCCTACTCCCACGTCAACGACCCCTACTCCCTGAACCCACTGCACCAGCCCCAGCAGCATCCCTGGGGACAACGGCAGAGGCAAGAAGTGGGTTCCGAAGCCGGTTCTCTCCTGCCCCAGCCTCGGGCCGCCTTGCCCCAGCTCTCCGGCCTCGACCCCCGAAGGGACTACCACTCGGTCCGCCGGCCGGACGTGCTGCTGCATTCTGCGCACCACGGCCTGGACGCGGGCATGGGTGACAGCCTCTCGCTGCACGGTCTTGGGCATCCAGGAATGGAAGACGTACAGGTAACCACCACCACCAAACAAACAAACAAACAAACGAAAAGACAGTAAATAAATAGCGAATGCTCCGGGAGGGAGGGGCAGCGGGGGTGGGGCAGCTCTGTCTGCTCTGCAGGAGGTCGTTTCCATCTTTAGAACAGGACCCTCTAGACATGCATATACAACTGTTTATGTGAGTACGAACGCGGTGGCTCTATGCTGGCGATTTCTGGGGGTCCAGTTATGAAAGGTAGAGCCATTAGAAATGAAATCATGAAGGAGAAAATATATGTGTGTCGTTTGATAATTTAGAATCATCAGAATTAAGGGTAGATGTTTTTGCCTTGCCTTAGCTACTGGCTCCTTCCTATTCTCTTGCGCTTTGTGTGAGCAAGCTGGGCACCCTCCCCAATGCACCGCACTCCTCCCCCCAAACGCGTCCCAGAGTGGGCCTGGCCAGACGACTTGGACAGTGAAGGACCGCTGCCTAAGGGCTGGGGCTGCTGCATGGAGGCACAGGGTCCCCTGCAGGCTCCGGAGCTTCCTCCTGGATTTGCAAAGACTTTGTTAAGCATGACAGTGCACATTGGAATACACACATGTGCCACATTTGTCCAAGTCATGTATCACTCCGAATACCCACTTCTGCAGCTAACCCCATAAGCTGCAGAACCCCTTTCCAAGATAACTGAGTTCCAGAGTCATCACCTGATAAATGGAATATTTGTGGGGAGAGACCCACAAAGACATAATTCTGTTTGGGCGTCTATGGGGATAACTACCATTTGAGAGATTTTTTTCACCTTTTGGTCCATTAAATAACCATGGAACAATATTCTCCACACCCCTCTTCAGTACCCTCCCTGCATTAATACTCTCCTCTCCTCAATGCCGCCGTCCCAATTGAAAGGCATCACGTGTTTATTTCTTAAAACAAAAGGCTCAAAATGCTCCCCCTACCCACACACTATCCCATCTGCAACCTACACAATGGAGCCTGATTTGGTTGAGAATACTTGATTAAACTAAACAAAGAAACATCAAAGAAATGATTTCTAAAACCTGTCTGGGTGATTCTGAGCAGGTCTCCTTTTGCTCCTTAGTTTAAATAGTCTCCAGGAAAGATAAATATGGTTGGAAAGTATTTAATTGACACTTTGGTTTCATTGGCATAGTTGTATACATTATGCATCATTTTAGACATACATCTGAAGCAAAGGAAAACAAAAATGGAAAAGGGAGAAGGGTGCGCAAGTCCTTCTTCTCTACTTTGATGGAAAAATGTATTTTGAACAGTAAAATGTGGTGGTAGGATCCAATGCTGTCTATGCATAGCCTGTCATGGTTTATTGTTTTAAAAGAAATCCAGTTATTTATTATTTCCAAAAATGGCAGTATCACCCAATTTGTGGCTGAATTTACTTAAAGTAATAAGAATGATAGTTTTGTTGACTTAACCAAGCTTGGCTGTCCCTGTCTAAAGATATTGCTCCTTTCAGAATATTATATGGGAAAGGAAATATTTAATAGTTGTGGATTTTTCAATGCATTGGAGTAATGCGTGTCTCGGGGTAGTTTTTAAATTAACCTTCCTGAGCAAGGTTCAAAGTGCTAGATAATGAAAGTGGATCAGCCCATCACTATTGCTGTTGGCAGTGCTAACACTGGCTGTCACCCCCACCCTCTGGCCCAGGGGTGGGGGCGGGGGCTCAGGTGACCCAGCATAGGAATTCCCTCCAAAAAGGAAATGAATTTATTTGATTTTGGATCTTTAACTGCATAGTTGTGAAGAGTTTTGAGTGCTTGGCCAAATGGAAAGGGTGAGAGAAAAGCAGGGCCAGGTCTGTGCATTTGGGAGAACACCCCTGTGGAAGAGGTGTGCCATGCCGAGCTGAGGTGTTGCTGCCCTGAAACCCTGCGGCAGAGGTGGAGAGAGCTGAACAGAGAGTAGCTGCAGGCCCAGGCCACGAACGTTCTCCTCCCCACCACACTTCTGCCCCGTTCATTCCCTAGAAGCACCTCAGCCGGTCATCCAGTGAAGTAGGGAGGCCTCCAATGCAAAGGGTCAAGGGTAGACAACCTCTCACCTTTCCCAGACATGGATGATCTTGCTGAAGTGTGCTTGACTTAACACAGGGCAGGTGACAAAGGAAGACAGGGGAGAGAAGATATATGTAGGACCAGACCCCCGAATCCAGAGGTTCCACTTCGGACTTCAGGGTGTGGAGCTCTGGGGCCAAAGTTACACTCACTGGTGGCGGTTTCATCCTTCCCTGCAGCTACAGAATGGGTTGGCAGCTAGGGGCTTTTTAGAAGGAACCAGAGAGTGCTTGAGCCTAGACCTTAGTCACTTGTTCCATCTCAAGGGCCTAGTGTGAGTCCCAGACCTCCACCCCAGCCTCCACCGATCACACTGATCCCAAAGGTGCTGCCCAGCGGTGGGCCTCGCAGCCTTGAGTACTCACTTTGGGGCAGGGCTGTTGTATGACCCCAGACGCACACACACAAAACGCATGGCCACTGCGCCAACCATGAGAGAAAGGAGAGCTAATTAGCCAAATGCTACTAATATTTTTTAAGTGAAACTATAAAACCCTGTCAATTTCTATTTCAATTTACTCACAGGGGCTATTAAACTAGCAATCACTGTTTGTGTTCCTGGGTATGCTACATTTCAACCCATTGTGTGCGTGTGTGGTGTGTGTGTGTGTTGTGTGTGTGTGAGGGGGGTGGGGGAGGAACAGTGTTGAAAACTCAGGCAAACAGCATGAGAAAGGAAGAGGGCCTGAGATGACACCTAGTTTGGAGTTTGTTTAGCTACCAGGAGCATCTCTTTTCTTCTTCCGATCTTTGCTCTCTAACCTCTCATCACCTCTACCACCCATGAGTATAAACAACATAGGGATGTTAAGTCAAACCTCCCAACGCTCGCGCTCTCGCTCTCTCTCTCTCTCTCTCTCTCTCTCTCTCTCTCACACACACACACACACACACACACACACACACACACTCAAACATACCCTAGTATCTTAAAGCAACCCCCGGTATCACTTTTAACTAAAGAAGTCTAGTAATTACGAGTCTGAGTTGTTTTTCTGCGCTTCCGCATGCAGTCCTAATTAAATCTTTACGATCCTCCCCGTGACGATTAAGCGCCAGCATGCTGCGTGAATATCCTGTACAAAAACCCAGCAGGCGGCCGTAATTAGATAGAAAATCAGACAAGAGCCTTCTCATTAACTACCACAACTACCCCACGGTCGCTGATGAGGCGTATATACATATTTACGTACGGACGTGAGGGTGAGGTGTGGGGGCACAGTGATCCAGGCCTGTGAGATCGTGGGTCTGCCCTCCCACAGACACAGGCGAGTGTTTCTGTCCTGCGTGGACAATGTTGCCAGTGCAGACACGTGAGCATAGATAGTTGTGAATCTTGTGCGCGCGCGCGTGGCATGGTGGGGACTCCTGAGGTGTTTCAAACAAGTTACATAAAGTTATTTTTAAAAGGCTTTTCACTATTAAGATTTGCATGGCATGTCGCAACAATGGAAAATGGTCCTTACTGAGAATAATAATTTTCTTCACCTTTCTGAGAAAAGAAGATGACCATTAAAAACCAAGAGAAACAAATGAGCATGCACCCTCCGTGATTAGATCATCTCGTTTCTAATATGCTGCTTGTTTGGGGGAGACAGTCTCTCCCTTTTGAGGAGCACACACCTTGCCTGGGGGCACAGCATGACTAGATGGGAGGTGCTGAGAAAACACCACCTCGTTCTCAAGCCCTTTGCTTTTTACTTCTCTGTAGAGTGGGTGACAAATTGGTCCAACTTTAGATTTCTGGGGATCAAGGAAAGCAGCTGTACATTTTCAGAAAAGAAACTATCGTTTATTTTCATTGAGGGGGGAGGATAGGGAAGGGAACCCACTGCTTTGGTGGGGGCGGTATGCAAGCCAGACAGTAAGAGACTCATTCCAACAGTTACTTCCCTCAGAAGTGCTGCCAACACCCAGGGTGCAAACTTTCCTTGGGAGGGATGAAACTGGTGTAGAAGATGAATGCTCTTGCCATTACCTAGTTGCTGACTGGGAGCATCGGGGCCTCTGTATGTGTCTGTGTCTCTAGTTACTGCCTTCCAAACAGGTGTGCTTCTTGCTGGGAAGCAGCCGCAGCAGGGTTGGGAGGGGAAGCAGATTGTGCAGGCTCCTCCTAGGGGCTGTCTACAGCACAGAGTTCATAGCGCACAGGGATGTGTATGGACTCAGTGGGTGTGTGTCCTGGCGCCTTGCAAACGTTGTTTCCTATGTGCTGCTGTTTGCAGTTCATTCCGATGCTGCTCAGACTTTAATTAAAATCCCATAACGTAAACTATTATGTATTGGTAAAATGACTCTAGAGTTAAGATACACTGGGATAGAATAAACTGAAAATGCCCTTACTAATATGGGTGAAATATTTTCAGCTGTTGCCAAATTTTCATAATCCATAAAAGCAAATAATATAAAAGTTTATATGTCTATGTAATATCAGTTTAATATAATAACTCAACCAATATTACATCCCAGAAGTCTCTCACAGTTTCCTTTTTCCTCTTCTTCCATTGGAAGAATGTATAATTTGGGTGAATTTCATCTATGTGTCTATTTGGAGATAATAATGATAATAATAAAACCTCCCTTTGTGAATTAATATAAATGGAAATAACAGAAACTCCAGTTTGGAATGACATGATTTATGTGTGTGATTCTTTAATATCCAGTCAATTTGAATAGTGATGTTTTTATATTCGCAGTCAGTTGAAGATGCCAATAACAGCGGCATGAATCTATTGGACCAGTCTGTGATAAAAAAAGGTACGGATTATTCCCTCCCCAAAGTAAATGAAGTTCTCCTGTGCATTCATGTCCTTGTGATGAGTTTTCACTTTGGGGGGACTTTATTATTTTATAAGATACAAATGTTTGTTCATAATTACAGAACAGCGGCTGTCCAGGTGAAAGGGCATGTAGGGAAGAAGGAAGTGGGGAGGGAGGAGGGAAGAGCACAGGTAGAAAACCCGGGTGAGAGACACAGAAGGACAGAGACTGCTGCTGTGGTTTTTTTTTTCTGATGGCACATTTGGCAGCAATTCAACACACTACCTTAAGTAACTGAACTACCATCATGGATGGAACTAGCTGGGAAACACTGCTTTCAAAATGTACTGTAATTATTTCATTGATAACTGGGGTTGGCTGAACTAAACCTTATGTCATTGAGATAACTCCTTTTCTCCTTGTTTTTGTGCTTGATTTTTTGGTGGTAATTTTGTTCCCAGTACTCTGTGTTTCATGACTTGTTTCTTATTTTTTTAATTGTGCCAAATGTGTTGCTAAATATGCGCATCCTGAGAAGCTGAGACAGCCTATGCACATTTCTAAATCTTCCTACATATGCGTTCATGATTTAGTGTGACTGTGGAATCACCCCATACTGTTAAAGGGCATGTGATATTAACAAATGTTTGCAGTCTCTTGTACAGCTGTAAGCAAAATAATTAACTAATTAAACTAATTAAATGTAATTACAATAACTCATTTCGGGCGTATTGCAGCTGCTTAATTTTTCCCCCCTCTTCTCTGACAGTCACTGAGAGAATGCCTGGCGATTAGTGTGGCTGTCGAAAAGCCTGAATGTCACTCACATGCCACAAATTTAGGAGCTTGAATTTGTAAACAGAGCAATCTTTAATTATCACAAGAACTGGTGTTTGGAGATACAGTTTTAACTACGGTAACCCTTTCTTATCCATGCTGGAGAAGACCTGTCCTCATGTTTGGTCCCTAGCTTCAGTCATTTATGATTCATTGGAGCCGCATGGCTTTCACAAAAATAATGAAAAGATATTTTAGAAAATAATCTAGAGTCAAGCTGGTATAGTAGGAGGGTTGTGAAGTAAGGATTCCAGAAAGGGAGAGACATTCTAAATTTTCTTCTTTTACAAAGGCAGAGAAAGTAGCTCTGAGAGGTGGGAGGTGGGTGGTAGAAGCTGTACTTAAAATGGTACCATTTGGCTTTGGAATATAACATCTGAAGAATAGTAAGGTTTGGGGCAAAAGTATTTAAGCGTTGCTTCAAACATCTCTCCCTCTCTTCTTTAGATAGTATGGGTTCAGTCTTTAGTGACAGCTTTTGGGTTTGCTTGGGTGTCTCCGCGCTTAGATTCACAGCTGTGCTGATAGCTCACTTTCACCATATTCTCTGGGGTCTCCTCTTTTGGCTAATTGCTGGTTGATGAGGGAATGGTGGGGTAGGGCTGGGATGCAATACTCCATTGGCTATTTTTGTTTCTTCTTTTGTTTTAGTTCCCCTTCCATTTTCATGAAAAGCTAGAACTCCTTAGCTTAGGGGTCTGTATCCTAGAAGTAACATTTGGACTAGCAGTGGGCATGCCCAACCGATGACCAATCAGAAATGTTATTAATAGCCAGGCCCATAAAAATATTCAGAATTTAGCCTGCCTAACCAAAGGGAGCTGAAAATAATCCTGGATGTGTGATGCTTTCCTTTCAGGGCTTGTGTGTGTTTGTCAGCAGAATGTGACTATTTATGTATAAGGGTATGCTCAGGAATAAGAAAAGGGGAATATTGACTAAAGTTATTTAGTTTTGTTTTGAAATGTGTTACTTTGTATGGCCCCCAGACTTTTTTTTTAATGTGCAACTTACACATATAAGTGGCACTCCTGTCATTTTATTGATTTAAGGGGGATGGCATGAATATGAAGTGTGAGGTCAACTCTATTACTTAATATTTTAGGGATTTGCTTTATTACATGAGGAAAAGACCCTGATATCTTATTTTTATCTTTAGAGAGCCATGGGCTAAATAAGAACAAGTGGTTGTTTTATTTTTCTAAATCACTGTGAACCACTTAAAATAATGTTATGGGTTCATTAACTCCTTCTCTGCTCTCTGGTCTCCCAACTTTGCTCCTCCCTCCACGTTTATGAGGGATGTTTCCAAAAGTTTAATGTCATAAAAGAGAATGTAAGAGAGTTTTCTCAACAAAATATTCTACATTTCAACAACTGGCAGGGGACTCAGTTGCTTAATTTATTTTCCAATGGGCTTTTAAAGAGATTTTTAAAATTCTAACATGTTAATAAAAGTTCCCCACTGGCCCAGGTTTTGGTGTCTCTGTTTGTACTTATGAGGCCAGACAATTTAGAAATTTAGGCATAAAGGATCCATCTCTTTCTCTTTCTCTCTGTCTCTCTCTCTCTCTCTCTCTCTCTCTCTCTCTATTATGGAAGCACCCCCTTCTAAAATTTAACCAGTACAATTTTTCACCTGTGTGGATATCACACCATGGATTGTAGGGTAGGTCCCTTGTTATGTTTGCTATCTGGGCTTAGCTGACATTTCTGAAGTAATTTAGTTAAGAGGAAATGAGTTGTTCCCAGTAGAGAGAGCAAACGAGTAGAGTGAAGGTAGCCAGCGTGATAAATGGCTCTTTCATTTGAGGATCTCCAGAGCTCGTTTACGGCTAATTTTCTGTATTGGCCCCCTTTGAGCTATTAATGCAATCGGCAGGGACCGTGGCCCCTCTCCTCTTAGCTGCCCCATTAGAGATCCCATTAAGCTGCCAAATCTCAGAGTCTCAACTCCATGGCAGGACTGGGGGGAATAATGAAAGGTGCTTTTTAAACTCTCCTAATCTAAACCGGCAGAGGGTGGTTAATACGATTTGAAGGGGGCTGGTCAATGAGCAATCAATAAAGTAATAATGAGAAGGATTCGGTACATTAGCAGTCTAAAAATCCAACGAGACATTAAAAAATCATTCTTAACTCTCAGTTCCGTTAAGATTAGGAATCTGGGCCGTCTCAGGGAGGGGGCAGGCAGGATGGTGCCCAGCTAATACCATGACCACTGCCAACATCCTACAGTCTAACTTTTTAAAAAAGGCTCACTTAGGCTTTATGAAAAAGTTTTTAGTGCAATAAGAGGCCAATATGCAATTGGTTTGACACCTTAGGCAGAAACACACACACCCTGGGATTTCTTGGAAAGGCCAGAGTGTCTGGAGTCCAAGTTCAAATGCTGTGACTGTGGGGCATTTTCATTGGTCTTAGGGATATCCTGTTTGGTTAGACTCAGCTCAGCCTCCGCTGTCTCCCAGTTTTTTCCCTGTTAGTTCTGGCCCCGCCCCCCCCCCACACACACATTAATTGGTGTGGACTTTCTCTGGGGTGGGGGAGAATAAGAAAATTGTCAATTTCAATTACGGTGGATTCTTTTGGAATTCTTCCTTCTGACTTAAAAGGTAAAAAAGTACTGAGAATCTGTCAGCACCTCTGAGAGGATATGACTTTCCTCTCAGAGAAAGAGGTTTGGCTTTCCAGAGCTGACTTGGATCCACTAAGTATTCAAGTAGGAACTCTGAGGTACATTCCAGTCACCCAGGCAGTAATCAGAGTCCATAGAATTTCCAAGCTAGGAAGGTTATACACTCTTCTTTACCCCTCCCCCACTTCCCGCACTACCCCCAGTGTGGAAACCCAGACAGAGAGCAGAAAAATGACTTTCTCAAGGACCCACATGTCAAGTAAGTGATGGGACCAAACTCAGTTTCCAGCCTCTTAGACTTGACCCCTAAAGGTTGCCAACAGTGGATGTTTGTAGCTTTTTTATGTTCCAGCTTTCTTTGTGGGAATCCTTTTATTTTTCTTTCCAGGATTTCAGAATTTACATTTATACACTTGAGATTATTTATATATATATATATATATATATATATATATATATATATATATATATAATTTAACCCTCAGGTAGATGAGACACAATGCAAGTATAGGGAAAGGTGTGCTTTGCTGGTGAGAAGTAATTATTTCAAGCAATACTCAACCTCCTGGAAGATTCCTGGTATAGTTTATATACTTAAGTCCATATACTTTTCTGAAGGACTTAACCCTTGAATCTATTTCTCCTCTTTTCTCCCACCAGCAGATCAGATTCACAGAGGATATGTTTCCAGGCAGACACAAAGATCTCAAAGCTACAATTTCATACTTAAGTTTAAAGAATACAGATTAAGAGCTAGTCTATTAACACTTTGGCTCTATGTACTCCATTAACAAATTATATTTTATCTAAGCAGTTTTTCTTGTCTTCCTTAAATAAAACTCCAGTCACTGTAATGAAATATTTGATTAGTTTTTAAACCTTTTTCTTCTCTCCCCCCCAAAATGCAAGGGAAAATGGAGGAGGAGTGCAAGTATTGAGGGTGTTCCATCCAGAAGTTAGCTCTGCTACCCAACTGAGAACTGAAGAGGGTAAAAAAAAAAAAAACAGTTTTAATGTATGCACAGAAAATTGTAAACATGTAAAGAACTGAAAGCTTCACGCTGAGTTTTGCTATGCTCCATTTCCTTACCATTTCCTGCTGTCGCTTTAAACCTATCTTAGTCATCTCTGGGTTCCGTGAGCAGGAACAGTGTGCTCATAATTACTAACAAATCAACCAGGCCTTGTTGCTTTCTGGGTTTATTGATAAACTGGAGGAAAGCAGAAGGGGAAAGACCAAGAATAAAATATAGGGTTAATCAGCTGAGCTAAACAGATGTGAGAGTGGAGGGGAAGGTAGATGATAACAGTGCCACGATGGACTTAAAGGAAAGTTGGGACAGGAAATGTGTTGGGCTCTAGTCTAGGTGACCAGTGCTAAGGTCAGGGTGGAAAAGAGGATTATAACCTGAGGATGAGGAAATAGAGGATAGGAATATGATTGATGCTTAAATTAAAAAATGGAAACATCTGAAGCATGTCTGTTCAAATAGTTGTCTGGGGATGAAAAAAAAAAAAAACAGCCCCCCCCCCCCCCCCCAGACAGCAGTGTGTTGACAGAAGCGAACTGGATTGGTGATATTTAGGTGATGATGTATATGCAGAAAGGAAGGTACAGCCCACAGGAAGGAGCAATATACATTCCCCAAAGGAAATAGCTCTTGCCAGATAAATCAGAAAATTAGCAATAGTGAAATTAGAGGGCAGGTTATAAAGTGTCTCTAAAGGCCTGGCTTTTTGAAGAGATTTGGCATCTGGGACTTTGAGAAGCAGATAAAATTCCAATCCTCAGGAGGTATTCAGTTATCTGGGAACTAGGAACTAAATTTACTGCTTTTAGCTTAGTGGGGTTTTTTTCTGTTAAAATATTAGTATTTGAATGTAAAAATGTTGCTGAGTTCAAATATGAGATTTTTATATACTTTATTCCTATAGTTCATACCTTGTTGAAAATACAAAGGGCCATCTATATTTTGGAGAACAGTGTTCCAATGCTATCTAATGTCAGTTCCCATGACCATAAATTGTTTATAGTGCTCAAATATGAATCTGAAATATGGACATCAGAACTGCTGTGAGCAATGAGATAGATTAAAACAGATGTGGATGCTGTTAAAAAGAATTAAATTATAGATGTTCCCACCCCAAACACTGTCTATAAAGTGACTTTAACTCCATAGTTTGCTCAAATTTGATTAACACTCACACTTCAATTTTTCATTGGTCCACTCATATGAGAAGCAACGTCACTGATGCGAATATGATAAGGGGAGGGGGTAGGAAGGAAGCCCCTGTGTAACTTCACCACCACCACCATGTCGTGGGCAAGATCCACTCTGTTACCTAGTGTCATTCATCTGCCCTGGAACAAGATCTTGGTTTCCAAGGACAGAGCCAGAAATCTGAAAACATCTGCTAAGGAATAGCAAAAGGGAATGCTGCAGTTTGCATACCTACCATCCTAGAAAAGCCCTTTTCCACGTCTTTGTAAAATGCTCAGTACAGTTAATAATATCTGAAAGATTTGGGGCCTAACTGGCTTTTAGGAGTCTCTAAACAATCGTGGAGGTCTGGAATCTGTGGTAGAGAATAAGCTGTTACAAAAATATTGTGTTGGCTCGTTTGTTCTATACAAGGGAAATTATACAACTTGTTTGACATATAGAGTTCTAGGCTCCAGATGGCCAAAAGAGCATCTCTTTCCACAACCAGGATTACAGGGTGAGATGGAGTCTTTATTAAGAGTGGGGCCCTAGCTGGCATAGCTCAGTGGATTGAGTGTGGGCTGCGAACCAAAGTGTCACAGGTTCAATTCCCAGTCAGGGTACATGCCTAGGTTGCAGGCCATGACTCCCAGCAACCACACATTGATGTTTCTCTCTCTCTATCTCCTTCCCTTCCCTCTCTAAAAATAAATAAATAAAATATTTTTTTAAAAAAAGAAAAAAAGAGGGGGGATGGAAGCCTCCTTTTTCATGCCAGATGCATGTTTCACTAAATCCCCTGGACTGTTTCAATATCTGGAGGCTTCATAACCCAGTGGAAGAAGCTAAAGTGCAGGGCAAGTCAGGAGGGAAAGTTGACTGCCCAGTAGCTTGTAGAGCCTGCAGAAAGAAAGTGGGGTATAGCAGTGTAGAAGTCCAAGGGAGCGAGAGTCGCCAGGGCACTGGGAGATTGACCATTCACTGTTCCTCATTCCCGGTCTTCTGGTTCTCCTGAGCCCCGCCTCTTCCTGAGGTACAGATGACACTGAAACAATTAAACAGAAATACAGGCTGGAGAGACTGAGTGTGCCTGGGTAGCAGTGGCAACCAGCTGTCAGCTCTTATTAACTTCTGCATAAAACATACCTTGAGTGCGGTTTGTTATCAATTACTTGCCGAAATGAAACAACTGGGGCAAGGCAAGACTGCAGCTCATATGAATTAGAGTGATTGGTTGATTGATCAGGGCACCTGTTGTAAATCATAACTGCTCCAAACAATCACCAGCCGGTGCTTTGCTTTATGTTAATTTGTAAACAAAATTCATGTCACTGCAGAATTGCTTTCACTGGAGAGAAGCATTTGGGCTCATTTCTAAATGAATCTGTTGTTATGATGTAGGCAAGACTGAGATCCACTTTAGAGGAACGAGCAGCCCTTTTGGGGCCAGCCTTCCCTCCTAACGGTATTATTACTCTATTATTACTCGGCTGTTCTTGGGCACAGCATGCGATGGGCCTACCCTCCTGATCCGCTCCAGCGATGATCCTCTCCAACGGGAAAAGAGGGAGGGGCTCCCATAAAGATCCTTGGCATTACCATTTTCTATCATTCATAGTGATAATCACCTTCAGGTTTCACCACCATATGTGGTTACCCTCAGGCGACTGATGAGGAAACCAAGATTCAGAGAGGTTCGGTGAGATGTCTAAGGTCACACAGTCAGCATGTTATGGAATAGGATTTGCCTGGTTTCAGAGCACAATCCAAACTCTGGTTGCATGTTTTATTGATTTGTGTCTCGATCAGGGCGTGGGAAGCGACACTCAGATGTCTCCACACACATGGGGTAAATTTCCAGAAGAGTAACGGCTTTTCCATTTGCACACAGTGCTCTGAACGCACCGCAGCACCACTGGAACAAACACTTCCTCCTCCAGCGTCCCACTTAGCGCCGGTCCTGTGGCCTCGTCCCTGCTCACGCACCGACACATTCTGTCAGCCGGTCACCGGAGTCGAAACCGGTCACCTTTATGGCATTTTTTTTCTCTCTCTAGTTCCAGTTCCTCCCAAATCTGTGACTTCTCTGATGATGAATAAAGATGGCTTCCTGGGAGGCATGTCCGTCAACACCGGCGAGGTGTTTTGCTCAGTCCCTGGCCGTCTGTCTCTGCTCAGTTCAACTTCAAAGTACAAAGTAACGGTGGGGGAAGTTCAAAGACGGCTTTCGCCCCCTGAATGCCTCAATGCGTCTCTCCTCGGCGGCGTCCTCAGAAGGTAAAGCTCCCCCAAACTAGTTTTTACGGGGTGGTAGAAGAGGGCTGGCGCAGAAACCGCCTGGAAGCGGGACGCGGTTGCCTAGCAACTGGGCGGCCCCCGGCGCAGGGCGCACGGGGAGTCGCCGCTGCCGCGCGCTCCCGGCCCAGCGCGCAAACCCGGCCGCAGGCCCGCGCCGCGCACGTGCTCTCTGCCTCACCCTCCGGTGTGCAGCAGTGGGAACCTTCCCCTTTCCGGTGTCTGGGTCCAGCCTGCAGCTCTCTCCTATCCTTAGGACTCTTCCAGGGCAATCTCTCCTGAGTGACTGAGAAGCTACACACACTTATCTAGAACCGAAGTTTCACGGAGTAACCCTTTGCAGTGTACTCTGATTAATCTATTTTATTAAATTGTAGTTGGCGGCTAAGCTGGTCACAATCCACCAATGCACTGCACTCCACAGTCTGGAAAACACTGTTCCAGATTTGCGACCTCCTTTCTTCAGCAATACTGTCGCCAATAAAAACAATATCACTTTAGAAGTATTAATTGTTATTCCTTGGGACCATTAAGATGCTCCCCTATATTGGAGGAAGACAGTCCATAAACTACTTGTGGAAAATGGAGGAGGCGATGGCTTTTATCTTAGAATTTAAAGCTTCCCCAAAAGTCCCTGCCAACTCCTGAACTCTTTGTTAGTGCCCCTGATATGAAGGTGACATTGTATGAGATGGACTTTTCTAGGTAGCCTATTTCAGGTATTGAAAGTCCCTTTCTATCCTAAAAGTGGCTCTGGAAACGGTACAGAAAGAGAGGTCCCAGTCACTGGTTCTTTTCTTGTGTTTTTGCCCTACCTTAGCACCTTTGCCAAGGGAGAGCCTTGGGAGGAAGTAAGAGTGTGATCCACAGGCTTTTCTCACTTTGCTTCCTGTAGCTGTGCTCCACTTGGGTTCAGTTTTCAAGTGAGTCCTTTGAGCCCCCGAGTATGGAAGTTTCTTTCAATCACCCCCGGGCCTTGAGCGTGTGTACATAAAACTTGCTATGAGATTAAGTGAGATAATATAAAGTGCTTATCACATAACTAAACTCCCTAAAGTGTTAGTTTTACAGTTATGATTACCATCACCATTAGTTTCATGTTTCAGTCTTCCTTTCCCTTTTAACCCGACTCCCTTTTATAGCGACTCTTGACCTCTTCCTTGCAAAGCCCACCTGTTTCAGCTAGTGCCTTCTAGTCTCTGAACCACCCAGTTCTTTCCTCTTTTCTGCACGTTTGTGCTCGCCCAGTTACTGCTCACCTAACTGGCTCTGTGACAAGGAAAGAGCTGGTGTGTGTGCACGTGCAACTTCTACCTTCTCTAGACCCACAACCTACACAGTAATTATTCCCATCTGCTATCATTTTTCTCATGAGATAAAAAAAGAAAACACTCATTTTTTTAAATGCTCTGTATTGCAGAAATTAAGCAAACCTCAGCAAACTATCAGCAAATAACCAAAAGGAAGGGGGGGGGTGGAGGAAATGTGCTAACCTCAAGTTAAAACCTCTTCAAGCTCCACTGGGCTTTAGATTGCTAAGCCTAAACTTTGTTTCAGGAACACTCGGAGGTTAATCAGAATGTTAATTCTTGCAATTTCAGAGCCAAATCGAAAAATGGGGGGAGATCTTTGCGAGAAAGGCTAGAAAAAATCGGTTTGAATTTACCCGCGGGCAGGCGCAAAGCAGCAAATGTCACGTTACTCACCTCCCTGGTGGAAGGTAAGCAAGACGTGTGGCCATTTCACGAAGCAGCTGAGCTTAACTGTCAGCTGAAGACTGACATTTTACACATTTCATGATTAACTGGAAATCATTGCAATTGTTGTGCCCTTGTGAGTGGGTGTCAAGTGACTGTGTGAGGGAAGTTCAAAGGTCTTTTTACTTAGAGGAAGCCAGCAATTGTAGGGAGGCCAAAGGAGTGTGTGAAGGTCCCTTTGCTGTGAAGAGTACTCAGGTCCAGCATCCAAGCCAGTGCAGGGGTCACTTCTGTGGCCAGGTACAGGACAGAGTGTCTGAAATACCCTCTGAACTCTTGCAAGAGTAACTGTAAACAGCAATCTATTGTATACCACTTCTCCTCCCCACATTTTACCTCTGCATCAGTAGTGGAAAACACATTGTCTATTTATGAAACTGTTCATAATCCCTAATGGCTATTTTAAAACTCCTGTCACTACCAGAGCCCTATATCTTGCTGATTGATTAAGTGGGACTTATTGTTATTGAAATACAATTTAGTAAGGCCCATGATGCCTAGAAGATTGGGCGGGAGGTGAAGAAACATGGAGGGAGTCATGTATGATCTTCAGTGTAGATTCATCAGTTGTCAATTAAAGGGACATAATTATAACAAACAGTGTGATTTGCTCATCCTTTTGAGATTGGGGATGATATTTATAGTATCTAATAAAGAGGTCCTCCTGCACCGTCGAGACCAAGAGGATCTGCTTTTGAATTTGTGGGATGGGGAAAAGATAGGAAATACAGCCAGATAGCCTTAATGGAGGAAGTTGTAGAATTATCTCTAGAGTCTAACAGGTAGGTTTTTTCCTTCTGTTTTCGTGGGTGAGATATAATGACACTCCTCTGGGGACCTGGTTTTTGGAGGAAGAGATGTTAGAATATTTAAGCAGCAACTATGAAGTCTTCACATGTATAGGCACTGCATTTTGCCAGCTCTGAGGCAAAGTTGCCTGGCCCAAACTTCCTCTCCAGGGGCTACAGTCACTAAATAACCAGACCACACTTATTAGTAGTCGACTCTCAGCCTGGGGGTTTAACTTTTCACCCTTCAGGGAATTGGTAATATCACAATCCCCATTTTGAAAAGCAGTCAAGGTAATCTCAGCCCAAGACAAAGATTTGGATGGAGAAGGGAGGAGATTGGAATTCCAATATTTTGTTGCCAGTTTTCAGTTTTATGAATTATTCTAAGCACCATGTCTGAAGTCTTCTGTTGTTACTGTCATAATGATGATTTAAAGTGAGATATGGTCCTTAAAAATAATGTAGCTGTGGGATAATTCAACATATTTCTTTCTCATGTGTGGGAACTTCCCTGGAATCCCCGAGGCTGTGCTTTAAAGGGTAATAATGCCTTATATGAGAGAGGCTTCCACATAAGCTGAGGAATCTCTCAGATATCTAAGTTTTCTATCGCTGCCATGTCACCTTTGTACAGAGGAAAGTCCTTAAGTAGGAGGATGATGACAGAGAACTCTGAAAAGAAACCTGAAAACTAACTAGCTGGTAACAGGCAAGGAAAAATAAATATTTCACTGCTGGTTAAAAAGAGATTGGGGATGATATTTACTCACTCCATATACATTTTACACATAATCTTTAATATATGTAGACATCTATACATACAAATTTATGTTTGAATATATTAGTTATTAATAAGATATTTTCCTCCAATACAATTACAGGAAGATACAAAAGATAGGAAGACTTTTACATTTATTTAAAATGGTATAACAGATGCTACCAAGAAAGTGGTATCTGGCTTGAATATCTAGCCTGGTGTCTAGGTGCATTCCTAAGGTGGCTCCTGGATATATCCATCCAGTTACCCTTAAGACAAAGCATTGGGTGTGGGAGACCTGAAGCTACTCAGGAAATGTCAGACTAGGACTTGGCTGAAAGGATGATCAGGGAGAGTGTGGAAAGAGAAGCAGGAGCAAAGTTTCTTCTATCAACTTCAACTACAGCCTGAGAATCATTTTTATTTCAGGCATTTGTCACACCTTTGCTCCCCCCACCCCCAATAGTTGGTTTCTTCTGTAAATAATAATTGACCAGGGAGGCTCTCCTGCCCAGGGATGAGGGACTGAGTGCTGATTATTACCTCTGCTGCTTTTTATTTTATTTTATTTTTTCAGGAGAAGCTGTTCACTTAGCTCGGGATTTTGGATACATCTGCGAAACAGAGTTTCCTGCCAAAGCTGTTTCCGAGTATTTGAACCGGCAGCACACGGACCCCAGTGACCTGCACTCCCGAAAGAATATGCTGCTGGCCACCAAGTGAGTGTCGAAAATCCCAGACTTCTACCCTGCTGACTCACCTGGCTTGGGAGAAGGTGGAGGGCAGGGCAGTGCAGACGACCTCCTTTTTTGGGCAGAGAGAGGGATCAGCGGTAGAAGTAGCATTGGTTGGCATCCTGTCTATTGCTGGCTAGGAAGCCCTCCCTCTCAGCCCGCTGTCCCTCCCCTCAGCTCCCTCCATCCGGCCTCTGCCCCCCGCCAGTTGATTGTGGGCTGTGGGTTTGTCTCTGCCTCCTCTTTTCCAAGTTTCTGGAGGAGGATAGCTTTACGAACTGAATTCAGGCTTTTTAGATTTCTCATCTCCAACCCTGGGGATATCAGGCAGATCTTTTCCAGGTGGGTCTTATTCAAGTTATTCCATGGATATCTACATGCATATTTCTGCCTGGGTTTCACCTCTCTGTGTCACCGCCACACAGCCACGTGTGCTCGCTCGAGTGTCTTTATGTCACCCACGTGTGCCCATCCCTACCCGCAGCTCTAATTACTCTTTCCAACGTTGCAGTTTGGCATCTTCCACAGACATAAAATTTACTACAACTCCAGAGGGGAAAATAGTAAATCTCTGGCTAAATTTAGGTCTAGAGCTCATTTGAACTTTTACAGTGGGTTTTCTATTTATTTGATTTACTCCTGTCTTTGGCTTCCGTGTCATATTGTTGGTGTTTTATGGCCAGCGAAGGCCTGCAGTGGGCGGCGCTGCGTGCGCCCGCACGTTTCTCTTGCAGGCGCGGCCCAAACAGCGGCGCTCATTTATTTAGTGCTGGAGGACGCGGTTTGTTCCGTTGACAGCGTAATTTAAAGAAATATATGGAAGGCTGAAAAATCATTTGCTCAAATTTGTCCAGATGTTTTTGAGACGTGATTGGAATTTGATTGCCCCTTTCCGCAGGGTCAAAAAATATTAATGTCCCAGAACTTTAATTGCTTACAGACCCTGGTTTGGGCTTTGAAGATTTAAAATGTTTGACTCTAAGCATTTGTTCTCCCCAGTTCAGAATTTCCTTTTTGGCACTTCGGTAATGAGTACAAACTTAAGGAAAGACTTTAACCATCTCTTCCAACGATCAAAACCTGGCACCCATCCTGTTTTTACAAGGTTTTCCTCTGATGTAACACTTGAAATATAATAGATCTTTGTCAGTAAATTGCCTTCCTGCTCCCTACCCTGGTGTCTGGTGGTGGGGGACCAATTGGTGCCTTATAAAATGGTAAAGGTACTTTGGGGGGGGGGCGGGATAAAACCAAACTGTATAAATTAGATGACAGAATTCCACAAATGACATTTCCCTAAGGAATGCTTGTAACTTTCACCTTTGAAACCTTGTGGCTCTCTTAGGCCAGCACTCGTTAACCTGGGGTGAGTGTCAGAATCATCTGGGGAGCTTTTTCAAGATATTTATTTGTGAACCTAGACCCAAGCCTCCCGAATTGGAATCAGTAGCGGTGGAGGCCTGGATGTGTACATTTGAACCCCACAGGTGATTCTGAGGTACCTCTGATTTAAAGAAGCGCCCTCTTTAGGTCACAACTGTTACCAGTTTCTTCCTGGGTGTGAGGATGTATGTGTGCATTTTGAATGGAGACACCAGTGGAAAGAGGGTAGAGAGAGGATGCTTGTTCGTGTTCTTTACCCACCAGCCTTAAAACCAAAAATCGTTCAGCTGCTGCACCTGGGGGTGGGGGAGGAGGTATTCTCTAAATTAGCCATTCCTCTTCCTGGTGGTAATCTCCTGGGAAAGGATGCCTGAAGGTCACTCATATTGGCCTCCAGGTGCCTGCCCCTGTTACGTGTTGGCCAGGCCAGGTGTTGCCAGGTGTCACCAGGTGTCAGGTTATTCCAAGGGGGCCTGGGACTGGACTTCTGTAGTTTTTCTTTTCTCACCACCCACCACTGATGGAGGCAGGCTGAGGGGATGAGCCCGCCAGTTGGTAAAAGGCTGTGGCTTTTGGGATGCCATGCCTCTGACTGCCGGCAGAGTGAAGCCATTGTACCTTCAGGGCTAAAATTCTCCTGTCCACCACTTATATTAAAACTTTCTCAAATAAGCCCAATCCATAGTTAGGCCCACAGGATTTCTAAGACTGGGAGATTCCTCTAAATGGTAGGTGCCTTGAGGAAAAAAAAAAAAAACTTAAACAAATAAAAATCTACCCTCCCCTGTGTCTTAACCATCTACCTTTAGGTTTTATTTAAACAATGTAGGAATCCTTTTATATTGACAACAATTCTGTTGTACAAAGATTTTCAGTCACCTACACTTGAAAGAAAAAAGGGGGGGAGGGGAATGCCTCCCTTCCCAAATACTGCAGGTAAACAGATTTTTGCTTTGAATGGAATCAGCATTCTCTTCTGCAATAAACAGTTGCTTGCCCTGGGCCATGCAAGGCTCCAGCAATCTGCTTCTGTGCTAGGGACAGGCTTGTGGCCGAGGGGCCTAAATCTTTCAAGGCTTTTTGAGCCTGATCACTAAGAGAGGCAAGGGAGAGGAGGAGAAAGGGTTTTTAAATGAATTGCCAGGTTAGAGCTAAAAAATTACTGAATATTCAAAATCAATTGCCAAAGCCTAGCGGATGTCCCAAAGCACGGTTATAGGGTCCTGGAATGAAGGAAAAAAGACTGGAAGGTGGAGGGTAGGGGCTGCTAGACTTTAGGATGAGAGGGGTGCGTAATCTCCCCACCCCCGCTTGCTTTCCTTCCAGCCCCAGCTGCTCTAGAAGGGCGAGCGCTGGCAGAGGAAACAGAGCGGAATCGCTCACATTAGCCTCGCTCTTCGGCTCTACGGTGAGCGGGCGCCTCTGGGCTTGTGTGAGCTTCCCCTTTCTAATGCCAATGACAAGGACACTAAGGGTGATTTTTTTTTTCCCCTGTTCCTCTCCCACCCCTCTGCAGGCAACTTTGTAAAGAATTCACAGATCTGCTGGCTCAGGACCGGACGCCCATAGGCAACAGCAGGCCCAGCCCTATCCTGGAGCCCGGGATCCAGAGCTGCCTCACGCACTTCAGCCTCATCACGCACGGCTTCGGCGCCCCGGCCATTTGCGCCGCGCTCACGGCCCTGCAGAACTATCTCACCGAGGCGCTCAAAGGCATGGACAAGATGTTCTTGAACAACACCACCACTAACAGGCACACGTCTGGGGAAGGCCCAGGTAGTAAAACTGGCGACAAGGAGGAGAAACACAGGAAATGAAAAATGTTTAAAAGGAAAAAAAAATGTTTTAAATACAAAAGGAAAACAGAAAAAAATAATTTTAGCTTTAAAATATTGGATTGGCTTTGGAAGAATTATATTAGGTAGAATACACATACAATCAAAATTAAAACAAAAAAAAGCTAAGTAACTTAAAAACTGAGGCGCACAACGGAGCAACAGTATCGGTTCTCAGTGTCTATTTCAAGATACACTTGGAGACAACCGTCCGGATTGTCCACTTCGGTTCTTTCGAGCTTAGTAATACTGATAATAAAAGAAAACCATGATTTTTTTCCCCTTTGGAAAATAAACGTAAGACTAAACATGAGAAAACGCTAACTTATTGGAAGAAAATCGGAGAACTGTTGGTGTCAGTGCTTTGACAGCTGGTTGACTGAGACGCACGAACTTTTTAATTTTTAATATTTTTTTAGGATACTGTCTCGCAGTCCCCGCCCTTTCCCCTCACCTCACTCCTCTTCCAAGTACCCTTTTCTACGTTGCCTTCCCCTCCTCAAGCTGTCACGGGAATCTTCCGGGATGAACGCGAGTGTGGTTAGCCCTTTTGCAGTGTATTTCAGTCGCCTCGGTCCCGCCCCGCCCGCCCGCGTTTTAAACTCACCGGTGCCCAGCATTCCCCCTACCACCCCCCCCCCCCCCCCGCCGGCTGTGCGCATACTTAGGGAGGGCGAGGGCGGGCGCGGCAGGAGGCCCGCGGAGATGCAGGCGGTGGCTGCAGCTTTTGGTGGCGCCGCCAGGCAGAGGCTTCCGCAGCTGAGGAGAATCCGGACCAATAAGTTGATTCAGACTCATCATCAGTTCCTTTCAGAAATGTTACTAGTTCCCAGCCTTGCCAGCATCAGCATACAGAGAATCTCGCATTTGTTATAATATTTGTGTCATCTACCAATTTTGAGTATAATAGTAAAAAAAAAATGAATACGTTGATTAGTATGTAATTCCTTCGGAGGGGTATGTACCATTTCAATTCTCTTCTGTTTTCCAAAGCTTTGCCCGCATGGTTTATGAGCTTCTTCAAAGAGGACTGGGGCTTCCTACACAAACTATAATACAGAGAAAAAAAAAATCTGATCCCTTTTTAAGATCAAGCCTGTGTTTACATCAGTCTGCAGTGCACTTCTTTAAAGAGCTCCAATAATATTTAAAGTGGCTCAGTTGATCGCTCTTTGAGTCTAGTTTTGCTAACAGATACCTCACACAAAGTTCTGGGGGACAGGGTGAGCTGCAAAATGAATTTTAGGGAAGAAAAAATAAGGGTTCTTGAGTTCAATATTTTAACAATATTACCTTGTCATTAAAATGGATTCTATTTCCTCGGGCTCCTTGGCGATTGCTGTTTTGGCGGGCAAATGAGCAGCTTTGGGAGTGGTCATGGGGAGAAGGGTGGTGCAAGCTTCCATGTCTAGGCAAAAATTGCTTCCTTACAAGATGCTCTATGAATGAGGCATTTCGCCCCACCCCCCAGCGTGCACTTGTTTTGGCATATAATGGTAAAATAATGCAAAGTGAAAGAAGATGTATTTCAGCTTTGAATTTACTGTCTGGATACACTGGGACTGTTCCCAGTAAGTAAAGTTTCATGCATTTAATATTTCTCACTTCTGGCAGCCCTGCTCCTTTCTGGGGCTTCACCTGAGCCTTATCATGAAATAAGAACTTGAACCCATTGTCCCTGCCCTCCCAAAAGCAGTGGGAAATCCCCAGGTGTGTGTGGGGGGGGGGGGTGTGAGCTAGGTCTCTAAATTTAGTATCCATACCCGCACCTCTTTATACAAAGTATAAGTTAGGGCCTTTGCAACATCCCTTGAAGATAAAGACCCAGATATCTGTTCCACAAGGCTTACAGGAAAGACCCTCTGGGACTTTCAGTTCTGCCACCCAGATGGGTCTTGGGCTTGGTGGGCGGGCAGGGGAGGGTGGTGTGGAGGGTTTGGTTTAGGAACGTGTTGAGATCTTTGCGCTGACATTTTATAAGGGAGGGAGTTAGTGAGCTGGTTTCAGGTCACCAGGAGGGCCAAAGCATAGGTTAGTGTCTCACTTCTGCCTATTTACCGCCAGCTCCTTTTGGAGGCTCAGCCCTAGAAGAGTTGCAGTACCAAGGTCGGGAACTAGACGTTATGGAGAATGTAGACACTCCATCTCTCCAGCTCAGAAGCCTGCGCCTTAGTCTGAGGGCCTGGCCGTTTGCATTAGATGTATTCTGATTGCGAAGGGCCAGGAGAAACCACACTGAAAACCATCATCTCCTTTCCTTGCAGGGCAACGCGCCCCACGCGTGTGACGTGCGAGGGACGCGATGGACGCGCCTTGCTCTTACTGTGCAGGTCCTGAGAGCGTGGGGGCCACTCGCACCCAGTCGTGTTGAGGACATAGAATCAGCCGCTGCAGGGGCCACGGGCCGCGTGGGCCTTTGCTGCTCTCGGTCTGATCTTAAGGGCTAAGGCGACCGAGATAGCCCCATTCTCCAGTAGGTAATGGGGCGGCGCCCCAAGGGCTGCAGGCAGAGAGGGGTCTCAGCGCTGCCCAGGCCCTTTGCTACCAGCGGCCACCTCGGGGCGCCTGCTCCAGGAGTGCGAGTGCCCTAGAAATGTCGAGAGAACCAGAAGCTTCCCGGGGCTTTGCCAGGACGAAAACTCTCCATCCTCAGGCTCCTAAAGGCAGGTGATGGGATAGAAATGGTCTTAACTTGGCTACGACGACTTCCGTGGCCCTTCGCCATTCATTCGTGCGCCCCACCACCCCATCCAGCGAAGTGGAGCTGAGTGCCGGTCTCCTCCGCCCCACCACGACCCCAGTGGTGGCAGCCCACTGGCTCCTCACCTTCCCTCACTTCTTTTATGTAACACCTCTGCCCCCATTGTTTTCGTTAGCCAGGCCCTCTATGCTTATCTCACAATTGAGTTATTAAAAGATTTGGTTTTCTTGGGCCCATAAATCAATAAACAGGATTAACTCAAGAGTTGGCCTTTTAAATAAAGGGAAACATTTAAAGCAAGCCTTTTTGAGCTTCGTTTTCAAACCAAGCAGGTGAACTGCCACTCTCCCTCCACCCTCCATTTTTTAGATAATTTAGACAGCCCCATGCCCTTCCCAAATGCCTGGTCTCAAACCAAAATGGCTCAAGATAGAAAGGAGTCAGGATGTGGCAGTGCTGCCCTCACACATTCCACTTTGCAAGTTCCTCTGGAGGTTCTACAGGTCTTCTGACCATTCTGTGCGCACCACTGCCTCTTCCTACAGGAACTGTGCGTCTCACCGGGAGCTCCCCCTCCTCTACCCCGCAAAAAAAGATGCTGCTGGGTGAGGATTCTATATCAAAGAAATCTTGAACTTCTCCCGGAAACTGGGGATGTACCCACCCCTGCCTTGCCCCAATTATCTTGCATTTTCTCTCCTCCTGTCAGGTTCCACATCCTTAGCTTTCTCCACCCCCCACATGAAGAACCTAGGAGGCTTTTCAAACACCAGACTCTTATTTTCTTTGGCTGAGGAAAACACTTTCTCTCAAGCAATTATTTCATATCCTAAGAAAATTTTGGTCAAATGGAAACCCTGAAACCCTGAAGTTACCTACACACTGTTCCTGCAGTACAAAGCCTTACTTAAAAGGGCAACACATTCTGATGGAGACTGTTTATAGAGCATTTGTCATCAAATCTGATATGCTGTATGCACGGTACATTATATGGAAAGGAAATAACCTAAACCATCCAATGTTGCCTCAAGAACCCAAATGGTGTTTTTCCCTCCTGGGCCAATGCCTGTTAAATTGTCAGGGGGAAAAAGACAGAAGAAAAATATAAAAATTAATTTGTTTTCTTTTAAAAGTAGACTGAAAACTATTCTTTAAATGCCAAAATTGACTCCTCTGTTGAGTTGGTCTCTAGTTCACTAACATTGTTTTGCCACACAATCAAGAAATATCAATCTATTGACTCTTCAGGAGAAGAGCTCTGGAAGGTATCCATGTTAAGTTTGTATATATTTATTTATGCTTAATTTAATGGGAATGTGTAAATATGGCGAGCAAGTAGTTTGGGATTATTTATCTGTGAATCTATACCTCTGTGAATGGGTGGTAAAAAAAAAAAAAACGCTTGACCCTAGATAGAATGCTATCTGAATTTTCTGTTCTTTTAGACAAACTGTTATGGTAATGGGTAGAAATTGGTTTATTGTCTAGTGTTGATCTGATTTACATAAATAAAGATCATTGTGTTTTTTTGCGTTTTCATCTTCAGTTTCTTGAATTTTGATATATGGATATTGTTTAATTCTACAAACAGGAAAAAACAACTATAGCCAAGAAGTTTCTTCTTTTTGTTCCCCCTCATCGAAACATAGACAATGTTTTTGTTACATCATAAATACAATAAATTTTGCTTCTCAGAAGAATGGACACTTTTGTTTTCACTAGGTACTTTTAAAATTTTTTTTTAAATTCCAAACTCTCCTATTTCTCACCAGATTCAAAATAAAAGCTCATGTTTATCACTCGCTTTATTTTGCCCTTTTGAGAAATGAGGCATCAAATTTACTTCCCAGTAAGTAAATTTAGTTACATGTCCCAGTCACTAAAGGGCTCTGGATGCAAGCCAGAGATGATGCTCTCCTCCCTGCTGCTAGTAGCACAGTATTCTGGAGCAGGGTTCCTTAAAGAAGATGGTTCAGGAGAGATGCTGCACTCCACACCTTGGATTCTGGAGGAGTCAACTGGCTCACTTCAGGATTGAACCCAACCTTGACCTCACCAGCAGTGCAAGGCTCTCTATAAACAAATGAAGAAAAGCTCCCTTGACCCGGAAGAGGAAAGGCATAGCTGTCTTAGGAGGCTGGCTCTCAGCTTAGGTTCAGAGGCTACTTAGAGAAGCCAGAGCTTTTTTCATTTGGGTTAATGGGCTGCAGTGATCAAACATCTCAATCTGTATTTCATCCCAAGGCTTGGGTGTCTTCCCTGAGGCTAGGAAAATAAAGTTGTCCAGATGTACACAGTTTGGACGAGTCATTCTTTCCTTCTGTAACTCAAGGTCATTATCTATAAAATGTGGGCCTCCTTAGGTCCTTTCCAACATCAACATTAGCTAGTTTATAAAAAGCAGAAACAGCATTATGTATATTCATTTGAGGATAATCAGCAAAGTTAAATCTTGATAACCCCATATTGAGAGTATTTAACATATTGTTGATGCACAGTTATTTAATAATATGCTTTCTATATCAATTTTCTGTTTTTCAGGTAATCATTCCCAATTGGACTTCCCTGTTGGGAAATACAGAAAGGACAATGTAATTTGCTTTAAGTGAGATTTCCCATTTCATGGCTTCCTTATTAATTAAAAAGGGGGCGCATATCATGGCTAGAACTACAAGTGATTGAATCAAAGAAAACTCCCCTCACCTCCCCAAAAAGGAAAGCAAGTAGAAAGAAGGACAGAAAACGAAGGGAAGTGTAATTAAGAGGGTATGCCCCGCGGCCCCCTGACCCAGGGGGAGGCCGCGGGTGCGGGGCACGTGTCTCAAGGGTCGCGCGTGTACCTCCTTCTTCCCCCTTCCTCTTGTTTCCCCCCGCCCCTAAAAAAAAAAAAGAGGGTATGCAATCCATTTATCTAAAAAGAAAATAGGCATAAGTATTTGTCTCTGGTTCAACTGTATTACATTGAGCATCCTTTTCATTTGCCCTTTGGAGAGTGAGGGTTTGGTTACCACTGGGATTATACAGAGCGGTGGTGAGTAATTTCCATGTCCTATGGCAAATTTTTGTACAGAAGGGTTAGTTTTATCTCTGGAGAAATAGACCTGCCATCTATTATCCCACAGGTAACTTACAGACTGCCCCCTTCCCACCACCACTGGATAAGCAGAGGATCTGAGACAATCACCATTTCTAGGTAAAACTCAAGGTCCTGAAGGGCCTGAATGTGGAGTGGGGGTGGGGGGGGGACTGGAGAAAAGGGCTGAAAGGAAAAAATGGGAAAGGGGTAGCCAAGCCTGAGACAGCCTTGGATGACAAAATGGCCCTGGGCTGCCTGTCCCAGCTCCTTGGCCTCTTTGTTACTGTCTTACTAGGCTGGGAGGGCGTGAAGAGCGAGCCGCAGCTGGAACAGTTAGGCCATGGACCCCGACCACGGGCCCAGCACGAGGACACTAGGTGACCCTGGAGGAGGTGTTGCTGCCTCCGCTGCCTGGCTCCGGTGAGCGGGTGTACAGAAGCCCGCACGCCAGCATTAGCGGCTTAAGGGCCCTGATTAAAAGTAATGCTAGGAAGAAGACCCTATTATTTCTTTATGAGACCACATTCTTTTTCTTCATTTGCAAATAACAGCCCTGTGGGGTCTCTTCCTAGGGACCCCGGGCAACTTGAGCTTAGAGCCACCAGAGAAATGCCGGCCCAAAGGGACCTGTACCTTCTTGAGGGGCCTCTCGACTCCCTGACAGAATCTGCCTTCCAAGCTTGGACTTTGAGGGCGGTTGTCTGTCATGTTGAAACCTCAGAAATTAAACGTTCAGCTCACAAGTCCATTAATTTTAGTTTCCCATTAATCTATTTATAAGTGAGCCAGCCCTGGCTCTATAAATACAGTCCTATAAAACTGAGCTCCTTCCAATAAATCTTCCAAGTTGTTTATTTACATGTATTCCTTCGCACTCCAATGAGTCTCATTTAACTTAGGGAAGACCCTGGCGGACCGACCAGTGACAGGGAGTGCTCACCCCTCCCCAGCTTCCCCGCGAAAATCGTGGGCTCCTGGGGAAGGGAGGAATTGCGAGGCCAGGGGGTGGGGCGAAGTCCGAAGAGGAAAACTCATTTTTCCTTCTTGACTTTGTTTCCTTGTTTCTATCGCAAACTCACGTTGTCCGTATTTCCCATCACAATCTCCGCGTTGATTTGTGTTTCGTCAGACACAGCATTCTTGCAACTATGCTTTCTTCATACCTTGGGGTGAACTTTTTCATTTCCTTGGCAGCCACTATTTTAAAAACAGGCCTCATAAACCTCAAGGCTTTCTTAGGATGGGGTCAGTTAAACGTCTCCCCGGGCCCACTTTCTCCGCTCGAGACCCTCCTTGCCCTTTCTCCAGGTCACAGGTTAGCGCAGTCCCATCGCATTTGCCCCACGTTTTCCAAACGCAGCTACAGACCGCAGTGCGTTGACGGCTGCGCACGGTGACACTCACACCCTGGCACAGTGTCTGGGAGCGCACGTACCACGAGTGCGCCGCCCTAGCCGGCGCGGAGCACACCTACGCGAAGCCGCTGCCCGAGAGCCGGAGCGTTCTGGCGGTTGCAGGGCGTGGTTCAACTAGTGCTCGCGCCCTAAAGCGCGCGGGCGCGCGCACGCGCCGTGGTGCCGGGCGGCGGGCGGGGAGGGCGTTCTAGCTGTTGAGAGGGCCCGGGGCTCCTCCTGCCCTCCCCACAGGGTTTTTGCTGTGAGCTCTGGGGTCAAGGCCCAGAGTTGCAAACTACTGCCATGTGGACAAGCTGTTTATGCTGAGAGTGAGGGAGCAGTTTTGTCCCACAAGTTCAGCACGTTCCACGCTGGTCAGAAGCTAGCAAGGTCAGGCCGCGACTTTTTGCTCCTTGTTCAAAATCTATTGGTTCCTGCCCACCCTACTTGTTCCCCCCACCTTTTTCTTCTCTTCCAAAGGCTGCAGCCTTCTGGAGCGGTAACTCTGGCCAGAGGGGTCCAAACCCCAAAAGGGGTCGCACCTGCTGCCAGGACAGGCCTCTGCATAAAAATGTTCTTTAAAAAAAAAAAAATTAAAGCAGCATAATAGCCAGTGGACTTAGCAAAGCGTGACGTGCCCAGGCAGCACGCAGGGCAGCTCTGGCAGTCATCTGTGACTCGACCACCAGTTAACGTGCTGGACGTGCCTGCTCACGGAGATATTAGCAAGCATTTCAAGGATGTGGCTGTCAGATGTCATTAGCCAATGCACTTAACTGGGAGGGGGGCATGATCATGACATATGTGCGTAGGATATTTTAGGGAGGTCAGAGTCTGTCCTATGGAACAGCCAAATGTTCTGACTTGCACGTTTATCAAATGGCCGGAGAAAAGGAGGCACGTGAGTAGTGGGATACAGAAATGTGGGACGGGGAGCTTGACAGACTGGGCTTGAGTCTTTCAGGGGTGGAAAGGACCCAAATCAGGCCCGCATATGTAGACTGAGGTGGAGGGTCAGGTCAGCCCAGTTAGTTCTAAGCTCCAGAACTCTGCATCAGGATGTGCAATTAGAGGCAGGCAGCTGGGAAACACCCAATTAGAGTAAAGACTTGTGGCTGTTCAAGTGGGCAAAGTGAGTGCGACTGTAATTCAAGATTCCAAGGAAACTGGATTTTTGATAGTTTATACACAGAGGTGGATTTTTCTGCTGAACTGTTGAGAGTTCTAGGCTTGGAAAGGGGCAGGAAGGGTGGTACTAAATGGTTGGGGAAATCCTAGTCAGTACAAACAAAACAAGCATAAAACCAAATCAAAGCTCAGTGACCTATTAGCCAGCCACCCCTCATCCTGTACCCCACTCTGAGAAGTGCCAGCACTGATTTTGGTATCAGTCTCAACGTTGGACCAGGATGAATTTTGTGTACATGTTACCCTTCTAGGTAAATTATTCTGCCAGGAAAGTAGTTGAGAGAACTTTTTTGGTGGGGGTTGTATTTAGGGCTGTTTACACACACACACACACACACACACACTCACAATATGGGAGTGCCTCAATACACCACAACCAAATAACATTTACTCCTGAATTTTCCTTGTCATGAAAGTCCTATGTGTTAAGGAAGGAAGAAAAGATTTTTTCATTTCTTGGATATTAGCACTCTTGCTTTCAAGATGGAATTATTTTGGCCAAAGATTTTTAAAGATAGGAAATCTCCAAGATTTGAGGCAGAGCACAGTTCCCCTTTTTTAATGGGTGGTTTCCCAGGCAGGAGCCCTACCCCCAAAAATGGACCCACAGGGATTTATTCACTTCTCTGTTCAATCTAAATATTATTTTCTTCTTCAAAGATAAGGACCATTCAAGACAAAGGGGCCAAATAATCCAAAGAAGGATCAAGCTGATCTGGGTCCCTGTGACCTTTTCCCCTTCCTTTAATCCTCAATAGTGAACATCTGTGTTTGGTGGCCAATGTCTGAAAGTAATAAAGACAATTAGAGTGTTTTATTTTTTCTTGCGGGAGAACAATTTGGGTACCAATGTGGAGAGGCAAAAACTTTGTCTATGGTACTGTCCTGCACAATGAAACGGAGGGAACAACAGCCACTCCACCTTGCTGCTTTGCAGTCCCTGGGGAATACCTGATGGGAATCATGGGCATGGAAGCCTTCATCTTGATCCTTTCCTTTTTAGATTGTGGACAGTTTTTTTAGACTCCTATCATTTGCCACCTCTATACCAGGAACAGAAGATAATGTCTACCTCACTCCAGCCTTGTTGCGTTTACTTCCAGCTGTGAGGACTGTTAAATTTGGTGCCTAATACATTCTCACTCTCCCCCCACTTTTGTGAAGGCTCTTCTCTCTCTTCCACCTAAGAACAAACTAAAATCAAAGGAGACCCAAACAACTTGCCAAACACACACACTCACTACACGTTAATCAATTTATTGAAAAATATTTCAGGTTTCAGTGTATAAAACTGTGAAACCCACCAATCTTGATGTCATTTGAAGTTCTGAAAAAAGAAGATAGTCCAGAGATAAGCATTTAGAGAAATGTGTCTCCAAAATAAATGTCAAGAGTGAAATAATGTATTTTGTTAGTATATGTTGTCCTCATGGTACTTCGCTGTGGCTTTTTTATGATCTAAAGTTTGCTTCTTGTAGAGGATATACATCTGCTCTTAAACGAGCCAAACTGTGTGTGCATGAAACTACGTGACAATTTAAAACTCTCAGTGATGTTAAAGTTGAACAAATGAAACTGTGTCTATGTCTATGTCTATGTCTATGTCTGTATCTACATATCTACCTCTTGGAATCTCAATTGCAATGATGATTTGGAAAAATCGACCTATTTTTAATCTCGAATCTGTAGAAGGCGTGTGTCTAAGAACCAGAGAATGAAACTTGAAATTGAGAGTAGTGTTTTCCTGTCAGCTGGAGACTGATGGCTTCCCTACATGTCATCGCTCTAACATCTATGTAGAAACATGAGTTTGCAGTTGAATTGTCCTACATTTAATCACATATGTGCATAGTCACAAGCAGAAGACTGTTTTCATTCATCATTTCTCCTTGATGTTGAACATGTGTTAGAAATTTTGGAATCCGGACTGCTCTAGACCATATTTGTGACTTTGTTCTTACATATGCAGTTTAGAAACCTACAAGGTGATAACTAGGTTATTCTTTCTTTCTTTTTTTCCTGTTAATAACTCTGTCCTTCTTTTTCTCTCCCCCACTGATTCCCCCCTCCCCAGCATTCTGTCAAGCAATAGGCTGTAAAATAGTTATCCAGACCAGCAGCCAGGCAAGTGCCGTTTGAGAGTAATGTCTGCCCCGAGCGTTTAGCCCAGGGCAAAGCAAGCGTGCTCTCTAACTGATCAACCTGGATATTTCATTATTCATTAATTTACTGTTTAACCAAATCCCACTCATTATCAGAGGCAACGCTTGGCAGAGCCCAGCGAACAGTAGCAGTTGGTGTCAGGCGTGGAGAATTGGCCCATTTGATCCTGGGCTGTTTTATTATTCAACACCACTGACTGAGAAAAAGGTCCATGAATAATAAAGAGCCAAAGCGTGTTTGAACTGAGAAGCATGACACAGCCTTACAAAACAGCAGTTAGAAAATTAAAGGCAAGGTGGCCCAGACTTTGCATTTTTTATCTTGGCTGTGGGCACAGACATTTATATCCTACATTGTTTTCAGTGATTTTTTTTAAGCCCTAAGATAGAGGCATTTGTTTCAGTCAGTCTCATCCTTTCAAAACAGACCATTGAAGAACTCAGGAGCAAACTTACACAGCAAGAAACAAACATGCCTCCAGATGGGAAATTTAAAATGTAATTTTTAATCTTACAATCAGTTAGGTCCTTTGTGGTCCTTCTCAGCTATGAGGAAGATTTGGGTGATTTTAATTCTCTTTTGGACCTGCCATCATTCATACCCTGGGTTGGTTTAATAATATAATTTGTGGTGCTGATCAAATGCATGTTAAATTCCTTTTCTATCCAACTGGTTTTGGACAAGTTTTTGGATCCTTAAGCACCTCACCACAAAGGGCATGTAGAAAAGGGCTTAGGGATCCTGCAGGTAATATCCACAATCTTGTTAATATGAGAGAAGGGCCCATGAAATATACAGGGGTATAGAGAGGAGTTTATGCCACCCCAGAAGCATAGTTTTTTGAGTTTACACAGGCAAGTGTGGTCATGAATTTTTTCAGGCTTTGTTAGGTCTGTAAGTGTACAGTCAAGTTAAATACACTTGTCGGATCCATTGATGATGGGCCTGAAGGTATAACTGTCTTTAGGACTGACCGGTCCTCTCATTCTCTCCATATGTCCTTTTTATTCATTGATTTATACTCCTCAAATAAGTATGATGAGACATACTTAAACAGTAACGATAGCCACTTTTGTATGTTGCTTCCACCTAGCAGCCCCTTCGTTTTACCCTTGCACAGCCTTATTTATGCAGAGAACTGAGCTATGGTTCTTTCATTTAGATGAGCAATAGCTGTGCAGGAAAAAGTCTCTAGGAACCAATAAAGTCCATACAGGCTTCCCACGCTCGTAAAAAGTAGTAAGTATGTATATTACAAATGCAAGTATGTATTATATATGTAAAAAATCTTCCAGGATTCTTCAGAACTTGGTCAGGATAGAACTGCCTTGGTGCAGAGAGACTTAGAGCGACACATTAAAGGCCCTATCTGAAGGTGGTGGTGGTGAGATCAAACTTCAAATGGGTTTCAATATTGGAATCTGTAAAAAAAGGTTGAAAGCATTAGGGGGAGGCTTCGCTTATTCTTACCTCAGGATATTTTTTGTCTGTCTTGAATGCATTTGGAAATTGTCAATATGTTGAATTTAACATAGAACAGAATGTTAGTATGGAAAATGCTCTTTTAACACCATCAATTTGCCTACTTCATTTTGTAGGTGCTAGAGAATGGCTCATTCAACCTTACACATGAAGCTCCTGGAAGAAGTGCAATTAAAACTTCAGTTCCAGAGTGCTCTTTCCTTTACAAAAGAGCTTAGTGCTTTGGTT
The DNA here is from genome assembly GCF_004126475.2 of Phyllostomus discolor. Taxonomy (NCBI): domain Eukaryota; kingdom Metazoa; phylum Chordata; class Mammalia; order Chiroptera; family Phyllostomidae; genus Phyllostomus; species Phyllostomus discolor. Next base: position 122,572,096 of record NC_040906.2, read on the forward strand.
TTTATTCTAGGTATTAGTGTCAAATATTTTTCTATATGGCTTTCAGTAGTTTTAAGAAGAGGCCTTTCAAAAAGGCCTTTACAAAAGAGCTCAAGTTTTTATTCTAGGTATTAATGTCAAATATTTTCTATATGGTTTTCAGAGGAGGCCTTAAAAACTCCTGATGCTATAGGACTGAAGCACAGTATTTTTAAAAGGAGATCCATCACAATGAATACTTTCTAAAAAAATAATTAATTAATTAATTAATTAATTTAGAGAGGAGGGAGGGAGGGAGGGAGAAAGAGAGGGAGAGAAACATCCATTGGTTGCCTCTCGTAGGTGTCCCTACTGGGGACTGAATCTACAACCTAGGCATGTGCCCTCACTGGGAATCTAACCTTTTGCTTTGTGGGACAATGCCCAACTACCTGAGCCACACTAGTTAGGGCACAGTAAGTACTTTTGGCATTAATTATAATAGGATGACAATTATTTCTCCAACTTAGCTGTGATTGGAAGGCCAGGATAATAAAATAAAGAACTCCATCATTTTCTTTTTTAAAGTATATTTTATTGATTATGCTATTACAGCTTTCCCAATTTTTCCCCCTTTATTCCCCCTCCACCCTGCACCCCCAACCCTCCAGCATCCACCCTTCTTGGTTCCTATCCATGGATTGTACATATAAGTTCTTTGAGTTCTCTGTTCTGATACCATTTTTGACCTCTATCCATCTATTTAATACCTACCAATTAGGCTTTTTTCCCCCTGTACCTTTCCCCCACCATCTTCCCTGCTCCTCCCTACTGAAAAACCTCCATGTGATCTCCATTTCTTTGATTCTGTTCCTGTTCTAGTTGTTTGCTTAGTTTTTGTTTTCATTGTTTTTCTTTCTTTCTTTTTAAGGTTCATTTGTTGATAGTTGTGAGTTTGTCGTCATTTTACTGTTCATATTTTTGATCTTCCTTTTCTTAGATAAGTCCCTTTAGCATTTCATATAATAATGGCTTGGTGATGATGAACTTCTTTAACTTGACCTTATCTGGAAGCACTTTATCTGCCCTCCCATTCTAAATGATAGCTTTGTTGGATAGAGTAATCTTGGATGTAGGTACTTGCCTTTCATCACTTCAAATACTTCTTTCCAACCCCTTCTTGCCTGAAAGGTTTCTTTTGAGAAATCAGCTGACAGTCTTATGGGTACTCCTTTGTAGGTAACTCTTTCCTTTCCTCTTGCTGCTTTTAAGATTCTCTTTTTGTCTTTAATCTTGGGTAACTTAATGATGATGTGTCTTGGTGTGTTCTTTGGGTCCAACTTGTTTGGGACTCTGGGCTTCCTGGAAGTCTATTTCCTCCACCAGACTGGGGAGGTTTTCCTTCCTTATATTTTCAAATAAGTTTTCAATTTCTTGCTGTTGGTCTTCTCCTTCTGGCACCCCTATAATTTGGATATTGGAATGTTTCAATTGTCCCAGAGCTTCAAAGGTCTCTCTTAATTTTTCTGAGTTCTTGTTTCTTCATTCTGTTGCACTTGGATGTTTATCTCTTCCTTTTGTTCCAAATCCTTGATTTGAGTCCTGGTGTCCTTCCTGTCACTGTTGGTTCCCTGAATATTTTGTTTTATTTCACTTTGGGTATCTTTCATTTGTTCTTTCATTTTTTGACCAAGCTCAATCAGTTCTGTGAGCATTTTGATTACTAGGGCTTTAAATTCTCCATCAGATAGGTTGGCTATCTGCTTATGGCTTAGCTGTCTTTCAGAGGCCTTGCTCTGTTCTTTCATTTTGGCCCTATTTCTTTGTTTGGAGCACCTGATAAATTGTAAGGGGGCGGGGCCTTAGGTATTCACCGGGGCAGGGCAACTGTCCTTGCTGCGCTGTGGTGCTGCCTATGGGGGAAGGGCCAGAGAGGAAACAGTGCATCTTGCCTGCTCAGCTCTAGCCCACTTTCCAATGAACTCTCCTGTGAGACTGGGAGTTTCTCCCACTGCGCAACTGCTATAGTCCACAGCCAGCTCTGAGTCTCAGTTTCTCTTTAAGTCAGCCCCTCCCTCACAGCCCACAGCCTTGCCACAGCCAACCCTGCCTCCACTGTCCACCATCTCTCCTCAGGTTCTCTCCATCTACCTCCTTACTGGTCTGGTTGGTCTGGTTGACTGTTTCCTTAATTCCTTGGTTGTTGGAGTTCCATGCAGTTTGGTTTTCTGGCACTTCTGGTTGTTTATTGACTTTAGATTGGTTGTTATCCACCATTTGGTTGTGTGAGGAAGTGAAGGATTTCTACGTTTGCTGACATCTTGGCCGGAACTCCAGAACTCCATCATTTTCTTTCCTAAAATGGTACACCAGGTTGTTTATTTACTGTAAAAAAAAAAGAGTATAAATTACCATAACTGTGGTCATGATCGAAACTTAATGAAAAAGATGAAGGTAATGTCTTCTCAGATCATGCCCTTGAGCATGACTACATGTGAAAAACTCCCAAAGTGAAGAAAATTAACCAATCAAAAGCAGTTCACTCACTTGAGATTCACAAGGTCCTAGTTCTCGCCTTTTTTCCAGCCTTGCTTCCCATTGAGATACTGAATCTCACTCTCCAATGAAATGTGATTTGGGACTCCTAAGATTCTCTGAGGCCTTTTTAAATCCTTGGGACTTAGAAACTTCAAAGGGTCTGGAAGAACATTTTGTGAGAGGAACTGGTCCTTATAATCCCTGGAGAAGAGAAAATCTGTTGGAAATTGGGAAGAGGAAGAAATCTTAGCATTTTTCTGGGCTCAATGGATCATAGGGATAAACAGTCTTAGTATAAATATCACCTCATCTGGGAAGAATTTCTTTCCTAACTCCTTTACCTCCTGTTATTACTTTTTTAAAAACTTCTCTTGCCATGATTCTCAATGCTAGATGCACAGTAAAATCACCTAGAAGGAGTTAAAACATACTGATGTGCAAGCCCCATCCTCTGGTTTATTAGATCTGAGACACTGGCATTGCTTCAAAAGATCTCCAGGTGATTGTAATGTACATTTGGGATAACAAATAGATATTTTATGTTTTCAGAGCACCTTCTTCATTATATGGCATTTGCCCCATTATCCTATTATAAGTCTTTTTCTGGCCACCTCATATTATAAACACTAAGTATAAAAGACCATCTTAATCAGGTTACATAAAATATGGCACATAGTAGTTGCTCGTTTATTTAATAGATTCTTACTGAGCAGTTAATAAGTTGTAGAATCTGGGGCTACATCAGTAACAGGAAAGACTTGCTTTTTTTACCTTGTGAAATTTATAGTACTTTACACCCTTGAAGACAAGTGTGTTGATCCTGAATTTGTTCTTTTCTCTCTCTTTTTTTTTTACTGCTGTTCAAGTACAGTTGTCTCACTCCTTCCCCAACCACTCCCCCCTACTCTAGCCATCACCATCTCCCACCCTCAACCCTAACCCCCTTTGGCTTTGTCCATGTGTCCTTTATACATGTTCCTTGATGAACCTTCCCCCTTTTCGCCTGTTACCCCCTACTATCTCCCCTCTGGTTACTGTCAGTTTGTTCTTTTTTATTTTTTAAGATGTTATTTATTTATTTTTAGAGAGAGAGGAAGGGAGGGAGAAAGAGGGAGAGAAGCATCAATGTGTGGTTTCTTCTCAAGTGCCCCCAAATGGGGACCTGGCCCACAACCCAGGCATGTGCCATGACTGGGAATTGAACCAGTGACCATTTGGTTTGTAGGCCGGGACTCAATCCACTGGGCCACACCAGCCAGGGCAGTTTGTTCTTTATTTTAATGTCTCTGGTTATATTTTCCTTGTTTGTTTTGTTGATTAGGTTCCACTTATAGGTGAGATCATATGGTATTTGTCTTTTACTCTCTGGCTTACTTCACTTAGCATAATGTCCTCCAGATCCATCCATGTTGTCATGAGGGGGAGGAGCTCCTTCTTTCTTTCTGTTGCATAGTATTCCATCGTGTAAATGTACCATAGTTTTAGGACCCACTCCTTTACTGATGGGCACTTAGGTTGCTTCCAGCACTTGGTTATAGTAAATTGTGCTGCTGTGAACATGGGGTGTATAAGTTCTTTTGAATTGGTGTTTCAGGATTCTTAGGGTATACTCCCAGCAGTGGAATTTGCAGGTCAAAAGGCAGTTCCATTTTTAGTTTTCTGAGATTTGAAATTCCATACTGTTTTCCACAGTGGTTGCACCAGTCTGCATTCCTACCAACAATGTACTAGGGTTCCCTTTTCTTCACAACCTCGCCAGCACTTGTTGTTTGTTGATTTGTTTATGATGGCAATTCTGACCATTATGAAGTGGTATCTCATTGTGGTTTTAATTTGCACCTCCCTAATGGCTAGTGATGCTGAGCATCCTTTCATATGTCTCTGGGTCCTCCTTGGAGAAGTGTCTCTACAGGTCCTTTGCCCATTTTTAAATTGGGTTATTTTTCTTCCTAGAGTCATATGAGTTCTTTATATATTTTGGAGATCAAACCCTTGTCTGAGGTATCATTTGCAAATATATTTTTCCATACAGTTGGCTCCCTTTTCATTTTGCTGATGTTTTCTTTAGCCGTGCAGAAGCCTTTTATTTTGACGGAGTCCCATTTGTTTATTCTTTCCTTTATGTCCCTTGCTCTAAGGGACATGTCAGTGAAAATATTGCTGTGCGGAATATCTGAGATTTCCCCGCTTACATTCTCCTCTAGGACTTTTATGGCATTGTGACTTATATATAAGTCTTTATTCATCCAGGATAATCCAGGTGGTATTTGTCTTTTACCACCTGGCTTATTTCACTTAGCATAATGCTTTCCAATTCCATTCATGCTGTCACAAAAGGTAGGAGTTCGTTCTTTCTTTCTGCTGTGTAGTATTACACACTTCTATTTTTTTAGTCCATTCATTTTCTTTCTTCAGAGTTGTGTAGTTTTCTGAGTACATGTATTTTACCTCCTTGGTTAGGTTTATTCCAAGGTACTTTATTTTTCTTGTTGCTCCATCAAATGGGATTTTTTTCCCCTGATTTCTTTTTCTGATATTTCATTCCTGGTGTACAAAAATGCCTTCTATTTCTGAATATTGACTTTGTATCTGGCTGTTTTGCTAAATTCACTTATTAGCTCAAGTAGTTTTTTGGTGGAGTCTATAGTATTTCTATGTACACTATCATGTCATCTGCAAACAATTACAGTTTTGCTTCCTCCTTTTCAATCTGAATGCCTTTTATTTTTTTTACTTGTCTGAGCACTGTGGCTAGGACTTCCAATACTATGTTGAATAGAAGTGGTAAAAGCAGACATCTTTGTCTTGTTCCTAACTTAGTGGGAAAACTTTTGGTTTTTGCCCACTGAGTGTGATGTTGGCTGCAGGTTTCTCAATATGGCTTTTATTATATTTAGGTATGCTCCCTCTATTCCCACTTTGTTGAGTGTTTTTTTTTTTTTTTATCATAAATGGGTGCTGTACTTTATCCAATAATTTTTCATCTGTTGATGTGATCATGTGATTTTTGTCTTTCCTTTTTTATGTGATATATTATGTTTATTGATTTGCAAATATTGTACCATTCTTGCACCCCTGGGATCAATCCTACTTGGTCATGGTGTATGATCTTCTTAATGTATTGCTGAGTGAAGTTTGCTGATATTCTGTTGGAGATTTTAGTGTCTATGTTCATCAATGATATTGGACTGTAGTTTTCTTTCTTTATTGTGTCTTTACCTGGTTTTGGGATTAGGGTGATGCTGGCCTCATAAAAAGAGTTTGGAAGTCTTTCCTCTTGGATTTTTAGGATAGTTTGAGAAGGATAGGGGTTAGCTCTTCCTTAAATATTTTATAAAATTCTCCTGTGAAATGATCCAGACCAGGGCTTTTGTGTGCTGATGGGAGTTTTTGATTACTGCTTTGATTTCACCAGCTGTTATCTGTCTGTTCAGGTTTTCTGCTTCTTCTTCTTTTTTTTTTTTTTGTTTGTTTTTTGTTTTTTAATATATTTTATTGATTATGCTATTACAGTTGTCCCATTTCCCCCCTTCTCTCCCCTCCACCCTGTACCCCCCTCCCACCCACATTTCCCCCTTTAGTTCATGTCCATGTGTCATACTTATCAGTTCTTTAGTTTCTACATTTCCCATACTATTCTTGCCCTCCCCCTATCTATTTTCAACCTACATTCTATGCTACTTACTCTCTATACCTTTTCCCCCTCTCTCCTCCTCCCACCCCCCTGCTGCTAACCCTCCATGTGCCCTCCATTTCTGTGGTTCTGTTCCTGTTCTAATTGTTTACTTAGTTTCTTTTGGTTTTGCTTTAGGTGTGGTTGTTAATATTTGTGAGTTTGCTGTCCTTTTACTATACATGTTTTTTCTTTATCTTCTTTTCTTAGATAAGTCCCTTTAGCATTTCATAAAATAAGGGCTTGGTGATGATGAACTCCTTGAACTTGACCTTATCTGAGAAGCACTTTATCTGCCCTTCCATTCTAAATGAAAGCTTTGCTGGATAGAGCAATCTGGGTTGTAGGTCCTTGTCTTTCATGACTTGGAATATTTCTTTCCAGCCCCTTCTTGCCTGTAAGGCCTCTTTGGAGAAATCAGCTGACAGTCTGATGGGAACTCCTTTGTAGGTTACTGTCCCCTTACCTCTTGCTGCTTCTAGGATTCTCTCCTTCATTTTTACCTTGGCTAATGTAATTATGATGTGCCTTGGTGTGTTTCTTCTTGGGTCCAACTTCTTTGGGGCTCTCTGAGCTTCTTGGATTTCTTGGAAGACTGTTCCCTTTGCCAGATTGGGGAAGTTCTCCTTTATTATTTGTTCAAATATGTGCTCAATCTGTTGCTTTTCCCCTTCCGATTCTGGTACCCCTATAATTCGGATATTGGAACGTTTAAAGGTGTCTTGGATGCTCTTAATCTTTTCCTCAATTTTTTGAATTCTTATTTCATCATGCTTTCCTGCTTGGTTGATTCTATCTTCCTTCTGGTCCACTGTATTGTTTCGAGACTCATATTCCTTCCTTTCACTATTGGCTCTCCTCCGCGTGTCTTCCTGCATCTGTTTTATGGTACTCTGCATTCTTTCATCTAAATTTCGTCCAAAATCAACCAGTTCCGTGAGCTTTCTGATCACCAGTGTTTTGAACTGTGCATCTGATAGATTGGCTAGTTCTTGGTCGCTCAAAAGGATGAGTCCTGGGGGACTGATCTGCTCTGTTGAAAACATAGTTTTTTGTTTTTTGTTTTTTCCCCCTGTCTCTCCTTATTTTTTTTTTTTTTTCTGGTCTGGTTGCTCTTGTTACAGTGGAGGGCAGAGCCTTAGGTGCTCACCGGGGATGGGCACCCCAGTCGCTAGATTGTGACGTTATATGTGGGGGCGGGGCGGGAGAAAACAATGGCGGTAGTTCTGTTCCCCTGGACTCAGACCCTTGTCTGGGCTTCTGGGCCACGAGTTCTGCCCTGGTCCACAATCACTACCCCTCTGGGTCTGCCAGCTGCAGCTTGCGTACTCAGGGATCACTGCTGCCTTCTTGCGCTCCGGATGGCTTTTGCGCCGATTTCGCGCCAAACCTTCCCCCGACCTCCGCGCGCCGCCGACCCGAGCCAGCCCCGCGCCTGCCGGCTCGTCTTCTCCTACCAGTCCGGATGAACGCGTCTACTTCAACTTCTTGGCTGCCCGACTTCCATTCAGATAAATCCTCTGCCGGATCTGGGTGTTATTCTGATAGTAAATTATTGTTGTAAATTATTGGTTTTCTAATCTTGGTTGTGCGAGGAGGCATGGTGCGTCCACCTATTCCTCCATCTTGCCGGAAGTTCACAGGTTTTCTGCTTCTTCTTGATTCAGTTTTGGAATATTATATGTTTCGAGAAATTTGTCCATTTCACTCAGATTTTCAAATTTCTTGGCATATAGTTGTTCATAGTAATTTCTTACAATCATTTTTATTTCTGTGGTATCACTTGTGATTTCTCCTCTTTGATTTCTGATTTTGTTTATTTGGGTCCTCTCTCTTTTTTTCTTGATGATTGTGCTTAAAGGCTTGTTGATTTTGTTTATCTTTTCAAAGAACTAGCTCCTGGATTTATTGACCCTTAGAATTGTTCTTTTAGTCTCTGTGTTATTTAATTCTGCTCTGATCTTGGTTATTTCCTTCCTTGTACTCACTCTGGGCTTTGCTTGTTGTTGTTTTTTCAGTTCTTGTAGATGTAGGGTTTGGTTGTATATTTGAAATGTTTCTATCTTTTTAAGTAGGCCTGTATTGCTATGAACTTCCTTCACAGGACTGCCTTCATTGTGTCCCAGAAGTTTTGGACTGTTGTGAGTTCATTTTCATTTGTTTCCAGAAAATTTTTGATTTCTTCCTTGATGTCATTCTTAACCCATTCACTGTTTAATAGCATACTATTCAATCTCCATGAATTTGACTATTTTTTTAGTTTTTTTCCATGAGGTTGGTTTCTAGTTTCAGGCACTTGTCATCTGAGAAAATGCTTGATATGATTTCAATTTTCTAATTTGTTCAGGCTTGTTTTGTGTCCTGTCATGTGGCATATCTTTGAAAATGTTCCACATGCATTTGAAAAGAATGTGTATTCTCCTCCTTTGGGATGAAAGGTTCTATATATATCAGTTAAGTCCATTTGATCTAAGGCATTGTTCAATGCCACAATATCCTTGTTGATATTTTGTTTGGACTATCTATCCATTTTTGACAGTGAGGTGTTAAAATCCCCCGGTATAAGTGTGTTGCTGTCTATAGCTTTCCTGAAATCCTACAAGATTTTCCCTATGTATTTGGATCCTCCAATGTTGGGTGCGTATATGTTTATAATGTTTATGTGTTCTTGATGGATTATTCCCTTGAGAATTATGAAGTGTCCTTCTGTGTCTCTTTTTACGGCCTTTGTTTTAAAGTCTGTTTTGTCTGATATACATATTGCTCCCTGGCTTTTTTCCCTGTCCATTTTCTTGGAATATTTTTTTCCAACCCTTCACTTTCAGTCTGTGCAGTCTTTTGTTCTGAGGTGGGTCTCTTGTAGGTAGCATATATGCAGAGCATGTTTTCTTATCTATTCAGCTACCCTATGTCTTTTGATTGGAGCATTTAATCTACTTACATTTAAGGTTATTTTTGATAGATCTTATTCATTGCCATTTCCCACCTCTGTACCTGTGTTCCTCTCTCTCTCACTCTTTTTCTTAGTCTTCTTAAAGCAGTCCCTTTAGCATGTCTTGTGGTGCTGGCTTGGTGGAGGTGTATTTTTAGACTTCTTTTGCCTGGGAAACTCCTTATTTCACCTTCGATTTTAATTGAGAGCCTTGCTGGATAGAATAATCTTGGTTTCAGGCCTTTGGTTTTCATTACTTGGAATATTTCTTGCCATTTCCTTCTGGCCTTATTGTTTCTATCGAGAAGTCAGCTAGTCTTATCCAGGTTCCTTTGTATGTTACTTCCTGTTTCTCCCTTGATGCCTTTAAGATTCTCTCTGTCTTTGAATTTTGTCATTTTAGTCGTGATGTCTTGGAGAAGGCCTTTTTGGGTTCCTCTTGATTGGGACCCTGTCTGCTTCCTGGATTTGTGTGACCTTTTCTCTCATCAAATTAGGGAAGTTTCCATCATTATCTTTTCAAAAGGTTTTCTATTCCTTGCTCTTCTCCCTCTGGTATCCCTATTATATGGATATTATTATGTTATATGTTGTCCTGCATTTCCCTTAACCCCTTCTTTTTCTTTCTGAGTCTTTTTTTCCTTTTCTTGGACTTTCTGGCAGTTTTTTTCTACCTTGTCCTCTTGCTTGCTGATTTGATCCACTGCTTCAGCTAGCCTGCTTTTGAATCCTTCTACTGTGTCCTTCCATTCAGAAATTGTATCCTTCATTTCCTCTTGGCTCTTGTTGGTAGTTTCTATGTCCTTTTTCATGCTGGTGTAATTCACTGTAAGTTCCTTTAGCTTCCCTGTAGTTTTGGTAATTCTCACTGAGCTCATTGAGCTTCCTTATAACCATTGTTTTGAACTCAATATCTGATAGTTAATTTGCCTCTGTTTCATTTAATATTCCTTCTGAGGATTCCTACTTTCCTTTAATTTGGGGGTTGTTTCTTTGTCTTCCCATTATTTGTGAGACTCTTCTTGTTTGCCTCTGCTTTTTAAACTACTTTTACTCCCTGAGTTTGTGGTGTGAACTTCTATGGTAGGAGAACTGTGAGATTCAGTGGTGTAGTCCTCTTGATTTCCTGAACTTTATGTCCTTGGGATGCCCTTTATGCCATTTATGTTGGCTCTCTGGTTGTAATTGGATTTTGATTCTTGCTGAGTCATTTTTTGGTGGGTCCTTCCCTCCCTCTGGTTAACTGAGGGTCACTCCACCCACCATGTCTTGTGCACTGTTATACAGGTACAGTCAATTAGTGCTGAAGCTAATTCTGTTGTCCCAGGTTATAAGGCTTCTCCCTTGCTCTTGCTAAGTTGTTTGTTCCTGATCATTTCTCTAGAAGTTAGTTGTAATTCCAGATTGGTCCCAGAAGGACGTTAGTATGGCTTCCATTCATTCTTCTACCATCCTGCCTCACTTGATCCTGAATTTGTGACTTCACCTGTGATTAGCTGATAGTTAGCTAAGAGGTATCTTAGTACAATATAATTGTTGAGTACCTCTTATGTTCTCGAGTCTAGTCTAGACTCAAACTTGGGTGCACAACCTTTTGGCATTCCTGGGCCAGACTGGAAGAAGATTTGTCTTGGGCCACACATTAAATACACTGAGACACATAATCACAAATGTAAATATGTATCTCTATATACCATAGAAATATGGAAACACTAATTTAGTTACAGCCAAGATGGAGGTGTAGGTAGAAACCTTTCACTTCCTTACACAACCAGAAGGAGGATAACAACTAATCTAAAATCAATAAACAACCAGAAGTGCCAGAAAATCAAACTTCATGGAACTCCAACAACCAAGGAATTTAAGAAAAAGTCAAGGAGAACAGCCAGATCGGTAAGAACCTGGAGTGAGGAGGTGGACCACATGGTCAGGGCCAGTTAAAATAAGACACATTTTTCATTTTCACCAATAATTTTATTGACTTGGATATTTTGAGTATGTGTGCTATCTCGTGCATGGTATAATGTTAATTGTTCTCAGTTAATGTCTGGATTTATTTACTGTCAACTTCAACTGGTCTACCAGACCATGGAGCATCATCCAGCAAGAAATCTCCAGCACAGAATTTCACAAACCACTTTTGACATGTTTGATCAGTCACAGCACCTTCTCCATGCACTGCACAAATCTTTTTTGTGTATGTTTTTATCTTTCTTGAAATAATAAAGCATAATATGTCAAAAATGTTCTATATTTTTTTCCATCTTCATTATTAAAATAGCTATACAAATATTCACCAATTTTGACAAGTTTTTTTAAATGCATGCTGATATAAGAGCTGTTACAGTATAATCTATCAAAATTAATTTGAATGAAGTTAAAGACAACTACGTGCTACTAGAGCCATCTTGATGGAAAAAAAACATACAAAGTTTTTGGCCAACATAATAGCATATTAATGTACAAATAACATGATGTATATGTTTAACAACTTACTGATTTATATCAACTGGACAAAGATGTGCATACATTTGTGAGAAGTTCGAACTATATTATATTTTAAAAGGATACAACTTTACTTCCTTCAAGTGTATAGAAGTGGATTTGCAGTAATGAAAGATTCTTTTAGAAGTCTAAAGAGTACTAAGGTTGCTTTGTAATTACACTCTAAATTATTTGTGTGTAAATGGGTGCTCCTAAATGCTTGAGGATACTAAAAACAGTGTATTCTCTTAAACAGTTTATGTACTCTCCCTATAATCTTTATTTACCCTAGTAATTTGTTCAGTAAGTCTTTCCTCCATTGATATGGTAAAGACAAACTTCTGCTCAGCTAGACCTTTGTTAGATCAGAAATTCAGATTTAAGTGAGTCTGAATTAATGAGGTTTTACTTTATTTGCAACTTAATAGCTTTTGCACCATATATGTGCTTTTACATACATATATAACCTTCTTACTATATGTTTTTATACATTTAAAAATATTCTGCAGAGTTACTGACTTGATGATCAATGAACCTGAGATATTTCAAATTATTTTATAGCTTCTTAGCATAGATTTGCCCTAGTCCATCTGTAGCAGTGGAGGAAAAATTCTGTTTCCTTAAGTCCTTTTATGAGGGTGCCAAAAGGTATAAAAATATGAAGCCATTTAATAGCCCAGTTCTTTGAAAGTACCAAGCACACACAGTGTGCTTGCTAAGTTTAATCACACTGATGGATTTACATGTAATGTCTCAATTCCAGACTCCCTCATTAGTGCAGTCAATCTTGAAGTTCTCCCCGGTGAGTGAAGGGTGAAGGTGACTTCAACACTGATGAGAGGACCGCTGGATATTGCCAACAACCAGAAAAAGGCAGTGGGAAAAATGTCTACCATATGAGGCTATAATCCTAGCTGTGGTCAATGTGTTGAAAGCTTTATATTTCCTGACCACAGGATCTTTCTATAAAATGAACAGGGAGGAGGGATATTCCCAGGATTAGCCAGCTGGCTATTTCTATATGCTTATTAAAATTTCTGGAAGAAATGATGAGGTCTTTAAAGCGTTTAAAAATATATTCACTTGAGAAGTCATAAGCTTTCCCTTTACCCAAACTGTTTAGTACAAAATGGCTGGATAAAATATTTTCAAACTTAAATTTCAACAGTTGCAGCAAAGAAATGGGAATATAGAAAATGGTGGTGAAAACAGCAGTAGTAGCAGAAGCAAGGAAAGAATCCAGATGTCGCCTTGTAGGAAATCTTTTTCTCCTGTAAGGACCCTCAGGTCAGGCTTTTTAATTTTGGACAAAACAGTTTCATTCTATCCCATGCAGGGTGCAGGGACAGCCTCATCTTTTGAAGGCTGCATTTGGGACCTGCTGCCTCTTTGTATTCAATATCCTCATGCTAGTCCCCTGGCTTGCTGAGCGAATCCCTGAACAATAGTGGCATTAAGGAAAGCAAATCATAGATAAGGCATTCAGTTCTTTGTCTAGGAAAAAAAACATGTGCAACTTAATATTCCTCAAAAGACACTGGGTCATCAGGTATATTGTAGAAACAGCATTAAAGTTGAGTTCATCATATAAGAAATTCTCAGAGTGTGTTTAGTCAGAACTGAGAGGCCCAGGATATTCTTACAGTGCTCCTCTTCTTCTCTTCCTTCTCCTCTTCCCTCTTTTTCTCCTTCTTTTTTGAAGGAGATTTAATAAGTGAAGCTAAGAAAAGCTCTCTCTCCATCACTATCTCTCTCTTCCAATCTATCTATCTATCTATCTATCTATCTATCATCATCATCTACCACCTATCCCTCCATAAATACATATATATATATATACACACATATATATATTCTATATATAAAGATAGATAAGTATAGGTATATTAAATGATCTTCATTTTCTTCTTTTTCTCTGAGGTAATCAAATCTTCATTTTCAGAGGTAGAGCTCCTAGAATATACAGAGAGAAACCTAACATACTTTTACTATCTTTAAATTTTACCATTCCTGTTGAGACACTATGTCTTTTCCTTTTAATTGGTATCTTCGGAACCAGTGCATAAGCATTCATGTGAGTCTGGGCCTTAAACAAACCAAAGGAATATCTTTTGTTGAAAAGTGTAATGAAAACAAGTTTATACTTCTTTAGCTTCTTACAGTTTATAGTGTGCCATTATATATTTTGTTTCATTTAATGCCCTCCCTCCCCAACAAGTTCTCTGAAATACTATGGATCACATAGAGTTGGTTGAACAAAGGGAGGTTGGAGAAAGTTAATAGTTAATAAGCTTGTCCAGTGACAAGCAATGAAGAGATTTTCACCTAATTCTCAGAGAGTCATCTAATCTTCTAATTGGCACTGGACATCCTGGCACATCAGAGTCCTTTAAATGATAATAGAAAATTATCATCATTATCAAAAATAGAATAATGCACACTTATCAACTTGCAACTATTTAGGTGAATAATGTAAGAATGAATTAGATGATTTTAAAGTGTGTGTGTGTGTGTTTCCAATCATCTAGTACCTAACGAGGGTTTTTATGTCCAGGTCAAGGGTAGTGGTACAGGAGAAAGAAAGGGTTCTGTTTTTTGAGAAATATTGTTTTCTGGCATCTAACCTTCAGGACTTTGAAGCACAGGAATACAAAAAAATAGGTTAAATGATTGTCCAGTGAAAGACTATATATAAGGATAGAAAGGAAAGCATGATAGAGAGATAGAAGAAATAGAGGAACGAATGGATTAAGGAATGAGCAAGTGAAATGGCTAGTAATACCACTGTTGTTTCTCACTAAAAGCCTGATATTTAAGATGCTAAAGTATTATGCTTAAATTAGAGTCAGCCAGACATTTAAATAAGACCATGAAACATAAAAAGACTGTCTTCCTTCCTTCTAGATATCTATCTCCTTTACTTGATTTTTGATGCCAGAAATTTCCTTGATATCAGGCAGAGTTTGCCAATTCTTTATTATAAATTAAAAATTTTTAAGCACAGATGTACAGGTAAAACAGTACATAGTATAAATTATTTTCAGTCAAAGTATAGAGGATGATTTCAGCTTATTTTCTGTTTGGATATAGGGAACTAGTTATAAGAAAATACTATTTGTGCGAGTTCCGTGGCCCTCCACATGATATCTAAGAAGTGACCTGCATTGTCATTATACACTTTGACATCTTGTAAAAAAGATGCATAATCTAAATCTAAATTTGATCACATGGAAACATCATATAAACCCTAATTTAGGGACATTATAAAAAAATAAGTGGTCTGTCTGTATGCTTCAAAAATATCAATGTCATGAAATATAAAGAATGGCCAAGGAAATGTTTCAGATTAAAGAAGACTGAAGAGATATGCAACCAAATGAAATTAACAATCCTGTGTTAGAGCCTGGGTCAAAGAAAAATTTGCTATTGAAAGGATTTATTGGAGAAATTGAAATATGGTTAAAATGTTAGAGGATAACATTGCATCAGTGTTCAGCTTTGTGATTTGATAATTTGCTGTGATAAAGGGCATGGTGTGTGCAACTTATTCTCAAATAGTTTAGGAGGGAGAGAGGTAGAAAGGAAGGGAGGAAGTTAAATGTAATAAAATTGAGAATCTGGGTGAATATGAAAATTCTTTTTTCTCACAATAATTGTGTAAGTTTGATAATATTTCTATATAAAAAGTTTTTAAAAAGTGGAGAAGCATTTTCTTTTCAGGGAGGATTTCTTTCTGATGAAGAAAAGAAACTTAAATTATGCATTTGGGCCGTGTTTCTATAACTGATAACTTAGCAGCTTTCAATGGTGAATAAGAGTAATAGGCTTAGATAATGTCTTATTTCTGTACATAGAACGTAAAATGCTAGTCATTTTTGATGGTCCAGTTTGGTCAGGCAGCATACCTCATACATGTGTAAATATGAGATATTAGTTCTTAGCATAAAAATATAATGTGAGAAATATCACACAGGACTTAGGCCTAGATCAGACATCATTTTGTTTAATATGCTTATCTGGACATAAAGATTTTGTTTGAAAACCTAATTTGGGACTTTTCATTAGTTTCTCTCTTTAAAAATGGTCACATGGCATTGTTGAAAACATTATAAAGAGTCTCTAAAAGATAAAAAGTTAAACAATTAAATGTTTACAATAAGATGAAATAATTGTGTTTACTAAATCATTAAATTATGCACAGCTATAGAAAAAACAAACTCTAATATTTGGAAATAATGCTATTGCAGTTCTGTATTTTCTCAGTGCTGCTTCTCACCATTTCCACGGGAAGCAGCAGACATGGCTAGGAAAACATCTCTGCCTTTGTTCAGGTTTGGCCACTTATTTTTTCTGTTATCACCTGGTGTCCCTTTGATCCATGTCCTATGTTGATGCATTCCATCTTACAGTGGCCCATATGGGCGTGGTCACTTATTTGTGTCTGAACTGATAGACAAATTATGGAAAATTCTTACTTTATCTGCCACAACCAAGTTTAGCATTTGAATTACGAACTCCTATGTACTCGTTTTCATGGCTGTAGCTATTTGCTTTCTACCTCTTACTGTATGAACTCATGTTAGTGCTGGAAATATGACTAGCCTCCCATTTGGTACTTGTTCTGTTATTCTACAGCCTCCCAGAAATAAATATCTCTCTTTTGCAGCAACAGTGGAGAAGTTTTGCAGATTCTCTTAGATTCTAGGGATGGGAAATGGAACAAAGTTCAGGCTGAGCACTACTTAAACAAAGGCTCTCCCACTACTCAGAAGTCATTTACTTTATTGTTATTTCCTGTGTTTTGCTATCAGCAACCCCCCATGACATCAGCAGCCCTTGCTGAAAAGCTGTTCACTGGCTGCCTTGACAGGCTTTTGCTGTTTAACTATTTCATGACCCCTTAAATATGTCATATGTATGCCTTCCAGTTATTTCAATGGGTTTTTCTATGACAGATCCTAGATCCAACAATTTTTAAAGGCGTGCCTGTTTTTTAAAACCAACAGGTTTAGAATTGAACTGTAGGAAAAAATGTTGCAAATGCACAGAATCCATGGGACACCTCTGATATACTTTACTGTTAAATTTCTACCATAACATAGACACAGCTGGATAGTAGAATGACAGTGGGGATTTGGGGGTTGGGAAGGGGAAATATGGGGGTTTTCTGCCTGTATATGAACATCTTGATCCTGCTCTGTTTCCAGAAAACTAAAGGTTGTACAACTCTCCAAACCACCACAAGAGAGTGATTTCTGTCATTATGTGAGTTAGCTTGGTACCAGATCAGTCAGAACACAGCTGCTAGCAGGAACTGTCAAATATGGGGGCAGCAGCACAGTAAGAGAGATCCTTCCTTCAGCAGCAGCAGCAGCAGCACCAGCAGCAGCAGCACCAGTGACAGCAGCAACAGCAGTGGCCGCGGCAGTGGTGGCAGTTCCTTGGGGTCTCTATCAACATAGCCTCCTATCAGGTTGGCTTACAGATTGCCATAGTGTTTACAGATTGTCCTGAAAATGAGATGTCTTGTGAGGGGATCCTGGGGTACAGTTCTTGAAATGAATTCAGTATGAAAAATTGAAGTGGTATGGGATCTTAGTACAAGTCAAAAACCTATGCAGAATTGTAGATGAAAGGAAGTTAGTACTGTAAATTATGTTATCATGGATGGGGAGCATTTATATTAATCATTAGTGCTGGAGGATGAATTTATATAGAGGTAATTGATGAGTCACATTAAAAAAAAAAGCTAATGTAGATAATAGGTGAGTAGAGAAAAAAAAAAAAAAACAACCACAACCCTGGTGTTTGGGCCTGAAGCTGTTCTCTGGGTCACGGTAGCTAACAGTCAAGGAATTATTTCTAACTGCATGTATAAGAAAATGCTGAGTACCTTTTCCTCTGGACATCCCTGAACATCCTAAGTCATTACAGGTGCTAAAGCCATGTAAGGATTTTAACCACTACTTACAGCTTCCAGAAGAGAAGGCTTGTGTGGTCTGTTTTACTGCAAGCACAATAAAAATTAGTGGCCCCTGTTTATTCATTACTAATCTGCTGGCAGAGATGTATCTTAATTCTTCGTGTGCTTTAAATGCTGCTGCTATTATTTGTTGGGAAGTTTTCCCTTTTTTTCCTATTAAGTCTTTATTCCAGGAGTTGTGTTTATTTGGCACGAAGTTAAAAGAAGAGGATGTTGTTAAAAGAAGGGACCACTTTACTGTTTCTATTAAAACAGCATCACAGAGCCTACTGCTACTAAAATCCAATTGATTCACTCTCTGAAGTCTGTCATCAAAGGGTAATTTGGAAACTATTAGAATTCACAGATATAATTTTTTAAATCTAAAAATGTGTCATGATAATTGAATTTGTACACCATATTTTCTTTCTCTAGATTTTGTTAATATCCTATTAACTGTATCATATTTTAATTTTATTATTTTTCTATGGTATTCATAGATCACTTAATAGTTTATGTCCTAGAGGTACAAATGCATTAAAAATAGCAAAACTATTGATAAAGTATTCTGTCTATGCTGACATGTACAAATAAGATCTTTTCAAAGATGGAGCAGATGACGAGCAATGTCTGTAGTATTGGAAGATTAAAGTACAGAGCACAAAACAAAAATTTAAAGAAATCCAAAGAATGATTAAATAGTACATTCTCCTCCTAAAGAATAATTTAATTGCTGAGATTTCCCATTTTCCCCAAAGAACTTAAGTGACTAATAAGGTTAAGTACATTTGAAGTACTTTGAACTTCATATTACATAGGCACAATTGAGTGAGCACTCCCTTTTATGGACTGAATGTTTGTGTCCCTGAAAATTTGTATTTTGAAACTTTACCCTCTTATAACATTAGGAGGTGGGCTCTTTGGGAGGTAATCAGGGTTGGATGAGTTTGTGTGGTTGGAACCCGTATGAATGAGATTAATGCCTTTATAAGAATCATGAAGCCCTGGCGGGTGTAGCTCAGTGGATTGAGCGCGGGCTGGGAACCAAAGTGTCCTAGGTTCGATTCCCAGCCAGGGTACATTCCTGGGTTGCAGGTCAGACCCCCCAGCAACCGCACATTGATGTTTCTCTCTCTCTATCTCCCTCCCTTCCCTCTCTAAAAATAAATAAATAAAATATTAAAAAAAAAAAAAGAATCATGAGAGAGCTTGCTTCTCTTCTCTGCTCTTGGCTGTGAGTGGGTACAAAGAGAAGTTAGCAGTCTCCAGCTTGGAAGAGAACCTCTTCAGAACTCAGCCAGCCTTCAGAACTGTGAGAAATAAATTTCTGTTGTTAAGAAGTCACACAATCCAGGATATTTTTGTCATAGCAGGCTAGCTCAGATATTTCCTGAGATAACCCCCTTCACTTTTAAACCTGGAGTCCAACTTGATGTTTTCTTCGAGTTTGGGCAAATTTACATCTAGGACATTGTTTCTCACCAGCCCCTTCTTAACTGCTCATTTAAGAGACTCAGAAAGAACCCCTCTGGTATTGGCCTATTTCATTTCAACATGAGGTTTGGATGTCCTAAGAATACTATAATTAAAAGCCAGTGTGATTTTTGAGGGTAGCTGAGTCAGGTGAGTACTGCAGTTTGTTGACTGCTCCTCTTGTCACAGGCACTCTGGAGGGAGGGAGCCGTGGCCACTCAGGGTGCTCTGGGAATCAGCAGATAGAGAACCATTTTATGACTGTCCAGGTAAAGACTAGTTTTGACTTAAGTTTGGGTGCATCCTACATTGCTTTGACTGCCATCTCTTTTCTTTACAAAGGCTTTTAATGGTGGTGCAAAATAGTATAACTTGTTTTTCTAAAGAAAGTTTTTCTTGCATTCAGCTATATATTGTACATTATGGCTTTGCTCCGGGTGCATCTGAAATGGGCTCTGCAAACTGGGATCCTCTGTAGCTTGATGTAGGAGCTGTTGAACTCACAGCCACTCCAAAGAGTTTCATGGCCCTGTGTTTGCTCCTTCCTGTCCTTCTGATGTTCAAACATCCAAGGGATGTTCAAATGTTCTTGAATGTATGACTTTATTTATTCATTTTTGCACACCAAAGAAATCTTGTATAGGAATTCAATTTATTGTACCAGAAAAGAGTACCTGTTACAGGTCAAGGCTTACACATGAAAAGGAGAACATGGTAAAAGAGAACTGCTACATCCATGAGATAATCAGAGAGCAATAAGAAACAATGAAAACTAGATACTGTTATGGTCCAGTATGTAATTTTACTTCTATAATATAAGAATGTTCGAGAAAGTATAGACTAAGCCTGTGATTATGATATCAGTATTTTCTTAACAAGAAAATGGGACCAGAACCTTGCTGGCCCCTGACAACCTCTCCATAGGAACATGCATCTCATAAGAGACCTTTTTTATCCCTTTCCAGGAGAAAGAAGGAAATGCAACAGATGTCTGATGCAGAGCCCCAATTCCTCCTTCATGGATGTGAAATGCCCAAGATGCAATAAAATCCTCATATCCTGTAGCCATGCACAAAGGGCAGATTTGTATGTTAGCTGCTCCACTGTCCTCTCTCAGCCTACAAGAGGAAAACCAAAGATTATAGAGGATGCTTCTTCAGAAGGTAACAGCACTAACAGTCCCCTGAATGAAGATGTGTGAGAGACCATTGTAATAAACACATTGAGGATAAAAAAGAAAATTGAACCATAACATTTACATTTTAGTAACATTACATTTATTTAAGTAGATATCTGAAAGAGCAATGATATGTGATGACTAAGTATATAACTAAACTCTTGAGAAAAACAAAACCAATCACTGTTACATTTCTAAGCTATGAAAATAGTGAAAGAGCATGTTAGAGATTATTTTTATCACTATGACAAGAACCCTAGATCAGTGGTCAGGATACTAGGGTACCAGTGCTGGCTTTGTGACCTTGTACAGCTTGCCTTACCTCCTTGGTGCTTAGTTTCTTCACCTGTGAAATGAGAGAGCCAGGGTAGACCAGTTGGATTTTATGGACCCTTTCATTTCTGTGACTCCATGCCCTACAAAAGCATTTTAAGAAAGAATCATCTGACCTCATTTATGTTATTTTTTAAAATTCTCTTGTTGGATGAATTATTATTTTCTGTCATCTCCAGATGACAGCTAGGTGCTCTGTTCGTTCAACTTTTTTTATTGTTGTTCAAGTGTGGGGGAGCTTTGTCTGCCGAGTCCCCCATCCACCACGGATGAGAATAAGTCTACCAAGACTGACCTGCTTGGGGAGGGAAGATGGATGATCTCTCAAAGGAGAAGGACCAAGAGCCTTTTCCTCAATGGCTTTTATTGGGTTCTTGTTTACACAGGAATTCAGGTAAAGCTCATTACTCATTGCCAGGAAGTAAGGATCAAATAACAAAGAACTCTGAGGGCCTATTTTGAGTCAGGGTCAGATAGCTAAAGAGCTGTAAAAAACTTTAAGGAACAAACTTACTTCTTCTTTGAACCCTTATCATTCAATTGAGAGCATTCTAAACAAAGCAGGTTTCACAGGATTTTACATATTTTTTCTTAGGCCTGATCACCTGGGGAACCCGCCCTTTCCAGCACAGGGCTGCACCACCCTCTGTCATTGTTTCAGGCTTAGGTGGAGCAAGGGAAGTAAGGCAGCCAAGAGATTAGGAGATTTTCTCACAGATAATGAGGACTCAGGCTATGTCAAAGCCTAGGGGTGAGGGTCCATCACCCCCTTTTGCTGTAGCCCCCAAAGTCCTTCCTTGAGGGCCTCCCATGTGATTGTGCCTGTCTTAGATCATTCCCTCCTTGGGGAATCTTACCCATTATTGGCTAACTGACCAAGCATTGGGGGCCAGGCTGGGTGAAGTAAAAGGAGCAGAAGCGGTGCTTCTGCCAGGGAGATAAGCTTTTGTCCCCTTGGTGGCTTATGGTCCAAGGTCATTGCCTCAGCCTTAGCCTTGGCAGGGGTTACAGCTTCTGATACCAGGCAGGGCAGTTCCCAACAGGACATGGTGGGTAGAGTGACCCTTAGCCAACCAGCTGAAGGGAAGGACCCACCAAAGACAACCCAACAACAATTAAAACCCACTGACATCCAGAAAGCCAACATAGATGGCATAAAGTCATCCTAGCAGCATCAGGTTCTAGAGACCAAGGAGACTGCATCACTGAATCTCCCATGCCCCCTACCATAGAAGTTCACACCACAAAGACAGGAAGTCAAAACAGATGAATTTAAGAAGCAGAAGCAAACCAAAAGAATCTCTCCCCAAAATGGGAATACAAAGAAACAATACCCAGAGAAAAGAAAGGAGGAATCCCCAGAAAGAGTGCTAAAGAAAATAGAAGCAAAAAAACTATCAGATATGAAGTTCAAAATAATGGTTATAAGAAAGTTCAATGAGCTCAGTGAGAATTACCAAAAACTACAGGGAAGCTACAAGCCACTTACTGTGAACTATATCAGCATGAAAACAGGACATAGAAACTATCAACCAGAACCAGAAGAAAGTGAAAAAAACAATTTCTGAATGGAAGAACACAGTAGAAGGAATCAAAAGCAGGCTAGCTAAAGCAGAGGATCAAATCATTAAGCTGGAAGACAAGGTAGAAAAAATTCCCAGAAAGAGAAAAAAGACTCAAAAAGAGTGAAGAAGGGTTAAGGGAACTGCAGGACAACATGAAATGTAATAATATCTATATAATATGGATACCATAAGGAACAGAGAGGCAAGGCATAGAACACCTGTGTGAAAAAAGTAATGATGGTAAACTTCCCTAATTTGATGAGAGAAAAAGTCACAAAGTCTGGGAAGCACAGAGGGTCCCAATCAAGATGAACCCAAAGAGGTCCACTCCAAGGCACATCATAACTAAAATGACAAAATTCAAAGACAAAGAGAGAATCTTAAAGACATCAAGGGAGAAGCAGGAAGTAACATACAAGTGAACTCTGATAAAGGTAGAAGATGACTTCTAAACAGAAGCACTACAGGCCAGAAGGGAATGGCAAGAAATGTCCCATAGAACATTTCAAAGACAGACCACATGAGAGAACACAAAGCAAGCCTCAAGCCATTCAAGAACATTGAAATCATATCAAGCATTTTCTCATACCACAAGGGCTTGAAAGTAGAAATTATCCTCAAAGGAAAAAAATCAAAAATATTTAAATTCATGGACACTGAATATCATGCTTTAAACAATGAATGGGTTAAGAATGAGATCAAGGAATAAATCAAAAAATTTCTGGAAACAAATGAAAATGAACACACAACAGTCCAAAATATGGGATACAACAATGGCAATCCTAAGAGGGAAGTTCATAGCAAAATAAGCCTACCTAAAAATGACAGAAATATTTCAAATAAACAACCTAACCCTACATCTACAAAAACTGGAGGAACAACAAGAAAGCCCAGAGCAAGTACAAGGAAGGACATAATCAAGATCAGAGTAGAATTAAATGACATAGAGACTAAAAGAACAATTCAAAGAATCAATAAACCCAGAAGCTGGTTCTTTAAAAAGATAAACAAAATCAGCCCTGGCTGGCATAGCTCAGTGGATTGAGTGCTGGCTGCGAACTAAAACGTCGCAGGTTTGATTTCCAGTCAGGATGCATGCCCGGGTTGCAGGCCATGAACCCCAGCAACTTCACATTGATATTTCTCTCTCTCTCTCTCTCTTTCTCCCTCCCTTCCCTCTCTAAAAAATAAATTAATTAATTAAAAAAAATAAACAAAATCGACAAGCCTTTAACCAGGCTCACCCAGAAATAAAAATGGGAGATGACCCATTTTTCTGGGAAAAAAAGAGAAATGGGTCCTCAGATATACAATCAGAAAGAAAAAGGAAATTACAAATGATACCACAGAAATAAAAAGGATTGTAAGAAATTACTATGAACAACTATATGCCAAGAAATTTGAAAACCTGGGTGAAATGGACAAATTTCTAGAAACATAATCTTCCAAAACTGAATCAAGAAAAATCAGAGAGCCTGAACAGACAGATAATAGCTAGTGCAATTGAGGCAATAATCAAAAAACTCCCATCGGCACACAAAAGCCCTGGACCAGACAGTTTCACAGGAGAATTTTATAAAATATTTAAGGAAGAGCTAACCCCTATCCTTCTCAAACTATTCAAAAAATCCAAGAAGAGGGAAGACTTCCAAACCCTTTTTCTGAGGCCAGCATCATCCTAATCCCCAAAGCAAATAAAGGCACAACAAATAAAGAAAACTATAGGCTAATCTCATTGCTAAACATAGACACTAATACCCTCAACAAAATATTGGCAAACCTCATCCAGCAATACATTAAGAAGATCATACACCATGGCCAAGGGGGATTCATTCCAGGGATGCAAGGATGGCACACTATTCACAAATTAATAAGCATTATACATCACAAAAGCAAAGACAGAAATCACATAACCATATCAATAGGTGCAGAAAAAGCATTTGATGAGGCACAGCACCCATTTATGATAAAACCACTCAGTAAAATGGGAGTGGGGAGCATGCTGCAACATAATATAGGCCATATATGAGAAAACTACAGCTAGCATCAAACTCCATGGACAAAAATTAAAACCTTTCCCACTAAGATCAGGAACAAGACAAGGGTGTCCACTTTCATCAGTTCTATTCAACATAGTATTGGAAGTTCTAACCACAGTGATAAGAAAAGAAAAAGAAATAAAAGGTATCCAAATTGGAAAGGAGGAAGTAATACTGTCATTGTTTATAGATGATATGATAGTGTACATAGAAAACCCTATAGACTCCACCAAAAAAACTGCTTGACCTAATAAGTGAATTTGGCAAAACAGGAGGACACAAAGTCAATATTCAGAAGTCAAAGGCACTTTTTTACACCAACAATAGAATATCAGAAACAGACATTAGGAGACAGAAATTAGGAAAAAAATCACATTTGCTATAGCAACAAGAAAAACAAAGTACCAAGAATAAACCTATCCATGGAGGTAAAATACCTGTACTCAGAAAACTATATAACACTGAAGAAAGAAATTAAGGAAGACACAAATAAATGGAAGCATACACCATGTTCATAGATTGGAAGAATTAATATCATCAAATGTATGTAATACCCAAAGCAACCTGTAGATTCAGTGCAACTTCTATTAAAATACCAATATATTTCACAGATACAGAACAAACACTTCCAAAATTTATATGAAACCATAAATGACCCTGAATAGCCACAACAATTTTGAGAAAGAAGAACAAAGTAGGGAGTATCACAGTACCTGATATCAAACCCTATTACAATGCCATCATAATCAAAACAGTCTGCTACTGGCATAAGAACAGACACATATATCAGTGAAATAGAATAGAGAACCCAGAAATAAACCCTAGTCTCTATAATCCATTAATATTTGACAAAGAGGGAAGGAATATAAAATGGAGTAAAAATAGCCTCTTCAGCAAATGGTGTTGAGAGACCTGGACAGCTACACACAAAAAAATGAAACTCAACAACCAACTTATACCATGCACAAAAATAAACTCAGATGGATGAAAGGTTTAAATATAAGTCATGACACTATGAAAGTCCCAGAAGAGAACATAAACAGGAAAATTTCAGATATTCCACACAGCAATACTTTCACCAATATGTCTCCTAGAACAAGGGATATAAAGGAAAGAATAAACAAATGAGACTCCATCGCATTAAAACACCTCTGCGCAGCTAAAAAAACATCAGCAAAATGAAAAGGAAACTAACTGTATGGAAAAATATATTTTCCAGTGATACCTTGGACAAGGGTTTGATCTTGTCATAATATATAGAGCTCTCACATGATTCCACACCAGGAAGGCAAACAATCCATTTAAAAATGGACAAAGGACTTCAAGAGACACATCTCCAAGGAGGACACACAGAGTGTCCAGAGACATATGAAAGGATGCTCAGCATCACTAGCCATCAGAGAGATGCAAATTAAAACCACAATGAGATACCACTTCACAATGGTCAGAATGACCATCATCAACAAATCAACAAACAAGTTCTGGCAAGGTTGTGGAGAAAGGGGAACCCTAGCACACTGTTGGTGGGAATGCAGACTGGTGCAGCCACTGTGGAAAACAGTATGGAATTTCAAATCTCAGAAAACTAAAAATGGAACTGCCTTTTGACCTGGAAATTCCACTGCTGGGAGTATATCCTGAGAATCCTGAAACACCAATTCAAAAGAATCTATGCACCCCAATGTATTATTTACAATAGCCAAATGCTGAAGCAGGTAAGTGCCCACCAGTAATGAGTGGATCAAAAACCTGTGGTACAAACAGAAAGAAAAAAGGAGCTCCTACCTTCTGTGACAGCACAGATGGAACTGAAGAACATTATACTAAGTGAAATAAGCTGGGGGGTGGGGGTAATGGGAGGGAGGTGGGGAGGGATGGGTGGGTGGGCTGGAATGGGAGTAAAAAGGCAGAAAACTGTATTTGAACAATGATTAAAATTTTTAAAAAAATAAAAATTAAAATAAAAAAAAGAAATAAGCCAGGCAGTGAAAGACAAGTACTATATGATCTCACCTGTAAGTGGAACCTAATCAACAAAACAAACAAGCAAGCAAAATACAACCAGAGACATGGAAATAAAGAACAAACTGACGGTGACCAGAGGGGACGAGGAAGGAGGGTAATGAGGGAAAGATGGGAAGGGTCCAGTAAAAGAACATGTATGAAGGACCAATGTACAAAGACAGTGGGAGGCAGAGGAATGAATGTGGCAGTTGGGTTGTGAGTAGGGCAGGGGAGAGTAATGGGAGAAAAAAGGGGATACTGTAACTGAACAACAATAACAAAATTTTTAAAGTCATGGAAGAATTTTTTAAAATGTAGATTATGCCCTCTTCTGTAGAGCATTCCCTCGGAAGGGTATTACTTAGGAAAATGCTCTTTCCACATGCAGTCTAGATTAACAGATGAGAGGAATCACATTCTTTATATGCATTTCTCTCTTGGTATTGTTAAAGAGAGGCAGGATGGCTCTGTGGTATGGTGTGAGCTCAGTGAAGCAAGAAAGAGGAGAGAAAAAACTGGCTCTAGCTCTTCTATTCACATGACCACAGGAAAGTGATGTAAATACTTTGAACCTCCATTTCTTCATTTTCAAAGTATGTATTGTGTCTCATTGTTCTCCAGTCTTCTCACAATTCCTTAACTGCCTTCACTTTTCTTCTAGCCATAGTGAACTACTTACAGTTCTCAGAAAGCACCATGCCCTTTTCTCACTCTGCTGCAGGTTTTTATGGGAGCTAGTTTATTTTGTCAAATGTTTTTTCTCTGTATCTATTGACATGATCATATGATTTTTATCCTTCATTTTGTTTATGTGGTGTATCATGTTAACTGATTTGCAAATATTTTATTAAGTATATTTTATTTATTATGCTAACACAGTTGTCCCATTTTTCCCCTTTGCCTCCTTCTGTCCAGTCCTGTTGTTCTCTTCATAATTCACCCCCTTAGTTCATGTCCATGGTTTGTGCATGAGTTCTTTGGGTTTTCCATTTGCTATACTATTCTTAATATCCCCCTGTCCATTTGGTACCTACCAATTATGCTTTTTATTCCCTGTATCTTTTCTCCCTTTCTCCCTCTTCCCATTTCCTCCTCCCCACTGATAACCCTCCACATGATTTCCATTTCTATGATTCTGTTCCTGTTCTAGTTGTTTGCTTAGTTTGTCTTTGGTTTTGCTTTTTTTGGATTTCATTGTTGATAGTTGTGAGTTTGTTGTCATTTTACTATTCATAGTTTTGGTTTCTTTTTCTTAAATAAGTCCCTTTAACATTTAATATAATAATGGCTTGGTGATGATGAAATCCTTTAGTTTCTTTGTCTGAGAAGCTCTTTATCTGCCCTTCATTCTAAATGATAGCTTTGCTGAATATAGCAATCTTGTCTCTAGGTCCCTGCTTTTCATGACTTTGAATTATTTCTTGCCAATCCCTTCTAGCCTGCAAAGTTGAGAAATCAACTGACAGCCTTATGGTAACTCCCCTGTAGGTAACTAACTTCTTTTCTCTTGCTGCTTTTAAGATTCTCTCTTTATCTTTAATCTTTAGCATTTTAATTATGATGTGTCTTGGCATGGGCTTCTGTGCATCCATCTTGTTTGGGACTCTCTGTGCTTCTGGACTTGCATGCCTATTTCCTTCAACAAATTAGGGAAGCTTTCTTTCATTATTTTTTTCAAACAGATTTCCAATTTCTTGCTCTTTCTCTTCTTCTAGAACCCCTATAATGTGAATGTTGGACCTCTTGAAGTTGTTCCAGAAGCTGCTTGTACTATCCTCATATGTTGGTTTCTTTATTCTTCTTTTGTTCTGATTGGTTGTTTATTACTTCCTTATGTTCCAAATCAGTGATTTGATTCTCAACTTCATCCACTCTACTGTTTATTCTTTATTTCAATTAGTTATCCTTTGTTTCTGACTGGATCTTTTTTATGCTGTTGAGATCCTCCCTAAGTTCCTTGAGAATCCTTATCACCAGTGTTTTGAACTCTGCATCTGATAGGTTATCTCCATTTAATTTAGCTCTTTTCTGGAGTTTTGATCTGTTCTTTCATTTGGGCAGTGTTCTATGTCTTCTCATTTTGGCAGCCTCCCTGTGTTTGTTTCTATGTATCAGGTAGAGCTGCTATAACTCCCTGTCTTGGTAGTGTTTCCTAAAGTAGTAGGTGTCTTACAGTGTGCAGTGACACAGCCTCCTGTATCACTCAAGCTGAGTACTCTAGGTGCACCCTTTGTGTGGGCTGAGGCCACCCTCCCTTTATAGTTGAGCTTTGACTGCTGTTAGCAGGTGAATGGCAGGAATTTAGTCAGGCCAGTCAGCTTCAATACTGGCTGTAATCACTGGCCAGCAACCTTCTCCCTCTGTGGAGAGGCAGGTATGCAGGGGCAGGTTAGTAGTGTTCCCATGTAGTCTGTCACTATCTACTGTGTATGCAGGCTCTGAGGTTTCCTGCGTAGTGCATTTCAGGGTCAGCCACCACCTTTGTTCTTCCCAGAGCCGCCCAGCATGAGTTACAAAGCAAGCTGCAGATGGCTACTACTTGTGCTCAGCTTGGAGGTTCCCAGGCAGTGCCAAATTGTGATCCAAAGCTGGCTACTGCTAGTGCCAGGCCTGATGCTGATTAGCCAGAGGTATTGGAGCTGGGGGCTTGCTGCAGCTGGTTGCTGATTGTTTGAGAGTATTTAGGAAGATATGAAGCCTGAGCCTGAAGCCTGAAGATCAGCCACTCATATGGAAAAGCCACTGTTAGCAAATTGGGTGGGCCATAAGTTGGGTGGGGATTCAGAGCCTTAGGGATTCCCCAGGACAGGGAAAACCATGTGAGCCAGGTTGATGGAGTCTCAGATATGGCCACCACCTGCTCGCTCTATGGCTCTGTGGAGAAAAGGCTCAGAAAAGGAACAATGGCCTCTGCTCACATTTCCCTCTGAGAGAAAACTGTCCCCCAGCTCTCACCCTGATGCTGGACACTTCAGTCCCTCTACATATGTCTCTGATGTCTTTCAAGCTTCCACCCTGGTGCTGAAGCTCAGAGGAAGTGAATCTGAGTAAACCTATGTGTGAGCCTTTAAGAGCACTTCTTGGGAATCCAGTACTCCATTTCACTGACTCAAACCCCACTGATTTTTACAGCCAGAAGTATGGGGGCTTATCTTCCTGGCATTGGAACCCTGGGCTGTGAGTTCTGGTGTGGCACTGGGACTCCTCACTTCTGAGATATCCCTATTGAATTTTTATCTACCACATGTGTGTGGCACCAGCCCATTCCATGTCTCCTTATCTCTATGTTTCCATGTCTTCTACCTGTCTAGATAGATGTGATTTACTTAGTTCCATAGTTGTAGGACTTCTATTTGATTTCTGGTGGTCCTGAGTGGTAGTTTTTATGTAGTTTAATTGTAATTTTGATATGGTTGTACAAGGAGGTGAGCCATGTTTACATACACCTCCATCTTGACTAGATGTCTCTATTTCAATTATTGTATTCTTCATTTCTGACTGATTTGTGAGTGAGTCAGTGAGTCTGTGCTCAGGTCTTTTAAGAGAATGCTCGAATCTACAGCAGCCCTTCATCTAACCTGGACTGAATCCCTGCTATTTTCACAGCCACTGCTGCCCAGGCTAGGGAGCCTGGTGTGGGGCTGGTACCCATTACTCCTTAGAGGGGAGCCTCCACAGCTGAGATATCCCTCCCAATTCTGAACCTCCAACATGTGAGTGTGGGTCCAGCTTGTTTTGGGTCCCAACATGGCATCTTCTTTACATCCTTAGTTATAGGATTTCTACTCAGCTAGTCTTTAGGTGGTTCTCAAGGGTATTCTCAAATACTCTCAAACAAGTAAATTATAATTTACTTGTAATTTTGGTGTGGTCATGGACATAGGCAAGCTCAGGGTTCACCTACTCCACCATCTTGACCAGAAATCTCACAAGAGGTTAGTCTTGAAATAATACCAATAGTGTACTCTCACAAGGAACTCTTCAAAGAACCCGAGGGCCCCCATATGAGAGCAAAAGCATTAGACTCCTGAAGTGACAGAGGGTAGACAGCAGCCAAGAGAATCTATAAATAGCATAAGGTAAATGAAAAAGCATTTTCCTTTTTCCTATCATCCTTTCTCTCTGCTCTGCAGAAGTCAGCAGCAGCTTAATGAGTAGGAGAGAGAAAAATGAATATCATAGGTGGAGCAATAATCCAGGAAAACTCAATTTATGGTCTTCAGACTCATGGATCAGCCCTGAATTGGGAGGCAGGGAAAAGTTTGAATTGGATGAGAGACTAATATTTTAGATTGGACTTAACTTTTAAATTTCTGAAAATTAGATGCTTCAGTACATATGAATGACTGGAAAAGAAACAGCATCTATTCAAGAGAGAGACAATATGTAACAAAGGGAGATTTTTTCAGAATATGTTTGAAAACAAGAGTGATAAAGGGGGAAATACATTTTCTATCCATACCCCTATCAATTCCAACTGGCTTACTAAACTAGTTGGTTATATACATTTATACTAAGACCAATAACAACTAACACACCCTAAATAATTACTATATGTCATATCCTTTTCTTATCACTTTTATGTACTATTTTACCCTACCAGGTGGGTACTATTGTTATTCCTAGTTTACAAATGAGAAAACTGTGGAACAGAGAAGTTACATAATTTACCCAAGGTCACATAGCTACCAAGTCACAATCTCTGTGTAGATGTCTCTGGTTGATGCCTGTCTTAATCAGCTCAGACTGCTAGGACAGGATACCTTTAAATAGGTTCTGAGACCAATTTCAATTGAGGGGGATAGGTGTTCCCCCATACCAACAAGTAATTTTCAAAAGCCAGCAGGATATCCAAGAATTGAGCTAAAGCCCATTCTGACATTATCTAACTGCAGAAAGCATCAGATTCTACAGATTAGGACTTAGTCCCACAAGACTGCAAGCCCCCTATCCCATCAGATGCCAGTCAGAAAGGCAGGCTGTTGTTACCTGTGCTTCTGGCCAAATGGGTACAGACTGGAGATTCCCATGATCTACTCCTCCTTGGGTTCAATTATTTGCTAGAGTGACTCACAGAACTCATAAAAACATTTTACCTACTAGATTACAGATTTATTAAAAAAGGAATAGTCAGATTGTATGGGAAGGATTCAGAGCTTCCAGGGTCTTTTCAGGCAAACCACTTCCTCACATCTCCATCACACCAGGAAGCTATCTGGGCCCTGTCCTTTTGAGTTTTTGTGAGCTTCCTTAGGTAGGCATGATTAACTCTCAGGGGTATCCATCCTTTTGGTGTCTCTGAGCCACAATGGAAGAAGAAAAGTTATCTTGGGCCACACATTAAATATACAAACACATTAAATACAAAAAAAAATCTAATAGTGTTTTAAATAAATTTAAAATTTTGTGTTAGGCACATTCATAGCCATCCTGGGCCACATGCAGCCATGCACCATTGGTTGGACACCTCTGGATTATTGTCCAGTGGCAACTAATTCAAGCTCTATTCCCTCTTTCCTCCATGGAGGTCAGGAGATGGGATTGAAAATTTCAACCTTTTAATCACTAGTTGGTTCCCCTGGCAACTAGCCCCCATCCTTAGGTTACCTAGGAGCTTTGTAAAAGACACCTCATTAACACAACAAAAGATACTTTTACAGTTCTTATTACAGAAAATTCCAAGAATTTTAAGCCAAGAACTGTGAAACAAAACCAAATATATATGGGAAATATGTTTTGGTTATCTGAATTACCAAATATATATTTCTTATAAGTCACAATATTGCAACCATAGACTTGGTAGCTTCTAAACAACAGAAATTTATTTCTCATAGTTCTGGAGGATAAGAAGTCCAAGATCAAGGCATTGGTAGATTCAGCATCTGGTTCACAGACATTCTTCTTCTCCTTATAACCTTACAAGGCAGAAGGGCACAGGAAGCTCTCTAGGGTCTCTTTAATAGAGTATTTATAAGGTTTCACCCGCATGACCTGATCACCTCTCAAGCTCCACCTCCAAACATCATCACATTGGGAATAAGGTTTCAACATACAAATTTGGGGGGAGGGGACACAAAACTCATTTTATAGCACTGCCCCCAGCATTTTTGTCTGTTTTAATTTGAATGACTTTCAACTGAGTACAACTCTTCAGGTCAGCACAATGCCACCACTCCTAACTGCCTAACATACCTAAATGCCTGCCCACCTCATTAATTTACATTATCTACCTAGCTTATACAGACTTTAGAGTCTTCAACTTTTGCCAATGAGCCTCATAAAATTCCTGGCACTTACACTTGTCCTTTACCCATTTGCCTATCTTATCCTTCTCAACCTGGAACATTCTCCACAGCCTCCTTTCCACATCAACTAGCATACTCAAACCTAGCTCAAGACCTATCCTGGAGTCTTCCCAAATTAACAGCAGTAAACAGTAATCTTTCCAGTCCTTTGAATTCCAACAGGACCTGCTAGTTGTGAATTATTCTCTTGCTCATTTGCTTCTTTAATGTGTACCTTATGTTCCTCCCTCCCTGCAATCAGAATAGAAATGTGGTGTGACTGCTCTTTTGACACACCAAGTTTGCTAGGGTACAGTCCCCAGTTATTAAGTCAAACGCTAACCTACATGTTTCTGTAAAAGACTTTTGGAGATATATTTGGCATACCTAATCAGGTAAGTTTAAGAAAAGAGAAGTATCCTGGATAACATAGGTGGGTCTGAGTTAATCAGTTGGAGGCCTTAGAAAGAAGAGTGAAGGTTCAGAGAGAGAGAAAGAGAGAAATATTTCTTCTGCAGACAACTTCTTTGGCCTATGCCCACAGAGTTCCACCTGCCCATGATTGTCTCCTCCTGGCTGCCTGCTCTGAGATTTTGAACTTAAAGCAACTGTCACACTTGTGTAACAATTCCTTGTTTTACACACACATACATATACACGCACACATATCTGTCCTACTGATTCTACTTCTCTGGTTGTGAGGCATGATAGAAAGAAGTTAGGGGAAACTCCAGACAATGGAATTAGGAAGAAGGATAGGACTTCACAGGTTGGCAAACAAGGTAGATCCTCTCTCCAGAACCCCCACCTCCACACAAGATCAAAGGGAAAATAGCTCTTGACAGAAAACTCCTGCAGTGGTCACAGAAGGCAACAATAACAAGGACTGACTAAAACCAGATCAACCCAACATGCAGAAAGAGTTGACCAGGAAAGGACCCCAAAGCACATTGTACTATCATTATAGTAAAAATTGACACCACAATAGAAGGGAGGCCAAAGGGGACAAATATCATGATACTTCTATTATGACCATATTTGGAACAAGGTCCTGGGTGGAAGCCAGAGTCAGAATTTGGCACCATAAAGTTCAGACACAACCCACTCTTGGAAACACATAAAATCCCCAAACTGACCCAGTGTGCAACTCATGAATTTGCCCACATTTGCTCAGACGTGTATTTTCACTTCTTTAACAGCAGCATCCTGTGAGCCTTGCAACAGGGGTGAGCAGTGAGCAGGTCAACCACTGATCCTGTCACCAAGAATCTGAGTCCTAGCTTCTTTGTCTGTACCTGAATAAAACTTGCCTTTGCTTCACTCAGTTTCACTGAAACTCATTCTTGAATTCTTTCCCACCTGAGTCAAGAGCATGGAGGTCCAGACACAGGCAGGGCAGGTCACTTCCCCAGCACAGGACTGGTCCGATAACAGTTGAACCCTGACCAAGATACACAGTCAGTGGAGAGAACTATCTTGTCTTTTTTAAACTACCAACATATATAACATACACACATATACATATAAACTCATGTTTGCATATATAGTTAGTATCACTGAATAAATCTAAGACAATAAAACGGTGACAAAATACTATGTGCATGAAAAAATATGTAGGATATATTGGATAAACAAATGCTGAGTAATAGAAAAAAAATTATGAGTAAGCCACTATAAATCATCAACCTTACACAAAGAAAAATTTTGAAATTAATTCATCAAGTAAGTTTTAAATGTAGGCTCGTTGGGATAATATTGGAGAACAAAACAATAAAAATACTTCTGAAACAGTGGCAGTATAAGTAAATAACAAACCATATGTAAATCTACATATTTACATCAAAGAAGTTCCAAACAATTAAATTTCAACAACACATGTATTTTATCTAAGTTCTCCATTTTTTAGTTCATTCTACCAAGCTGTCATAGTGATAGCAATAATTGATGTTTACCATTTTAATATTAAACTTTTCTCACTAATGGTACTAGATATAAATGACTTTGATTTGTGATTTTCCCCTAACACTGTGCCTTTAGAATGCATGATATGATTATGTATGAAATGGGAATTGGAAATTCCCTTAATATCCATGAGCATGTATTTATGCAGTCTTTAAAATTTAGAATTATGTAGGTTGCCTAAGCACTGGATTCGAACACTGAAGTATAAACGATTACATATATATGGTAATTGTCCCATATGTGAAAAAATTGCAAGGACCAGAAACAGAAGAAGTGAGTACAGAATTTCAAGGTTATAACTTGCTGGCCATGCCACCATCTACATTTTAAAAAAATATATTCTAAAATATATTTTAATATTCTAAGTATATTTTTAAATATTCTAAATATTTTGAAAATATTCTAAAGCTTCCAGTTAGCTATGCAATGATTCAGAACTGGCATGCGACATCACTAAAACCAAAAGACATGCTTTTGGTTTGAAAATTGGTGTCTAGTGTTGGCTAAAATTGAGAAACACATTTGCTACTCCGACCTCATCACTCCCTCCCATAAACTATTATGTAAAATTACTTTAATCAAATAAAACTATGTAGATCTCTTTTAACCAAGTTATAAACCCTGAATGCAAGATGTTATAGTCTTTTTATTATATTATTTGAGGAGCTAGAGAAAAACTCCTGCCCCAAATGTTAAATTTACTTCAAATTCAACTTAACAAACATATATAAAGTGTCTACTATTTACTAGCTGCTGAGTTGACAAATGTGAATAAAACACAGTTGTTGCCCTCAAGAAAATTACTGTGTAATAGAAACAACTATGAAACAGTATGACAAGTATAATAACAGAGATCTATATGGAACATTATAGGACCAGAAAAGAGTCTCCTAACCTGCAGAGTACAGGAATGTCAAGGGTGACTTCCTGAAGCAGTTATCCCTGAGCTGAGACTCAAAAGAAGAGAAGATAGCAAAGCAAAGGAAAAGGAGGAAGTCCTTACAAGTAAGGGTGTATGTGTCATAAGTAGAGCAAAAAGCAGAGCCAGCACAGATTACATTAATGCAGATAACTCAGGGCTGTTGAAGAGAGGAATTGAGACAAGGAGGGGCAAAGGGTAATAAACACCAGTATACTGAGTTAAGTCCGTACTGAACCATACATAAGAGGAATAACAAAGCCATTCCAATTGAATAGAGGTACTTGGTATTTGAGAGTGTGGAGAAAGGGAAAACCAGTACCAAAAAGAAGCTTAAGACATTAAAGACAAGCATTGCTCCTTTGTAATTTTGGTTAGGCGGGTCCTAAGCAGTTGTACAGAAAGATAAACAACTTCCCCAGTAATATCAAAAAACACCATCCACATATGATTAAGCTTGCCTACAACATAAACAATGAAGCCACAGGCACACTCAGACAATCTCAAGAATATCAACAATGTTGTGATTAAGCAAAATGTTAGTTTGACTGTTGCATTCATTCTCATTACAGAAAAATTGTCCAAGGTATATAATGTCTCATCTACTATTAAGTCATTATAATGACAAATATCTCCCTAGGCATTCGATTCCTTCACTGTTTTCATGAAAAACAATAACAATGCATGTGACAAGTAATCCTTTTCTTCGATAGATCTGAACTGTTACATTTGATGTTACTAATATTGGAACTACCGCTGGCAGGGAAATCTACTTATCCTAAATTCTAGTAACAGTCTAATGATGGACAGGATTGAAGAATGTAATAACACAACACTATACAAAAGACTCCATTGGAGATCAAAACTATGACTGATAACTAAGAATGTGTGACAATTTTGCTCTTACCTACCTTCTAACCGTCTTATACATTGGTTGGTTTTGCACAGGCACGATATTGTCCTAAGGAAACTATGCAATTATAGACAAGCATTATAGCCTGGTAGTTAACTGGAAGGCCTTGGAAATCACACTGACCTGGACTAAAATCCATCCTCTTCCTCTACTAGCCCTGTGATGTAAAAATTATTATTCAATTTATATTCTTATGGTTATATGAATGCCAGTTCCTCACAGGCATTGTGATCGGCTTGTCCAGGATTACTTGAATGGCCTTATCCCCATTTCTCATGCAAACTTAGTCAAGATTTGAAGTTCATGACTTGTTTTTAGCCTTTTGGAAGTTGTGATTCATGGAATGCCTCATGCATGGCCTGGAGTTCTAATCCGTGTGCACAGTCACCTGCATCATCGACAGAAGATACTGTTTTTGGTGTTACATCACTGGGAAGAGCTCCAGGTGGAGGGAGATTTACC
Source organism: Phyllostomus discolor (assembly GCF_004126475.2). Classification (NCBI taxonomy): domain Eukaryota; kingdom Metazoa; phylum Chordata; class Mammalia; order Chiroptera; family Phyllostomidae; genus Phyllostomus; species Phyllostomus discolor. Next base: position 122,608,774 of record NC_040906.2, read on the forward strand.
ACAATAATAAAATAGTATGAAGTTATTTGCAAAGAAAGGAATTACCCAATAAATACCCAGCATGGATATTAGAGTGGACTAGCCTTGCATGCCATTTAGAGAAAGAAAACTACTTTGTAATAGGAAAATTATTTTTTATATCTCTGATCTCACCTGCTACATTTCTCTTCCATTTTGCTGATAATTTCATGCACTTTTATGAAGAGTAATCCCAGACTTTATTATTGTTCCAAGCTCTGACATCCTCATAGAAAATGAAAAACTGCCGTACATTCTCCTCTCTCCCCAACTCATAAAGTCCTAGAAGTGGATCATACCAGAGAATCTTCTGACTTAGGGTAGTTTTTTTCATTCTTTTACATAAATCTCCCAGGCAAGAATAAGAAAGTATTTGAAACCCAATTCCAAATATTTCACTTGGAATCACCCCCTGGGAAGAAAGGAATACCTGACAATTAGCATACCTGCCAATATTCTGAACTCGGTAATATTTTCATGAATAAGTTGACTGAACATTTGAGGGTAGGAGGTGGGAATGGGTAGGGCACGGAGCCGTGTGGTGTGAAAATGGAGACTTACTTGAATGTTGGGAACTGCCCTGCCTGGTATCAGAAGCTGTAACCCCCGCCAAGGCTAAGGCTGAGGCAATGACCTTGGACCATAAGCCACCAAGGAGACAAAAGCTTATCTCCCTGGCAGGAGCACCGCTTCTGCTCCTTTTACTTCACCCAGCCTGGCCCCCAATGCTTGGTCAGTTAGCCAATAATGGGTAAGATTCCCCAAGGAGGGAATGATCTAAGACAGGCACGATCACATGGGAGGCCCTCAAGGAAGGACTTTGGGGGCTACAACAAAAGGGGGTGATGGACCCTCGCCCCTAGGCTTTGACATAGCCTGAGTCCTCATTATCTGTGAGAAAATCTCCTAATCTCTTGGCTGCCTTACTTCCCTTGCTCCACCTAAGCCTGAAACAATGACAGAGGGTGGTGCAGCCCTGTGCTGGAAAGGACGGGTTCCCCAGGTGATCAGGCCTAAGAAAAAATATGTAAAATCCTGTGAAACCTGTTTTGTTTAGAATGCTCTCAATTGAATGATAAGGGTTCAAAGAAGAAGTAAGTTTGTTTCTTAAAGTTTTTTATAGCTCTTTAGCTATCGGACCCTGACTCAAAATAGGCCCTCAGAGTTCTTTGTTATTTGATCCTTACTTCCTGGCAATGAGTAATGAGCTTTACCTGAATTCCTGTGTAAACAAGAACCCAATAAAAGCCATTGAGGAAAAGGCTCTTGGTCCTTCTCCTTTGAGAGATCGTCCTTCTTCCCTCACCAAGCAGATCATGTCTTGATAGACTTATTTTCATCCATGGCATCCATCCCACAATGTCCTGTATGCTCTTGTGCAGGTACTTCCAGAACAAAACCACAAAGCCCAGGACACAAACTGACACCTGCACAAATAACTCCCACCCACAATCCCAATATCAACAGCAAATGAACCAGTATTAATAAGGGTTTAAAGAGATTAAGACTATTATAAGAAAGGAGAGTGAATATGAGATGACCTATTGAAAGAAAACGATTTTGACAAGATAGAGGGATGAGCACTAATAACAGTTAGGAATCAGAGCAATGGGAAGAAAGAAAGTAAAATTTACATCATAAATAAAAAAGGGAAGAAGAAGACAGAGTGGAGTAAGAGAAGGGAAGTGTATAGTATTAGGTTTAAACAGAAAATAAAATAAAATAAAATAAAATGAGAGAAAGATGAACAAAAACTAAAGAAATACTTTTAAAAATAAAAACCAAATTGGAGAAAAAGATCCACCACAGGACTATCAACAATGAATGACCTAAAATTAGTGTAGGTGGGATGGGAATAATGGGGGAAAAGGAAAGAAAGATAAGCTTAAGAGATGTCTAGAGGACAGGGGAGTGATTTTGAGATGATAGAGGGAAAGGGAACACTAAGAGTAAGGAATGAAAACAAGGCTAAGACAGGGAAAAATTAAAATCTGAGACAGAAAGAAAAAAAGAAAAGGAAAAAGGGAAAAAGAAGGGCAGGATGAAAGAAGAACAAAAAGGAATAAAACAGGCTAAAATAGGGCAATATTAAAATTTGAGAAAAAAGAGTAGGAGAGGGGAGTTGTAAAGTTTGAGATTTGAAGTACAAAATTAGTAAAGATGTAGAAATGAAATTGAAAAATACAACAACTACCCTATCCACAGCCAATGAGTAAAAATTGCTGAAGGTGGAGAGGGCATGTGGATATTTTAAGAAGAGGAAAAAGAATGTGAGATGACCATTTACAAGAAAATTGGTTTTGAGAGGCTGGATGGGGGAGGAATACTAAGTGTGTGGAATTGAAACAAGTTGTAGCAAGAGAGGAACCAAAATTTAAAATGAAAATAATAAGAGGAATGAAGAAGGCAAAATGGGATAAAAGGAGGAAGGGGCAAATATGTGAATTGAAATAGACTATAGTATAAAATCTAGTGATTTAATATGCACAAACTTGAAGGACAAGAAATGAATGTTAAAAATCTATGCAGGAAAGAAAATATTGCAAATCATGGAGGAGACTATGGTGAATTTCTTCTTAGTAGCATCTTGTACTTATTACTGCTTTTTCTTTCTGGATCTGCCTCTGGTGATGTCAGATGGTGATCCCGTCTGACCTTAAGCAGCCAGTTAGAGACTTCCAGGGATCTACCGTCTGTGGCTGACTCCTTCAGTTGTTAATCTAGTCACTCTGCACTCAGTAGTTAGGCTTAAGCACCAGAGGGTGGGCAGAATCCCTCCTGGGGTTGGGGCTATTATTTCCCCTCAGGCTGCTGCCAACTCAGGGGACTGGTCTGCCTGAGCACAATGGTGCTGCAGTATGAGGGGTGAATCAACACCAGGACCCCAGCAGCTACTCTCTCAGTTCTCTCTCCAAAGATTTCGTCCCCAGTCTCTCCTCAGGGGTCTCTAGTCCACTCTGCCCCCCTCTTTGCCAGAGCCCAGGGTCAGTGCCTGTAAATGAAGATTTATGTGTTGGTCTATTAAATGGCTCTTTGCATCACCAGCCATCTGGATCTGCAGAGAGCAACCCTGTTGCTTTTCACATCTGGATGTTATCTTTGTACATTTCCAGCTCTAGTGCTCTAGACTGGGGATCCCAGTGTAGGGTTCAGACCCCACACTTCTCAGGGAGAGACAATCAGCCAGCTGCTTAAATGTTCCTATGGTGCTTTAGCTGCCCTGTGTGGGCCCCCAGCTAGCCCTCTCCTGTTTCCACTGTACTTCCTACCAGTCACATTGTGCTGAAGCTGATTCTTCTGTCTGTGATTATAAGACTTCTCTCTCCCCATCGTTCAGTTGTTTGTTTTGGGTGATTTGTCCACAAGCAGTTGTAATTTCAGATTGGTCCTGGGAGGAGGTTAGTGTTACTTCCACTTATTCCACCATCTTGCATCTTGCATCTGGGAGGAGGTTAGTGTTACTTCCACTTATTCCACCATCTTGGATCTGATTGGCTTTTTATATTATTTAACATTTTTGATCATTGAATTCTTTTGTTTCTTTACACATTTATGAGCTTTGCTTTTTATGTCTCTACCATGGTGAAAACTGGCCTACCTGTTCCTGGCTATGTCCTTACCAGTGGCCTTCAGTTTTGCAGAAGTTGTTCTTGAGTCTGACACCCTATGGCACATGGTGGTCTTGCTGCATTTTCATTTCAATTTCTGTAGCATGATAGTATTGGTTCATATAAAAGCTTGTTAATTGTATCATATTTTATATGCTGGTTATGTGCTTTTTTAGTGGTTTGAAATATGTGGGGAAAACTAATAATAAAATAAGGACTTGTTCCAAATTTGTACTCTGGTCCAAGAGGCCTTTATATACTAAAGAAATGTTCTAGTTACTAAACAACATTTTTTTTCCACTGAAAAAAGAAGTCAATTACTTGCACTATATATGTGGCTTCAGCTGTTGAGTTTGTATTTTGCTGAAAAGTTGGCTTTATGAGTTCTGGAGAACTCTCACATATGCAAAAGTCTTTTTAATCATAAAGGATTCTATGATTTGCTTTGTGCTATTTTACTTAAGAGTGAAACTTGGAGGCAGTATCAGAGAAACTGGAGACAATATAAAAAAATTGAGTTTTAAGCAATTTATTTAGATTGTTATAATTCAAAAAATCACTACAATTCTGACAATCATGATCACAAATTATAGTAAAACATTTAAAATATTAATAAATTAAAATGCATGAGAAGAAATTCTGGAATGAAATATATTAAAACATGGAATAATGAATAAGTAAAAAACTCTTTTTTATGTTTTCCAAATTTTATACTGTGAACATGAGTTACTTTTAAACAAAAATTAAATGAACATTTTCTTTTAAGAGCAGAGAACAGATATCTGTGGTGTGGAACTGAAGACATTATCTAGGCTGGGAGAGATTCAGCTAAGCCATGCATACTGAAAACATTTATGAGTCCACTGCCCCATTCACAGGATCACTTACTAGCACATTGGCTAAGATGGAACAGTTATTCACCTCTTGAATGCAGCAGTATCATAATGGACAGACATTTTAGTGCTAACTTTTTATAAGAAGGCCTCCTATTGGTTGTCAGGACTACTCTGGAAGACTAGAAGACAAATGAAGAAAATCTCAGAGGAATCTTTCTTTTCAAACATTAGAGATGGGGATGGAAGCAGTCCAAATTATGTTTAGCATTAATGGTAAAAAATTAAAAATTATTAATATACTTATTTTTAGAACAATTTTAAATTTAGAGAAAAACTGAGTGGAAAGTTTGGAGAGTTCACATATAACCCTTGCACATTCAAATACATACACATTATCTTCTATTAACATCTTGTACTAAAGTGGTACGCTTGTTACAATGATAAGCCGATATTGATACAATGTTATCAACAAAGGTCTGTTGTTTACATTAGGGTTCACTACATGTGTTGTACCTTCTATGAATTGTGACACATATGTAATGACATAGATCCACCATTATAGTATCATACAGAATAATTCCATTGCTCTAAAAAAATCCCTTTAAAAACCTTTAAAGCCTATGGAGCTGTATTCATTTCCCATTCTGGTGTTCCCCTTCACTTTTTTTTTTCTTTTTTAAAGTATTCTAATAATTAGTGCTCTAATTATTATAGGATCTGAGACCAGACGGTAAGTAGAGACATGACCTGCACCATTTAGAGTGACTGTTTGCATCTTCACATTCACTCACAAATCACCAACTCTTTCATTTACTAGGATCTTTTAGAATTTTGAATTTAAAATCTATAGAATGGGCATTTTTTTAGAATGCCCTTAGAATGGGTTTAGCACAATTATTCATTAAACATTGGCTAAATTGAATTTACTTGAATTCAGAAGTGATGTGAAAAACCATTAGTTTTATGTTTAGAAAGAAACAGAAGGGAAACAGTTCTATGAAATGTTGAAGGAAAGTAGGTTGACAAAAATTATGCCTGAACCATTTTAAGTTTTGTAAGTATATGGCAATTATAAGTAGTGAAAAATTCACTACTGTGAATTTCACAGTACTGAAGATTATAAGTAGAAGAAAAATTATAAGTAGGGAAAAGAGTTTTGAATATGTTCATAGTACAAATATGAGAAAATAATTATATTTACTTAAAAATGTCCTAGAGATCTATAAACTGAGACATGGCCTATCCTTATTGAGCCTAAGAACCTCTTTCATAAAATAAGGCTGATAGTTTTCTTAAAAGATTATTCCAGATAATTTCTTATGACTTATGTTGCCTCTAAAATCTTAGATTTTTTTGGATAAATTTGTGTTCTTTGCATTGAATAAATAAAATTCATTTGTGTGTGTGGGGGGGAGGGTGGGGGTGGTTGTTTCTGTTAAGATCTTTTTATCCTAAAGTGAGGTTGTACAACCAAAGTGTAACCCTCCAAGGAATCTGTGCAAATACTGACAGGTTTAGCAGCAGAAATAAATTCTAGGGGTACATCTTAGAGTTCAGATGAAGACACTAGAAACCCTGGGGCAACTCAGACAAATTATGTTATTAAAGAAATCTGGATAGAATATAAAGTTTTGCAAAGCAACCCCTCCCTGTGGGAAAGGACTGTTATTGATGATATAATGCAGAATGTTCAACTGTGGGTGTGTCAGAGGGGAGTGATTTTTGAGATCTCTCAATGAAAGACACTTTGGAGTGCCCCAGAGTAGAACCCCTCCAGGTAGCAATGACGTGCAATGGTCTTTAATTATGTGCCATCTTGCATTGTTATTAGAAGCTTTAGCTGTCTAGCTTTTTCTTTCAAGTAGAATATAGCCTTTTGTTTTTGGCATTGTGGTGATGTTCTCCATAGTATTGAGCATGAAGCACATTCTAGGTGCCCAATAGCTACCCGTGGAGTGCTGATGCTGGAATTTGACGAAAAGGGCCATATCTCTTTACCTGAAGCAGTTAGAAATATGAGGGACATGAAAAGGCAGTGAGGAGAAGGGCTGAGCTATTAACTGGCCCTGTGAACAGACACAGTACCAGTACACAGAAGAATTCACAACCTGACAAGAATCAAACTGTAGTTCCACACAGGTAACCAAAGCAGGCAGCAACTGCTTCCTGCCTTAGGGGCAAATTAGAGAGTTAGAAGAAACAGTTCTCAAGTCTCTGAAGTCATTTCCTTTGTTGTTATTATTGTTTGTTTTTGGTTTTCTTATTTTGTATGTATTGAAAGTTCATTAATAATTATATTGGAAACTCAAGTAACAAGCCTGGATCATTTTTTAAAGGAAGATAAATATTAGTGAGTCTTTAGCGAGTGAGATATAACCTGAAATGCACTTATCTTAATGCGAATGATCCAATTAAGCATTGTGTGTAACAAAGGGGTTTGGTCGATGCTGATCTCTAGGGACAGCTTATGTGGAATGACCAGGAGTTGAATGGTACTGAGTCCTCATTGGCCTGTTATGTCTGAATGCTTTGTAGTTGCTGCTCAGGACCAAGTGTTATGCCTCTTTTCAGCTGTGTGAATATTTGAAAAAAAAAGTTTTCCTACAAAAGTCAAGGGGTACTTAAAGTAATGACAGAAGACTCTGTTCTTGCCTAACTAAATAGTGTGTTCTTTCAAAGAATAACAATCAGAGATGGTGCAATCATCCATTTTCACATTTGTTCTTAATGAAGTTAGAAACATTGAAACAAATATCTAAGTGACTTTGAAACCCTCTGGAATTCTCACCTAAGTTTGAAATGAGAATACTGCCTGGAACATAGTTAGGTGTTTGATGAATATTTATTAAGTGGTTGAAGGACTGTTTTCTTCAAATGTGTCATTATTTTTTATTTTTAATATTTATTTTTAGAGAGAGGGTAAGGGAGGGAGAAAGGGAAAGAAATATCGACCAGTTGCCCCTCACAGGTGCCCTATGGGGGACTGAGCCCACAATCCAGGCATGTGACCTGACTAGGAATTGGACTGGTGATCTTTCATTTTGCAGGATGATGCCCAACCAGCTGAGCCACACCATTCAGGGCTCAACTATTTCTTTAAAATCTTAATAATGTCCTCTTATTGTTTCTAAGTTAGAATACCCTAATTTCTATGATGATGAGTAAGAGTTTGGGTATCTATGGAGGGCTTATTAGTGCCAGGTGTGTTGCTAAGCACTTTACATATTATTTAGTTCATACTATTTTACTGTGACATAGGTATTTTAACTGTATTTAAAAAAAAAAAAAAAAGCTCAGCATGATCAAATTGCTCCCAGTCCCAGAATGGTGGAATTAAAATTGGTTTGAATGCTGCACAGAGCTGTTTCAATTCATGTTGTGGTCTCTTGTTTTTCCTCATTGCAAACGGGGGGAATTAAGAAGATAAACAACAGGAATTGCTCCCCTTTTTCTTTTCCTAGAAAATTATTTTTCTCCATTCTTCTCCAGTTCCTAAAACTTAATGGCAAAAGTTACATGAATACTTATTATAGATTTGGAGGACTATGGAACTATTTTTGAGAAACAACAGCACTTTTCTCAGAATACTCTTTCAAATATTTGAAAAAGAGTCATAAGAAAGCTCAATTCAGGGTTCATAAATTAAATGATACCGTTTTCATTGGAAATAAAATGCTTCCAGTTTTCACATTACCTTATTGATATTTAGATCATCTTATTGAGAGTTAAGAATAAAGACTCTAGTGCCACATTGCCTGAATTTGAATCTGAACTTTCCCACTTACTGGCTGGTTCACCTTCAGAAAGTTACTTAGCCTTTGTTTCTCAATCTCCTTGTCTGTAAAATGGGGATAATCATAGAACCACTTGGGATTATTATGAAGATTAAATAAACTAAATTTCATAAAATACTTAGAATATTATTCAGCACACAATAAGTCCTATATAATATTTATTAAGTAATTACATAAAATTTTGTTTCTAAAAATGAGACTTTGTCTCAAAGCCTCTTCAGCACAAGAAAATCTCAAAGTTCCATTTGTTTCTATTCTTGGAATGAACATAGAATTATACTGCAAATGCATTCAGCATAAAAAGAATTAATATATGTGATTACCTGTATGTCTTATTGTGGGTTTTTTGGCCTCAGGAAAATTGGAATCAAGTTTATTCTTTTGAATTTATTTATTGCTTGACTGTCTCTACTTGCAAACAAACATCAGAAGGACCAGTACCAAACTTTAATCTTATTTAGTACAGATTAGGAGGTGGGGATTTAGCAAGATCAAAGCACTGGACAACAACAGAATCACAAAAGGTAAGATAGTCTCCTAGTTTTGAACTGGTTAAAAAATGGATACACTTGACATGTGACATGACAATTGTCATTGAAAATATGTTGAAAAAAGTTGAACTTCCAAATTTCTAGGTGACTGAATTCCAACTCAAGGAAATAGTGACTGTGAAAGTACTGAGGTGATACCTGGGTAGGATATCAAGAAATGCATTATATCCATCCCTCATTTCCTACTTACAAGTTAATACAGCATTCATTAGAAATCTTTTCCTGGCATGGATTTTAACTGATTGTATGTGTACTTTAGAAATATGCAGAAGATAGGATGGAGGCAAAGGATATGGAAATTATGCTAGATTACCTGTGTCACCTCTTTGGAATCTAAGGTCTTTGGATTCTGTGGTCATATAGTCGTGACATTTAAGATAATTCTGACTGCCCTGACTAGTGTGGCTCAGAGGGTTGGGTGTTGTCCAGTAAAGCAAAAGGTCACCATTTGTATTCCCATTCAGAGCACATGCCTCAGTTGTGGGTTTGGTCCCCAGTGTGGGCACATTTGAGTGGCAACCAATTGATGTTTTTCTTTCTTATCGATGTCTCCCTCTCTTTCTGCCTCTCTTACTTTCTCTCTAAAAACAAACAAATAAATAAAATAAAATAAAAATTCTGACCTTTCTTAGTGTTCCATTGAGGGCAAAGACTCTGAGAGTACACATATTCATCTTTAGGAAGCCAGGTGTAGTTGCTTTGTCATCTTGTTCAGGGAAATGTCCAAGCATGCAGACCAAAAGCATGTAGACTAAATGGTGATGTCAATATATTTGGCAATCAGAGGGTAGAAGAGAGGACCTAATATTTAGATACCCCTGGCCTAGCTTTCCTGCTTGCCAGTGGTGACTATACCATCAAATATAGATATTGGAACATCAATCTGTGCTTTCTGTGTGGTCCATTTGAGAAATAGGGATTTGACTTCATAGTCCTCTGTTGAGTCACTGTATATTCTTAGAAAAATCACCTTACCTCTTGGGGATTCAGAATTTTTATTTCAGAAAAGTGTAGTATAGGCTATTTCTCAGCCATTTGCATATGTTAGAATGATATATGAAATCTTACCTGAAAATGTTCTTCAACAAGTTTGAATAGATGAGAGGCTTGAATATTGAAAAAACAAAAACTCCATTGAGTTTATTTTAAAATTTATTTATAGAATATGGAGTTGACACTAATATTGAGAGATCTTGTAGTCCATGTCTTTTCTATTTAAAAATGAGGGAGTAGTGTTTCAGAGGGGACCAATTCATGCTTGCCTTGGTTCTATAGCAGAAGTGAAACTAGAACTCAGGGCTCCTTGCTCTTGGCTCCATACATCCTTATTCTGCCCCACAAAACTTACTGCTTGAAATATTTGATTCAAGCTTTAAAAATGTCACTATAGAATATGGAAGCAAGCCAGTTGCTCTATAATTTTTATTCTTTTTAGTATGAATTACTAGCTCTACTTCTGCACAGGTCACAGAGTTACAAAAGGGGGCTATTAGAAGAAAGAAAGTTTCCTGGATTTTAGAACTTGTGCTGTAATAAAGCAGTGTAAGAAGAGGAGGGGTTTGGGGGGCACATTATGACAAATGTAAGACATCACAACATCAACTTCTCCCTGCCCCATCAGCAAAATGTGAGATCACCAAATCCTCTGAAAGCAAGCATAAGGGGGGAGTGCTGTGAATCTTTCTCTAGAGAACAGCTCACCAGCTCCCAATTTATTGGGTTGGCCAAAAAGTTCATTACTTTTTTTCTCTAAGATGGCTGTAGTAGAGCTTAGTTGTCTTTAGCTTCATTCAAAACAATTTTGTTAGATTGTATTGTGACAGCTGTCTCATCAGCGTGTATTTACAAAAATTTATCAAAATTGGTGAATTTTTATATAGCTGTTTTAATATTGAAGAAGGAAGAAAATACACAGAATTTTTGGTATATTATACTTTATATTTCAAGAAAGGTAAAAATGCACCTAAAGTGCAAAAAAAGATTTGTACAGTGTATGGAGAAGATACAGTGACTGATAGAATGCGTCAAAAGTGGCTTGTGAAGATTTCTCACTGGAAGTTGCTCTACAGTTGGGTAGACCAGTTGAAGTTGACAGTGATCAAATCGAGATATTAACTGAGAAAAATCAATGTTATCCCACGAGAGATATCCGACATACTCAAAATATCCAAATCTATAAAGTTATTGGTGAAAATGAAAAATAGGTCTTATATTTTATGTAAAAAAACCATATGGTCTTTTTGGCCAACCCAATACTTGGAGTATTAATCTCTGAGTGGCTAATAAAGGAATAAACTATAATATATTATTACTGTTAAAACAACAACAACATGGGCAAACACCATGTAAGCAGGACAGTAAAGCAATTTGCACATTTGGTAACTGAAACTGAAAAATCTATTCTAAAAATAATTACTTTTTTTTTCATTTTTTGCTTTGCACTGCTACATAGAACCTTGTATTATTTGGTTTATCATAGTATGATCACAATATATTGTAAGTTGTCTAGCTCTAGCACTAGCTTTAAGTTTAGTGGAAACAGAGGCCTCTAAGTTTATCTGTGTCAGCACATAGCAGGTACCTGATAAATATTTGCAAAATAATAATGAATGAATGAATGCATGCATGAATGACACTTTCCTTCATCCAGCCCCTAGTTCATAAATGGCCAAGAGTAAGAATAAGATGGAAAATGATGATATATAAAATGAAGAATTTTCTGCTTCAATTAATCAAAAATCAGTATTTTGATCCTTTGATAGACTGATGTCAGGACAATTTTTTTGTTATTTTTTCTTTTTTTTGAGAAGAAATGTCTTTTTTAAAAGATTTTATTTATTTATTTTCAGAGAGAGAGAGGAAGGAAGGGAGAAAGTGAGAGAGAGAGACATTGATATGCAAGAGAAACATCAATTGGTTGCTTCTCACACATCCCCAAATGGGGACCTGGCCCACCACCCAGGCCTGTACCCTGACTGGGAATCGAACCAGTGACCCTTTGATTTGTAGGTCGACACGAAATCCACTGAACAACACCAACCAAGGCTATGTTACTTTTTCTGATAGCATGTTTTGGAGATTGCCCCTGATTAACTTCCTTCTCTATAGTTTATAAGTGCTTATAATTCTACAGAACAGATTGAAGCTGTGCCATAATCTTAATAGGGGATTAATGTCTTTTTGATCTAAGGTGTTGAATCATGGCTCCAAATGAAATTTGTCTAAATCCCATAGTGTACAGCAATTGCACACTATAAAGGAATGTCATTGGATGACAAGACTAAAATCATGGGAGGAAATGATGGTGCCTAGCTTGCTGCAACAGATCTTCATGGGCCTCTGATAAACCTGGAGGGTGAAATCACTTGTGGGGCTAGAAAGATCTTTGATTGTAAAACTCAGGCTATGATCCTAAAGAAATAAAATTAAACACCCAAAACTTAATTTCTGTGGGAGTATCAAACCCTCCATAATAGTTAATCATTCAAAGAATGAAGCTCTTACAAGCAAGCTATCAAAAAAGGGCAATTCTTGCCACCCCCTCCCACCACCCCAAGGAGTAGGCCAATAAACCAAAATCAATGGTTTGAAGCTTTCTTCCATTCTGAAACATGACAATATCTCCACAGTAATTTGAATAGAAATTAAACACTAAGAGAGTAGGAGAAAAAGATAAGCTAAATCATATCAACTCTATATTATTTTCAGCATTACACAGCCTCTTTCATATCATGCTGTGATGCAGTTTTACAAGTTTCCCAATTGTATTTTATTTCTACTACCCACCTCCCCCCCTTTGGGTTACATAAATATGAAATGGATGATCTGAAAATATATTTTCTTGTCTCTTTCATATTCTCTCTGTGTATGTGTGGGTGAGTATCTCAAGCTAATGAGGCAAAATCCAATCCTACAGATCTAAACACAGCAATTTAGCAACTTCTATTTACATAGGTCAGCCTATTTTGTTATTCTTATCCATTTATATAATTGTTGTTCCTCAACTATCAAGTTAACACAGGTGAAGGAAAGCTAGTTTGAATCTGGATCTGATACTAGGGGGTCACAGGAAGATTACGTAACAGACCGCCAAGCTTTGTGAAGTGTTTAAATAGCAGAGCATTTAGTAAAGTGCAGGAACATAAAAGTGAAACCACAAAGCCAAAACACTTTGCAATTACTGACAAAATTGTGCCTTGTCAGATAATGCTGGGGAATAGCTCAAGCAGAAGAGAGAGAGGCTGAAGTGGCCATAAAGACCATACATCCTGATTCTGTTTGTGTCTGATTGCTTGTGTCTGATTTCTTGTTGCAATGGTTTGTCTTGAAAGTTTGTAGGATATAAGACAAAAGAGCAAAAAATTCTATTCTCTATGTGACTGAAATGATAGAGATAATAGGTTATTTTTGGAAGCGAACTCTAAAATCCTTAGTTCAGAAGCTTAAATGTGGACCGAGGGACTGTGTCCTGTTTGTCCCTGCTGGGTTCATTTAGGATAAATCCCAGGCTGTCCTGCCTTTTAGTTGGAGACTCTCACCGTGGGGGTGATTGGACTTTCTCTGCCCTAGGCACAACATATGCTACTTCCCATCCCTTTAATAGGCATTAGTTCTGCAGACAGCACTGGTCAAATGTACATTATTCACAATCACTTTAATGCAAATATGCAAGGCTGAGGGAGAAAATATGTCACAAAGAGGCAGTCATCCATTTCTCCTTTTCTGGTTTCCATTTTTACAGGCTCTCTTGTATATGTTTGATTTTAAAATAAATACAGTGTACAAATAAAGGAATATATAATCTCCATTGTGAGAACTATAAAATAACTCCCTAAAAATTCCTTAGAAATGCTTTTTGTTAAATGCCAGTAACTAGAAACCCTATAAATTGTTTTGTTTTTATTGTTCCTTTTTTCTTTTTGTGTGTGTGTGTGAATATTGTTTTTAATTAAGTGGAATATCTACATATATTCTGACAGTGCCATGTCACATTGTAAGAAACAGAAGAGGAATCTAAGCAAAGGGTAGAACTATATTTAATCTGTTAAATGAAAATAAAACACACAATTAGCTTTGTACGGCAAAAATTAGCTTCTGCCTCATTTTCAACCTCTATTTAAAGAACTTTGATTTCTCAATAACAAGGCATCTGATCTGTAGCAGAACATTTCTAAGACAGATTTACAAATGTACATTACACAGGCATGCATTTTAAATTGGAGCAGAGATTATGTGGTATTCGTCTGTCTAAACCATGAAGATAAAACTTACTTTGCCAGTAGTGACCTGAGTCTTACAAAATCATCTGCCAAATGTGAGAAAGACTCCTGGGTTTCTGATACCCTATTTCTGAGAAGTTAAACATTTATTTCTGTTTTGCTTTATTAGAGTATATCCGGTGAGTTTATTTATATGCAACTATTTGTCACACGAGACAACTTGACATGCTAAGCCTTGCTTTACATTAAGCACATGAAAGTTCTTATATGTGCAGAATAAAACACTAAAGCATAACCATCTGCACATATTTTGAGGTACGTAAAATTGCGCCAAGGACCCTGAGAAGCCCATATGCATGAACAGTAATACAGAACTAAAAAAATATGCAGAGTAATAGAACATTTGGAAGACATTGTACTTCTTAAAATAATACAATTAAAATGTTAAGCAAATCCTATGTTAGTCTAAGGTACAAGTGTAGCAAACATTTGCCATATGAAGGGAACAATATGCTTTTATTGGGACTCCATTCTGTTAATTTAATGATCTATGTTAATGTGCTTACATATTATATAATACATTTTCCTGCCTTTTCAAAAGCAGTCACTTTAATCTACCTTTATGCTTGCTTGCTTATTGTTATGCTTATGATTAACTTAGGAAGTAGGGAAAATAAAAGCCAAATGAAGTGTCAGGTCACCCATTATTCTTTACTATGCCATTTTAATATAGTCTTAACCTAAGATAATTACATTAAGAACATAACTTTTTTTCTTTCTCCCAAAATTATTTTTTAACTGAAATAGCCAATTACCCAATAGATGAGGGAAGGTCTCTTCAGCTATTGGTGCTTGGTGATTTACATGGACACCTATTAATGCTAATGGAAGATATGTGCATAAATCTCTCCACTCCAAAAGAATAATGGCCTCCTATTAGTTGCCTATAAAAGGGGCATAGGCAAAGTCTGTCTTTGTAAATGACCTAGGTAGTGAATTACTTAAGGGAGATTTACATCACATCTAATTAAATAGTTTTAACAATTTTGGGAGCATTTTGTTTACATTGTTATAAATTTTTTAAAATGCCAGATATCTCTTTGACACTACATAAACTGACAAAATTAATCCAGGACACTATCATTGTTAATTAGGTAATTTCATTTCCATAGGAAAATATATTGTGATGCTGAAAATAGATTTCTCATTGTTTCTAGGAAAAATAGTACCAGGAACTTTTGTTCAGGAAACATTGTCACATGTTTCTTAATCCTGATGAAGGAACCAAAGAGGTTATTTTGAATTGTATTGCATCCATTTGCAGTTAAAGTTAAAAAGAATGAAAAAGAACTAGATTTGAAATAAGAATGAAATGACTTTATTCAAGTAAATAACACAGCCAGGATTAGAAACAGTACCCCTGTGATTCTATAAGATGGAGATGAGTAAGAAAGTGGGGAAAATGTGTGTGACTTATTAACCAGAAGACTTACCTAGTCATCCTTAGGTAATTCCTGCACCCTGGAGTAGGTCACAGTGGTAGCAGCAGTCAGCACCTACACAATGGTAAAATTTACATTTGTCAAGCTGAGGTTAATGACATTTTTGCATCAGCTTCCCCTATCTACACTAGTTTCTACTTTCTTTGCCATCCTTTAGCTTCTGCAGGTATTTAATCTCACCTTACCAGAAATAGTTCTTTGGAAAATAGTATTTCAAATCAGTCATTTAAGTTGTATTGGAATTTTGTTACTGTATTGAGGCAGAGTCCTTGATATCATAGAAATATGCTGCTGCCTGACTTGACCTTGGCTTATGGCATGATTGAGAGAATGCAGACTAGAGAAAGGGTGAGGTTTGGAGATTCCTGGGAACAAGCTGAGTGGCTTGCAACTTGGGCATTTGCAAGCCTACAGTTACATATTGTTGCCTTAGTCTGAATTTAAATGGCCTTGATTGCTTTCAATCTAATTCATATAAGCCCTTGAAGTCAATATTCAGAGTTAGTGCTGGACTACTTCATCTGGGCCTAAAAAAAAAACTATGTGAGGTCAGATTCAGAGGTTCTACTTACTATACACAATCTATTACTCTCTCAAAAATAGGACTATTCAGGTTATGTATTTCTTCTTGAGTGAGTTTTGGTACTTTGTATCTTTCATGGAATTCTTCCTTTCATCTAAATTGTTAATTTTGGGGGGATAAAGTTGTTCATAATAATCCTTTATTACTCTTTTAAAAAATTATTTTAGAGAGAGGGGAAGGGAACCTTTAGCTTTGTGGGTTGGTGTCCTACCAACTGAGCCATACCAGTCGGGGCTATTATTCTTTTAATGTCTGTAGAACATATGTAGTGATGCCAGTACTTTTATTTATGGTATTAGTCATTGTGTTTTCTCTTTTCTTCCTAATTAACCTAGCCAGAGATTTATGGAATTTATGATTTTTTTCAGGGAAACAGTGTTCAGTACAAACTTTCCTATAATTATCCTCTTTTCATTCCATACCCCCTCTTATCTTTATAATCTTCTTCCCTCAATTATTTTGGATTTAATATTTTCTTTCTAAAATTTATTGTTTTCTTTTAAATATATTTTATTGATTATACTATTACAGTTGTCCCTTTCCCCCTCTTTGTCCCTCTCTGCCAAGCACTTCCCACCGCATTTTCCCCCTTAGCTCATTTCCGTGGGCCGTACATATAAGTTGTTTGGCTTCTCCATTTCCCATACTATTCTTAACCTCCCCCTGTCTATTTTCTACCTACCATTTGTACTTTTTATTCTCTGTACCTTCTCCCTCTCTCTCCTTCCCCATCCCCTGCTGATAACCTTCCATGTAATCTCCATTTCTGTGATTCTGTTCCTGTTCTTGTTTGTTTTGGTTCATTTGTTGACAGTTGTGAGTTTGTTGTCATTTTACTGTTCATAGTTGTGATCATCTTTTTCTTAGATAAGTCCCTTTAACATTTCACATACTAAGGGCTTGGTGATGATAAACTCCTTTAACTTGACCTTATCTGGGAAGCACTTTATCTGCCCTTCCATTCCAAATCATAGCTTTGCTGGATAGAGTAATCTTGGATATAGGTCCTTGCCTTTTATGACTTGGAATACTTCTTTCCAGACCCTTCTTGCCTGCACGGTTTCTTTTGAGAAATCAGCTGACAGTCTTATGGGGACTCCTTTGTAGGTAACTGTCTCCATTGCTCTTGCTGCTTTTCAGATTCTCTCCTTATCTTTAATCCTGAGTAATGTAATGATGATGTGCCTTGGTGTGTGCTTCCTTGGATCCAACTTCTTTGGGACTCTCTGAGCTTCCTGGACTTCCTGGAAGTCTACTTCCTTTGCCAGATTGGGGAAGTTCTCCATTATTTTTCAAATAAGTTTTCAATTTCTTGCTTTTCCTCTTCTCCTTCTGGGACCCCATGATTTGGATGTTGGAATATTTAAAGTTGTCCCAGAGGTTCCTAAGTGACTTATGTTTTTTTGGATTCTTGTTTCTTCATTCTGTTCTGGCTGAATGATTATTTCTTCATTCTGGTCCAAACCATTGATTTGAGTGCTGGTTTCCCTCCCATCACTGTTGGTTCCCCATGCATTTTCCTTTATTTCACTTTTCATAGCCTTCACTTTTCCCTCTATTTTGCACCCATACTCAACCAATTCTGTGAGCATCCTGATTACCAGTGTTTTGAACTGTGCATCTGTTAGGTTGGCTATCTCTTATTCGCTTAGTTTTATTTTTTGTGCAGCTTTGATCTGTTCTTTCGCTTGAGCCATTTTTTTTTTTTTTGGTCTCAGCGTACCTGTTACATACTAAGGGGTGGAGCCCTAGGTATTTACCAGGGCAGGGCAACCCACAGTGCTGGGTTGTGGTGCCATATGTGCGGGAGGAATCTGAGAGGAAACAGTGCTCCTTGCTCAGCACTCTGCTGGCTTTCAGTCACTCTGCTACCCACAAGCAAATTGGGCCCTTCTGGTGCTGATTCCTGGGTGCGTGGTTTTGTGTACATTCTAGGTCCCTGTAGGTCTCTCCAGTGAACTCTCCTGTGAGGCTGGGAGTTTCTCCTGCTGCCACAACACCCACAGTTTTTTTTAGTCAGAGGTTTTGAGGCTTTATTTCCCTTCGCCAGAACCCTGGGTTGTGTGGTCTGTCTCGCTCCCCAGTTGTTCTTCCTGGTGTATCCACACAGAATGTGGGTCCACCCACTCTACCAGCTGATGTCTCGCCCAGTCCACCAGTGGCCTCCTTACCCACCCCAATTCTCCAGCTGTCTCCTAGCCATGAGTCTTTACCACCCCGGCTGCCTGTCCCCACCCCTCCTACAGGTCTGGATGGGTGTTTCTTCTTTAACTGCTTGGTTGTTGGACTTCCCACAGTTTGGTTTTCTGGCAGTTCTGGTTCTTTTTTGTTTTTTAAATTTGTTGTCCTTCTTTTGGTTGTGCTAGGAGGCTTGTGTATCTATCTATGCCTCCATCTTGGCCAGAAGTTAAAATTTTTTAATATCATTAATTTGAGATCCCTCTTTTCTAATATAAGCATTTTAGAACTATCAATTTCCCCCTGTATTCTGTTTTAGCTGCACACTACAACATTTTGTATGCTACATGTTCATTTACTTAACATTTTCTAATTTTCTTTGAGATTACTTGTATATAATTTCTTCTTGGATGAATGTATCTTATTTTTTCTAGGATTTCTCCCCCAATTTCTGTTTGTTACTGATATTCAGCAAATTGGTCACAAGACATAAGGAGCCTTGGTGTAATTTCCTTTATGTTTATTCAGCTTAGGGTTTATTAAGTTCTTAGATATGTGGATTTTTGAAAATTTTTTTCAATTATTATTTGTTACTCCTCTCTCTCTTTTTCCCTGTGAATACTCTAATTACATGTACTTTAGACCATTTGTTATGCCACAGCCCCCTGATCCCCTGCTCATGTTTCTCCATTTTTCCTATTTATTTATTTATTTTTATGATTTTTGTTTCTCTTTGTTTTAGGACAGTTTTGGGCCTTATGTTTTCAAGTTCACTGATTTGTATTGCTGTAGTGTTTAATCAGCTGATAATTCCACCAGTGTATTTATGCTTTCAGATATTGCATTTTTCATCTTGTGAAGTACCCTTTGGGTCTTTCTTAACATTCTCTTCATTGTATCTATAGCTTCCTCTATCTACCTTTTGACCTTATGAAATATGTTCAGCATATTGAACATATAATATGTTCTAACTCTTGTAACATTTTTTTCAGATAATTC